>NW_019211457.1:1784885-2096918 GCF_002443255.2 Varroa destructor | reverse complement strand
TTTATTACGTCTTTTATTATAGAGCGTATTATTATAAAGGTTTGGTATAATTATACAGGAAAAGGATGAATCTCTACGGGTGGGCGATATAATTTATGGAAAGAGATCGTTCATGTATCGTTTTATTCTTATGAGTACTGAAAAAGCGTTTTTCTGCATTAAATAGAAAGTTTGCTTATATATATATATATATATATATATATATAATCGGAAATTTCCCATTAATCACCTACCTCAACTGTAAGCCTATTTTTGCTCCGCTCTGATAACAGTAAATGTCGTTTCGGACAGATGCGCTTCAATTCAAAACCTACCTTGTCTGCAGCAGCATGGAATCCAATTTAAACAAAACTGACGACGTTCGTATACTCGTCCCCGTACGACACCAAAATCTTGGGCATGTTGCTATACCGACAGCAGACTATTACCAGTAAATGCGTGGGTCTCATCTCACCGCACCCGTAATAACAGTAACTGTGGCAGGCAAATGGGAATTTATCTTGACAGATACCTAAAAGGTGGCCTATCCAGTTAAATGTGGTTTGTCAAATGGGTGGTGAGGTATACTTCCCGATTGACGGCGCATTCGTCCTACTTGCGCGGACATGCCAAGCCGAGAACGACATTGCGAGGTCGACTCTAGTTCGAACAGGTACCTTCGCTACATAAAATATCTGACATTTTGACACATAAGGAAAACTATTATATGTGGACGACGTATTATTTAAAAAAAAATAGTTTACAATATGTCGGAGTTGCGCCCTGGATCGCCAAATTAGCATACTAGGAGGTATGGGAGTTTAGGCCGAGCGTGTCGGTGTATGCTTTATCGCACGATTTCAGCTTTACTTAAGAGGGTGATCCAAGGGTCGCCATTATCGCCAGGGTGAAAATGACCAATATGTCTAATATTTCTAACGACTCTATGTGGAATAGCTTGCTCTGGCCATGTGATTGTACAAACGTTTCCTTGACATTGTGTTGCAGTCAGTCGGATAGATATGCGCAGTCTCCTAGTGCATGCGAATTTTTTTTAACGGCTCAGATACGTAAAACCAGGATCCAGAAATGTAGTATGCAATAGATTGAATAAGGTATTGTTTTTTCTTTGATAGGCGCTGATCATCAGAGACTATTAATTCAGATCAATTACGCTAACCATTTTTATATCAAATGAAATCTAAAAACGTTCAAAAAAACGTTATATTAAATGTTACAGAAGAAAATTCGAGTTCATTAAAAGTCAGGCCCATTCTACAAAAAAAAAATTTACGTTTTATTACTACCAACTAACCAATATAAATTAATACTACCTGGATAAATTGAAAGCACATATTATAATATGGATCGCCCTCCTACCGAGAATACCCGAAGCAAGCATTTTTGTATCGGTAGAGCTCTGCATGACAATGCAGACCGACATTATTCTGGCGACTCGCCTGACTACTCAGCGAAAAGTTACACAGAGCAATTTATACATTTATCTTCGGTTACTTCAGTCGAGGTGAGCAAATATCTGAACTATACAAAATACTGTTTCATTCTGGAGACGTTTTTGACTATTAGACGGTTTTTGACCTAAGCAACTATCACCAAATACCTACGTTTTCACTGCACCTTTGCCGTCCGGATCTATTCTGAATAGGGTTCGGTTTGTTATAAAAATTCATGGTAATAGCATTTAAGTAATTATATATTTAACGATTTTGACTTGTAGACTATGGAAATGAAAGTTACAGTCTGAATCCAAAACTGTAGTTCGTACCTCAAAGAAAATTTATAAAAAGAAATGCCGAAAGAAATCCCTTATTGTGTCTAAGAGATTTTCATCGTTATAACTCGCAATCGAGCTCTTTTTCTAAATAATCACATTCTGCCAATCTTATAACGGACAGAAGAACGTGTTGTTCAATTTCCAATAAAATTTGCTAGTTCTACTCTTGCAAGTTTTTTTAATACGTAGTACCTAGTGATGTTCAAGAGATCCCGTAGCTCCGTTTCGGGTTTTACGTCCGGTGTCGCTGTTAAGCTTTCCAGCACAAAATAAATCATGTCGACGTTCAAGTTTGAATGTATCAAGTTTAGCAGGGTTTGGCAGGTCAATACGTTACCCATAACACTATCCCATAACCCTACAACGCGTCTAGGATATCATAAGGTACAAAAATAGATAGTCTATTTTTTTACGAAGGCTAAAAAAAACCTGAAAGAGTTTACATCGTTGTGGAATACCTATGCTAATATTATGCATTCTGCTGTGTTACCACCGTTCGTAAACTGCGTATTAATAACATCATCGAACTTCAGGATCAGTTACCTAAAAGACTGGCCAGTCATGGTGAACTGTTGGCAGGGCCACTTAGCATAACGAAGTTAACCTCCAGTGGGGACCCATTGAGGTCATCCTAACAAATTGAAGTAAGGTACATTTTTAGTACCGATGATATCTAGTATACCTAATCATAACTCTTATATGGCAACTGCTAATGACCTTCCTTTGCCCGGTATAGGCAAAAGTTTCAACAATGCTGGGTCGACGATAGGTTTCAGCACCTACACTTGAGCAGAAAGTGGCCGTATGCAGTTCATGTGACGTATGTTATCTAAACATGCATTTGCCGTTTGCGGACACTTCTCTTTTGTGAGTTTGATCGCACTGAAAAGTTCAGTGCCAAAGCGAAGAACCCCGTATGCCATTTGTAGCTAAATCGCTTCTATAACATGAATACTGAATCGTATAATATGTGATCCCAATTGATGCAATGCATCCGCACTTGTTTGGGACTATTTTTGATTGGGACTCTTTGGCGTCTCAAACGGATCCCACTTTAATAGACAAAGGTGTACTTCTTCGACATTTCGATTGAAAATTTTTTGTGAAAGCGTAGATCATGGCGGGTTCCAGTGCCATAGAACAATATTATCAATAGTAATAGTAAATAATTAGGAACGGTATAGCAGTCTAATATGCTTCATAGTAACTGGCATCCTATGCTACGGTCATAGTACAACGGAGTTCTGTGGAAGTTTCATCGCTATGTTTTCTTAGCAATTAGCATTTAACAAATTTTAGTGAAGGCGCCGTAACCCGCCGTACATACTTATGTAAATCATACGTTTACGCTAAAAAGAAATTGCTAATTCCTTTTAAGGAATCGCAATAAACAAGTAATGATAAGCTTCTCGGATAGCTTCTTGCAGGCGGCTCGACGAGTCTGTTTGCCCTGAGGCCAAAATTGACATCTTTGCCTGGTTTGGACTAACTGAACTCTGAGCTTGCGACAATTGAAGACTGTAGACAAAGTCAATTGTGCTGGTGACGGGTTTATTCCAATGACAGCAACGTTATTTGTTTCCAGATGAACCGTTTCCACAATGGAGGTTTCCGTTTAAGAATCATTCCTCGCCGAATTGCCGTGCAGCTGCCCGTCCTGTGACATCATACCGAAAGCGAACAAACTGCGAGACCATGGCCTCCAATGCTTACCCAGTGACGAAAGTACCTGCGCTCACAAAATGACGTCGACTTTGCCAGGGGCGCCGCTCGCCCAACGTGCGTCGGAGCTTCGACGATGCAAAGGCGTAAGTAAGCTTAATTGGTCGATTTCAAGAAGTTCGTGATGCCTTGAAAACGGATTGAAGGCCACTGAAGAGTAAATTCTACTGCGTAAGCGGCCGGCATTACCTGTTCATTACACGGTTCAGCTCTTGTCACTGTGAAGGTATTGGATTTCTGTTTTACACGAATACCACGGGTAGAAGATTACCTTTTGTTATACTTTTGTTTGAGGGCGAAATTAAAATACAGTCGGCTACTATCGCATCGTGGAATATCGCGGTCATACATAACTGGGGCACAACCCATTCTGGCAAAATGACAGTCGTTGCGCAAACCGAGCGTCGGGTAACATTATTGGGGAATGGCTTGGAAGTTGTCAATGCCGTAGACCCTTTTTGTCGATACTTATCGAACGTGCAGGCGCGTAGCATCTGAATTTGAGTTTCAATAATTGATTGGAAGCTGTTGACACAGGTCAGAATGAATTTTTGGAATGAAGGACATCGCTGTAAAATGTTCACTCGCATGTAATACATATCATAACGTAAGACATTACATGTGGTCCAAACACGACCTTAGCCTTGATCATATAGTATTTTTATGAAGTATTAGAAAGGTGTTTTATGAAATTTAATGAAATTAAAAAAAAAAGATGAATTCATATTTGCAGATGCGTTTAATGTAATACTAGTGCGGATGCATCGTCACTCGCAGTTTTAATCATCAATAGTCAAATTCAATTTTCAAATACATTACTTAGCCTTACTTGAAAGGTTCTTAGCTTACACAACATAGGAATGCAATGAGATAAACCCATAGCGCGACTATTTCATCCAATCTATACATTCGTGCAGAATACAACTTATCGTTTACGCATTATTTCTATTGGCTAGTAAACAAGTATGCCGGGCTTTTTCAAAGCAGACAGCTTTTGCGCCCTTTCTTCGCTTTATCCGGCTATATTCGCGTGTTTGTTCGCCGCCAATAACTCATTTGAATGGATTTTTTCAAAATAAACAACAGAAAAGTACAAGTAAACTCAATAAAAGTTTCGGTCTCCACGTTCAGTATCGCCTTAATTAAACATTGCTTCAAATGGCAAAAAACAGAAGTATAGGAAGTGTTTCTAAGTTGAGTAGGCGAACACGTTATTACTGCACCATCACGACGAGCACAAATACCCCTTAATGCGCAGCTCGTTCGGACGAGTGATGGATGTTATTCGTGAATCTAGATATATATCGAATATCTACGCATTGCTTACGTGGTTGAGTGCAACAAATTCGAGCTAGTATTCATTGAATGTCGGCACAAAGTGATTAGTAAGGTGAATGTGTATGCAACGTACAGGTTGACTTAGGAGGGCCATAGAACGAAGATATTTTCCTGACAGTAGCCGAACCTAAATGACAGGTAGTTAAACGTCAAGCAGGTAGGCCCCTGTAATCGCTCTTAACGCAGGCGCGTAACGTAAATCATCTTAGGCTGTTATTCAAGGTATAAAGATGATGTTTCAATTGCTGTTAGTTAAATATTTACCTTTAACAAAATAAATAGTTACCAGTGTATTTTTATCATACGTATACAATAATTTATTATTTGTTAGCTTTGTTGTGTCAAATATCAACTGACATACTTACTCCGCTCCATAAACAGCGCTTGCGTGTTTTACTATCAATCACTAACGTCTTTCTAAACCGATAATAAAACTAATAACAAAATTGTTTTCATAGCTGACGGAAATTAAGCAATTAGGGGGCACTAAATAAAGACTAGTTGAACATTAACGAGTTGATGTTTTTGCGTGTAGATATTTTACTCAGCTTTTAGTGAATTACACAAAATACATGGACATTTATTTCGTCCTTACGCGATGGAACGTAAATAAATACATAATACTCCCATAGATTTATAGGAAATATGAAGAAATAGCCGACCAAAAAAAAGTTTTACCACTATGGCTGAAGATTCATCACCCGATGAGGATTATATGAGTGACAAACTTCTGGTCCAAGCTGAACAAGTCGCTCGTGTCGGCCTGCCACTAAAGAAGACAGAGAAACATGAAATTGAGGTATAGTTATTGTTTTTCATAGTAAATAGTTTAAAATTAACGTGTATGCTGAAATGTACGGTTTCAAGTTCTAAGATAAATTGATGTTGTTAAAAAAATGAGTTGTAAATAAACAAACGTTAAAATTACAATACGCAAATAATGAGAAAATGGAACACGAATTTTGCCTTTATTCATACGTTCTGTAATATAAAAACCACTCACATTTACATTATTTACGTTATTCGACAGAAATAATCGCACGTCTAAACGACATCTCGAAGGAAAAAGCTTGTTAAGAGATTTTCATATTGATGGCACGTACGTCTTCCCAATTTTTTTTATATTTAAAAAACTTTCTTAATGTTTTGACAACATTTGCGCACCTAAATGGAAATCGTTCAGCCATATTTCGATTAAATGAGACATAGGGTCATTAAAGCTGATTTACCGAGGCATTTTTATCCGTTCATTCCGTTATTTTTTTGTTCTCTTATCTTTTATTTGTTTCAATTTTGAAATATTATATTTTTTCACTATAGCACGTTGTTAACGCAACGACTCGCAAGCTAGCTAGCGGCATAGTTAGTGCTCAATTCTTAGTTTTTTTTTTGAAAATATCAATGCTAATTTAATGTTCTACTAGTCATGTCATCATTTTGTACTGCACTGACATAACTGTATAAAAACTATTCTATCAGACTTTCGATAAGATAATGCTTTGTTGGAACTTAAAAAAGTCATAGCGGCTTTCTTAATGGTAGGTAAATATTGCTAAAATTTATTCGAAATACTTGAATAAAATCATATGATGTTGCAATTATTGTTCCCATAGCTGCCATTGTTACTTACAAATGTGTCATACTACAATTTGCTAGTTGTCAGCATTAGTTTCTAAACTAAGACCTAACTAATTATCTGTCGACCAAGAGTATTATTTGGTGTAATTTGGTTTACATGTAGATGTTTTTGCATTAGATGGTCAAACGTAAAGCTGAAAGGGACGCAATCGCTCGAACAAAAAAACGCCACATCCTCGAAGAAGAGCAACGGAACACGGGTCTGAAGAAATCCATCAGTGCCAGTAATAAAGGTAGGGGATGACATTATATACCACATAGGTAGTTGCATCTTTTATGTATCTCTCGAACTAAATGTGTTATCAAAACAAACGGAACAATTACAGCGAAGATTGTCAATCAAAAGAAGAAAGCCTAATCATGCATTTACCTCTAAAATGCAAATTGTAAGTACCGAAAGTTACCGTATTGTGATTACTGCTAAATAATACGTTTATGTAATTTATTGTTTTTTAATAGGATTTGCTCTCCTGGCGGCCATGGGGTTCAAACCCGGTATGACATTGGGCAAAACTAAAGTGACCACTTCCGACAGCCCGACTGATTCCGGGGTTTCCGAAACCAGCGCTAGTTCGACAGGTCAGTTTAGCAGATAATTCGTAAGAATTGTAAACGAAATTGTATATTAGTATCCATGTCAATTTATTTACATATTATTCAGGTTTGCACCAGGTAACAAGTAAAAGTTAATTTAAAATAAGTATAATATATTACACAGGTTTGACTAATTCATAATATCATGCTTAATTCATCATTGTATATTATCTTTAATATACCGCCCTTACTTTTTAATCCGCAGGTATGACTCAATAATTATAGTACGATACTACTAATAATTGAATCTATTCTGCTAGACAAGAGTATTTCCTCTTTTTTCTAACAAGACTTCATTTTGTGTATGGCACAGGTCCTCTAATCGAGCCATTGGCCCTAATATTAAAAAAGGATGGCCGAGGTGGCCTTGGTTTAGCAGCTGACAAAGAAGAGAAAGCTAAAGAACGCCTGAAAGCTTATGTAAAGAAAGGCACGGAAAAGACGAATCCCCACATTCTTATGAATGATTTTCGTAAAAAAAAATGCGACGACTTTAAACTAAAAGCCGTTCGAAATGATCTCGCCAGAAGTAGACGCGCCTGCAGACAAATGGACCTTGAAAACGGTAGGTTAAGTTTAAACAACTATTGCCGTTCAAAGCAGTACTTAAAAGCAGCAAAATCGACGTAGAAATTCGAAAGATTATTATTGGCTAACATTTTTAATCGCAAGTCGTTTAACAGCTGCTGCTTCTAGCCCCGCCCGGAGTTCGTTTTCTTTAAAAATTCTAGTGAGAGTCCTGTACTGTTATAGGATTATTAGAAACAAATGTGCAATACATTTCGATTATTATATGTGAAACTTAGCGAACGTAGTTCATATAGGAACGGACAAACCTAGCCAGTAACTGGTGAGGCCGTTGCAATTAAAAAATAAGCAATTAATATGGCTTGAACCTCCAAAGTAGAATTTTCGTCTGGATGCTGTATCTGACGCCTACAGAAGCAAATGGGAACAAAAAATAGCGTAATCCTAGTCTTAAGTCATAATCTGCCGCACGGACGAAACGTTTAAACAGCTTTCTGTCACATTTTTTTACCTGCATCAGCTCAGTACATCCTTGATTAGCGTATTTTTTTTTACATTTTTACAAATCTTCTATTAATGGCTACCCAGTTATTGCCTTCATATTTGACATCCTTTAAAATACGTTTTTACCATGAGTGCGCTTTCAGAGGGTAGCTCATAAAGCAAGATCTCCAACGAGAAGTGCGGCTCAAATATCATAACCATGCTATATTATACGCGCCCTACTTATGCTACATAAGATGAGAAATCATACCCAAATATAGTAAATGAATTTCATTCTTACCACAAATAACTTCTCTTGTGCAGGGTTGATGCAACCAGAAAATAAGCTTTTTTGGCCACCGGTTGAGCCAGCGGATGATGAAAATGCCTCTAGCAACGACGACAGGTGCGGCGAGAATGACCTCCATGAAGACGAAGTCATTCTCCATGATTTAACCAAATATTTGCGAATAAAATATTTCTATTGTGTCTGGTGCGGATGTCGCTATCAGGACGGCGAGGATTTGACTGACTGTCCGGGAGACAGCCGTGAATTTCATGATGATGGCTAAAACACTCGTTCTCTACCATATTTATTTGTCTGAGCTTCGTGCAGAATATAACCGTTACATAAATATATAGAAGCGGTTCAGTCAAAAAAAGTAACCCATTTTCCGTGACGTAGACAACGAACTTAGGATACCCGGGGCTACGTCTGGGTCCCATGTGTTCAGGAATGTAAAATACCGAAATCAGAAATATGATATAGGCACTTATATATGATTTGAGAAACGTACCAGTATAGTTACGATTGACTGGTATTCAGCAACACTATTGGTATCAAGAGAATCAAGGACAAAAACGTTCATATACTCGAAGAAATTTGTGTATCTTCTGTTTTTGTGTGCGCAACCAATAATTGTTTTATGTCGTATGTTCTTTATATATATATATATATATATATATATATATATATATATATATATATGTAGATTGTTCAAGCCCGATGATTGCTGGCAATATTTTATATAAAGGTACGTGCAGTTGTTGCCAGAATGAGCTATTTGAATAAATTAGTGTGTATATAGAACTCATCAAATGAATTAATTTCATTAACTACATTAACTCTTCATGGATACTCAATAAAGAAAGTTACGTTACAATAGAATATAGTATAAAATATAAAAAAGGTTACACCTAACGCTGTCGATTGTTAGGAAATTGTCTTTATATTTCATCTAGTTATATAACGTACCAAAATTAAGGCTAAGCTAAAATGACTTGGAAGATTTAACCGCAAACATGGAACATAGTTTGTGAAATGGAAAAAATACTTAATATAATATGAATATTAATAATTTGAATTTTTTATAATTAAATTTACTTGTATTTAACTATATGTATTTAACTTTCGATCACAATTTTGAGTCAGTTACATTTGTCGTCTTTTTTTTATCATCTCCACCCTTATTATGATGTTTCGGTCAAGTCTCGTGACCAATAGAAACGCTAGTTTTTATTGCGTTGTTTAAGGGACAAATTTAAAATGAACGCTCAATGTTTTGCCCTTCTTAGACTACTTACGATAATCACTGCCCATTTCTTTATCAAAAATATTTCATTTATTTGCCGCTCTTGGATATGCGACGTTCAAAATTTAAATTCAAAATGTTCCCTTATCTATAATCTTTAAATACTAAGATGAAATAGTTAGTATTTCATTTTCAAATCTATCTTTGTTAGGCAACAAAGTACATTGGGTTTTTGACTGCTTCAGAAAACCCATTGCAGGCTTGATAACAATGAGCCATACAGGGCGTAATAATGGGTTTTAGTCATTAGAGCTTAATGAATTTGGAGACCTTTATCAATAATGTCCGAAATGTATAATTTTCTGTTTAATAGGTGAATCATAAAACGCTATTGTATAAACAATTGTGTTGTGTAAGATCCTGGCGATTCTAAAAAATCGCTATATATTTAGCTAATACGAGACTGAATTAAAGGTCAGGGCATTTTTATATTTTGAGTTTTAGGTTCAGAATCACGGCTAGGCATTCCATTAGATCTGGCTCCCAGCACGAAATAAACTGTGTCCATCCCCGAATTCTGACCTAGACCACAATGGGTCCTGAAGACTAGTAAAGACCTGGACTACCTGTCAGAACTTCTTACTTAATATTCTACAGGATATTACGGAGTGAACTGGACGAAAGCAGTTGAAAAGTTCAAACAGAAACTTTCTCTGTCAAGAGGCTGAGCCGTTACAAACACGCGGCAGAAAAACGACTCTTGTGTACAATGATTTTGCTGTTAGATGCTTATTGAGAGGGATACAAAAAACGAATCGGTTTGATAAAAATACCTTCTAAGAAGCCTGGGTTTACTGGTCTTTGTCGAATGCCTTAGTAAAACGTAATTTCTACTGTACAGAGATGAAGGTTCGAGATCCACCATCTTCCCCTGTAGACAATATATTCAAAGATGTCGAGCGAATATCGTCGGAGAATAATGAAAGAACGGATAATGAGGTAACACATTTATAAAACACCGCTTTTGACAGAGAGCAGCTCATATCGCAAAAACTCAAAGATTCTATCAAAAACAAAATGAACGTTTCCTGGCGGTCTTGACTGCAATCAGACGCATCGATCGTAATTTGTGGTGAATTTCGAAATAAATGAGTAAGAAAAAGAAGCGCATGTTAATAAACTATGAACTTTTCTTTATAACAATGAATTTCTCCGTACGCCAAGAGAAGCTCAACAAATAAGTTAACAAAGAAAAGAAAATACCTTCGAAATTTGCAGGCAGATGGTACTCATGATGATACACCGTAAATATTCGTACACATTCAAATGTTTGCAAGGTATTATTGGGGAATTACACTGGCCTTGATCTTTTTTTTTGATACTCGAGCGCTAATTACAAAACCACATATGTAGACGTTTAGTCGAAGATATTTGCCTGTAATATGTATGACTTGTTAGTGTCACTCAGGTCATTTCAACTACTGAATACAAAAGCATGACTTTTTTACTACCATGATCTATTAAAGCATTCATTTTTCAACTTGCGCAAGATTTAAAAGACGCGTATGTCACGGTTGATTGTATTTATTTTTATAAATGCATCGTTTTGTAATATTGGCTACTGGTCACTAATAGAGCAAGTTTTTACATCCGAATTCACCAACCTGGAATTACTAACGTGAAAAGTACTATAATGTCACAGCGATCTGGCTATATATCTCGTGCGTTTGCTGTACTGTGGCCTCGACTTAGCGGTAGATAGTAAATAGATATATTAGAGTGACTCATACAGCACACTGTAGCATTCGTTT
The DNA here is from genome assembly GCF_002443255.2 of Varroa destructor. NCBI lineage: Eukaryota > Metazoa > Arthropoda > Arachnida > Mesostigmata > Varroidae > Varroa > Varroa destructor. Next base: position 2,085,498 of record NW_019211457.1, on the reverse strand, counting down.
CTGTGAAATAAATAACTTCACAATATATTTCATAATAAGTGCGTCAGCTGTACCTTGAGGATTTGGCGCCGCGCTGCTCCTTGAAGCGAAAATCCTTTGAAGAAACAATTTTTCCAAAAAAAACATCGCTATAGTTAACTGTTTTGAATACGGCCTTCTGATTTTTTTATACAATTTTTAAAATGGTATTACGTATTGCCTTTGATCGTCAGATAAGCTTAGAGCCATGGCGTTAGCTCCTTCGTTCTCGGTTTAATGTCGCGCTTTCGTTCGTCGCATTTTTAGTGTAGGATGTTTTCACCCCTTAAACGGCAACATTTTACAACATGAAATGCATTCGCGTACTTCAGCGTTCTTTTTTTATTTATTTTGTCATTGCTATTACGAGAGCAAATGCAAAGTGACAAAGGAGTGCCACCATGTTGAGTATATGAAGGAAATCCATAAAAAATTATCAAAAGCAAAATATGAAGTCGATCGACTCGGCTCCTATCAAGCTGCTTCTAGCAAACTTTTGCCCCAAAATCAACAGACGCGACGAGCGACCTTATATGCGCCTGCAATGGGTAGAAACACAATTTATAGTACTGAGGCGGTTTGTAGCATAGCGTATTTATTAGCGATATCGGCGAAAAGATCAAGGATTTTTTCGTCCCTGTTTCCTGTTCAAGATACAGTGTCCCCATTATAAATGTTAAAGGCCAGTGACATATCAGGGTTGCTCTGGTTACGTTGATGCCTTTTGAAGATCATCTCTTAGACCATAATCTCTCGGCAAACAGCAACGTCGACATACCTGAGAACGCACACATCTTGCTGCGGTTAGTAATATAATGCCATGTTCAAAGTTACACCCGAACACAAATAAGTTGTGAATTCATCATATTCATTCACCTGCTTGCTTGATAGCTAAATAAATTTAGATGCGGCAGAACTAAATTTATTTGGGAAAACTGCAATAATTAAGGCCGCAAAGTGGCGAAAGCAAATTTTTTTCAATCTAACACCCAAGAAGAGGAGTCAGTAGATGGTCATAAGTGGATTCATTATTAGACGGTTTTGACTGTTTTTACAAAACAACCTGACCTGAATAAAGTAACTTTTAGTCCGAGATGTGAATTATTCAATACGCTCGATGGTATCTCTGTCAGTCTCAAATCCAGCATTTAAAAACAAATCGAACGAATTTTCCAAAATCAAAACTTATTTAACCCGGAAATGAATTTTGAGAGCGCTGTGCCGTGTTTTACTATGTGGCTGTTACTCGCTTTGGTCGATTGTAATAAGTTCTATCCTAATGACAAAGTCACTTATTCATTTTTTCTTATCAACACCTTCTGTCAGTGTGAAAAATTGGACACTGATAATTGGAGACCTTAATCAAAATATTCCCTACTAAGCAGTTCTTGAATGAATCGTGGCGTTGATACGTAGTGGGGCACATCGTGCTTTCAATGATTTCGCCGTAATTGTCCAATTTCGTATCCGAATCAAAATCTAGAGAATGTGTGTAATAACGTATTTGCAAATACTGAGCATAAACCCGCAGTTCGGAGCTATTTTTGATCGCAAGAGCTTTTAATCAAATGCATACTGACAACAGGAGCTCGGTCAGTATACCTTTGGACGAGTTTTTTGTGAAAGGACTCCTTTTCTCGGCTGTGTCTCAACTGATTCTCTACTTCAAATGTTCTTTTGGCATCTTACTTTGGGTGTACGTTTTCAAACGTTGTACCTTTTGGGATTTTGAGTGTACGCTCCTTTCGTTTTTCAGTTACAAGTTGCAGATCGCCTGTTGGGCGTTAGTTAGGTACGGCTCTGAGCGTTGACCGCGACGTGACAGGTTCCACATGCCTCTCAAACGAATTGTTCGTACATCTAATGTTTTTTATTTAGCTTATTCGTTAGTTTTGGGACAGCAAAAATGACGGCTTTTCACTTAATTTTAATATCATGGAAGCACGCATTTTTGTTTTAAACTTCTCACAAAATTTCCTATAATACCGTCTGCGGTAATAGGTTCTCAATAAATTCGTATGTATATATTCTTTTTCAATCAACACAAACCCAACTAAACTTTAGTTTTTATCCTCTTTCATAGAGGTAATTTTACTCCCCAATTCACAAATACACCCCGATGCTCTCTTTTTAAATACCAATTCTTTCCTATATTTCGTCCCGCCGACTTCTTCTGCTTATTGCTATCTGCAAGAAGCTCCTTTAACGGCTCTCTTCAATTTTGTGAATCATATTTGTCTAAAATAAAAATTTTGTCTATAAATCTAAAAAAAAAAAAAAATACGTTCAATAAGCCACGCCACTTTTGCCATGCCTCCTATAGCCTGCTTTACGTAATGGTACAATACAGGTACGCTCGTACATCGTAGCGTATCGGTTATAGAATTTCCGAATATAGACAACTGCTGTACGCAGCATAACATGTTTTTCATGTCAGCACTTATACACACAACGCGGACGTACATAAAGCGCGCCTAACGGTATAATCCATCAAACGAAGCAGAAAATTAACCCATCCGTGCGCAATCGTTAATAAAAGTAACATTTAACTATAATACTTTTTCGATATAAGAAAGAAACGACGTTAGGACACTCGAAAAACAAGAACAAGACAGCTTTGTGATTTGCCTACTTCGACCCCTTATAGCCTCCTGGAAATTATTACAGAGTGAATTTAGGCGGAATCATCAAGAAAAATATAACAAAAATATCGTTGAGCAGCCATAACTTGATTCCGTTGTTAAACATTTGTTCATCTGGATACAAAAAAAAAACAAAAATAAGTCTTGTTTTGAGTTCTACGTCTGGCAGAGTCGTCAAGTTGTGATGAATTACGTTTGAGAGAAAGCACTTCAGACTCTAACAATCTATAGACACTGGCGAAAATAAAATGAAAGCTACCTGAAAATTACCGGACTCATCGTTTATTTTCTGTATCAGTAGACAACTTCAGAAAGCAAGGGTAACTCAAACATGTAAAATTGATCTAGAGGAGAAGGTCAGGCTCTAATCAAAATACAGTTTGTACAATTCAAGATAGCTACGAGGTGATATCCGTGTTTAAACACGTTCCGTCTTTACTGAATACAATAATTTTATTTTTATTTAAGCAAATTATCTAATTATGAGGCAGCGTTATTATCACATTTAAATTTAAAAGGAAACAAATGTATAAAGGTGAAGTTAATGACTTTAACGCTACTGACTCGAAAGGGAAAACAGAAAATGCCTTCACAATTGAATGAGATAATGCTTCCGGGCAAAAATAAAGAAAGTTATTATTTTCTATTTTAATTTGTTTCAAAGCTCAATAATTGTAGAAGTAGTTTTGTCGAAAGTAGACAGTTTCTTTCGCCCTATCATTTTGTGTCACACATTAAAACTCGAACCGGCGGTCGCTAACCTTCAATTGACACAGACAGATTTGCTTGAGGTACCGTAAAGACCGACGGAGATAAAAGGAACACCCTCACGTAGCTTCTGAACTTCAATTCTCTGCATCTTCTCAGACCTTTTCTTTTTTTTGTGCTTAATTGTACACTACGGGTCTAACCTAGATTTTCGATGTTAGTCTTTATCTTTACATCTCATTGTAGCGTTTCATTTATTACTCTATAGAACCAAAAGGGAACTACCTGCAGAGGTTTTAATAAACTTTTTTTTCTTAAAAAAACGCTATATATAATACAGTGAGACCTGAAAAATCTTGGTATTTCCCGCAGAATATGCTATATTACTAACGGCCTTGAAATGCAGTCTTCCTTTAAAAGCATCAGGTCGCCACGAGTTCACCTTTACACAACCACATACTTTCTATGGCTAAAGAACGAATGCCTAGCTATTGCAGAATTATTAATTTGAACTTACCTAAGCTGAGTGACGACAGCCTCAACGGTAACGCGCTAGACACAAAAAATTGAAACATAGGTAACAATCATTTCACTAATTTAAACTAATGTGAGAGCCAAAAAATTAATAAACATCATCTATGTTACTTCAGCAACCAGACATCGACAATATTGATTTCAATAAACGCCAAAACAAAACGTCGAAATATGCCCGAAATATAGGGTCCGGCTTTTTGCCTGTCTGCATAATCGTTCTTTTCCAAACCGCGCCGTTCTTATCTTCACAGCGGTTGGTCTCTACGAAAGCTCGATTTACGCAAGCCATGTTTATAACAGTGTTTGGGCTTTATTCTTTCTCCGCCCTGAAACGAGAATGAAGTTGCATGCGTTATCACACACAAAACAGGACACACGATCGCGATACTTTGCGGCAGCATTGAATACGTTTTACGTTTACAAAGATCCCCTGAGAGTAGGGGAGATAACGAAGAAATAAAAAATATAGGAAGCGAAACAATTAATCAACGAATGATAACATCTGGCCTCTTTTTCTCTTACCCTCAAACAGAGGCCGTGCAGGGACTTTAATGACGACGGAGACGCACAATTAGCAGAGAAACCGTCTCCCAAAAAGGTGAGAGGTCAAACGCTGATAAATGGAACGATATATATATATATATATATATATAGTGACAAAGAAACGAAAGGGAAGAGTGGCTGCGAACGATCACTTTAAATTACGGTACTGATATCACTATATATATATATATATATCACTGTATAGAGATCTTGCGGAAGGAACTCCAGCGCGGTCACAAGCTAGAAATAACCTATGATTATATGTATACACATTTAAACTGATATAAGTTATATATACATAATACACGCATTTCCGTTAGCAGTTGCAGGGGAATAGCCTACATACTCCTATAGCATATGTAAAGTATATATTTTTCTGGTAATTTCACAAACGCATCATGCATCTATATCACCGTCAGCTGGCGGTGCCTAGCGTGCGACTCGTGAATTTATTAATCCGAAATTCATCCCTACCCAATTAGCGTACACAGCGTAGCTTATAATTAAACAATTCTGCTATGGACGAAATCGCAAAAGGTTTTTCTGTCATATATCTATGTAACAAGTTATACTGCAGTTTGAATTCAATATAATATTCTATTTTTAACGACAATAAGTTTCTTCGATTTTTTATATGCACTCTCCGGAAACTGAATTTTTAATCTTCTTCGAAGTCCCTTTCCGCTTTTATTAATCTGTTGGTAGCCTTTTACTACAATAACTGGTTAGGTTTACGCTAGCCAAATGCTGCGCAGTGAAAAAGATAAAAAAAAAAAATTGAATTAATTTCTACTGGATTGCCAGAAGCACATTCAGCTCATACTGGTGAAAACCAACCAACTGAGGCGTCCACATGTAAACAAATAGCTAGGTATGGGCTTTTCCTGTCGAAGATTGTTCCACGATATTGGGTTTTAACGCACTAGTACAATGTATCATATAGTACCAATAGTACTATGCATAGTGAAGTATTAATTTGTAAACCACTTACGTTCAGCCTAATCTTTATCACCATACGATTATTTTTAAAAAGAGTAAAAATAATCAGATAGTATGCTACAATTAATCAAACGGACAGATTCTACACTAGATAACGTAAGTGCATCTAACTGCAGACCAGACGACTGAGGCTGTACGCAGATCTCTTTAAAGGCATTAGATTAGAACGTGCGAACATTGCTGTAAAGTGAATTTCCAGTACCTGTTTCTAATCGGGAAGAACATTGAGTCATGGCGCGTATTTACGAAATGTAAACGTCTATGTAGAATTTTTGTATATTGAATGCGGGCACAAATTAGGCTTATGTGCTTAACTAATTGGTTAGATTTATTAATTGGACGCAATCCTATAGTGTAAAAGAACAGTGGAGTAAAGAGTGCATTTTAAAACTGGACAAATTATACGATTAATCGAAGGTATTTCTGACAAAAGTTTCCTTTTAAATAATATGGGTTCCTAAATCATTACATACAACGTTTGAATTATATGAGCTATTAAAATATGGCCAAAAAGGCATTAACACGATAACCTTCATTATGTTTTATCAACTTTTTTCGCATCCTGTAGGGGGTGTTTATCGTTGTGTAACAGTCTGTGCTTTCCAGATTTCTGTTTCTCTAAAGATCTAAACGATTTAGTCGCCACAGAGCGCAAGTCAATACGATCTTCTACGGTCTTTGTAAAAATCTAAATCGTTCCCTTTCCCGATGCGAAAATGTTTACCGACACGATAAGTATGCCTGACAGATAATATCTTTTACAACACCAATTGTTTTTATTTTTAAATTCTAACCAGGTGTTATCTAAGGCACATGCACAGTAATATTAGTACAAACAAATATATTTTACAGAGCTCAAACGTTTGGATCCTTTCCCAGCTTTTGTATAGCGGCCATGAGCGCTAAGCATAAATGCACCAAATCTGTATTTAGTTAACGCAAGCTTTGAAAACTAGGCCGCTTCCGCCGTTCAATAAACCTTAATAGCCAACGTCTACAAGCATGTGATCCGAGCCGCTCGACAACTCGTAGAGTCATCTGTGTTCGAGCACAGAAGAAGTATCAAAGTACTCCAACCGCATGAACACAACGTAACGACGGTAATAACAACCCTGTTTATTACCGTTGCAAATAGATTTGTATATTTTATTCTTGGCACCGAACCGCCGCTTTGGTCTTCTGGCCATAAAAAATGGAATGCTTTATCGCCTAGCTAAATCCTGTCCTTCGTTAACGTGCAGCGGTTGGTCTGACTGCTCAGGACCGTCGTTTTTTAAGACTCGGGTACCTGAAAAAAACGGAAGACTCCGTTTGTCCCTATGGGTGTGCGGGTTTGTTTGAGTTTATGTATGTGTGTTTTTTCATGTGTGTCTAATACAATACGCTTCATCAATGATTTGTTTGCCGAGGCTCAGCATCTTTTCTATCCAATATGGCAGATTCTACCGCCATCGCCTCTGTTAGGCCTAACGCAACCACTACGTTTATGGTTTTATCTGTGTGTGTTTCTGCATGTTGGTGTTGAGGTCTATAGGTATAACGAGTACCCTCTTCCTCGATAAACGTACAGATTAACCCGGTCTATGGCGGTGCGCGCGAATGACTCGCCAGCGTCGTAGGAGTAGCGGAAGCGTTTGCGTTTGGCGAGGTCGCACCGATGTCAGCAGTAGCAATGAAAAGGAGCTTATGGCCGTCATGTGATTCTGCCACAGTTTCTTTTTAACAACGCCATGTTGACGATATACGCGCGTGCGGGCGCTCAAGTAACAAAAATGAACACAGCTATAGCATAACTGTGACAGCAGACCGCAGATTGGCCGGCCAACAGAGAACGTGAACAGAATGGACGCGGGCTAAAATAAAGATACACACACATTGAGAATCGCAAGTGTTTGCAAGCTAGCAATAATAGGGGAAGTTTATTGAACGACTTGAGCCATGCAAATGATTTGCGCGGAGGTGGAACATAGGTATCTCCGACGGGCGTAAATGGTAGGTATTGTAGAAATAAGAATAGAAACGCAAGAAACAGGAAAAATCGGATATTTTAGAAAATCTATAAATACGGGAGATCGAGTAAATGGTAGCTGTCGTTCGCAAAAGGCTCCACAATTTTTTACAATAAGTTTCGTGAGAGGAGTAAGTTTCGCGAGACACTGAGTGGATAGTGGACAGCATTGTCAAGCGGCAATTGATTTTTACACACATTTTGTTAGAGGAGAGTCCGGCGGCTTTTTGATAGCTTCAAAATTCAAAAAAAGTCTTAGAGTTGTCCAATATTTGCACACAGATGCGTAGTAGTATTATGTATTTATGTAGAAAATATATGATCCAAAACAGCAGTTTCCTTCTAACGTTATCGGATGTTGAGAATGGAAGCGAGATGACTTGAAAAAAGAGCAGAGGCAAATAACTGTTTAATTGTATTCAGTTGCATAGTTGAAAAGATCGCTATGGTGGCTGCACATTAAGATAAATAAAATTTCGATTTGTTACTGTTAGACTTCAGGCGCGGTTCAAACAATCATTAAGTCCTGTTTCTATGTAAATAGATGCCGAATTTAGCTTTCTAAGAATACAAATTTAGAGCCAGCAATATAGTTGCTACGATATCATGACTTAATAAGGGAATCTATGCGATTCTTGCATTTGCATTACCAAGGAACAATCAAATCTCTACTGTACACATTTTCAATGACACATATTTAGTAAGTACGGCACGGAGTGATTAAACAGTCTGCGCTCACGGTAAGCTTTTTCTCAGTATCCCGACACGATTTTCTCCTTAGGCACTCTGTATCCTGCTATGGGGCTTAACCAAAAAATCCGCCTAAGTTCTGCTAATGACTAAATTTGTTACGGCTCTTTTTGCAGTTAACAACACAGCATTTGAACATCTCGTTTTACATTGTATTGAACATTGAATTCAAAATTCAGACAGTAACCTATTCTGACGCTAGAGATACCTAGCACACAATATGTGGACTTCATTGCCACATGGGCGACTTCCAGAACCCAAATGAGTCCAGCGCTATATGGACAACAGTACACACTAACTAGAACCTATCTAGACTGCGTTAAGTACCTGTAAGTAAGGCTACGGTCCATGAGTGAGTCCATCTTTTTCTAGTGTGGAATGAACCTATCGTCTAGGCGAAACTGGCCCAACCGGCCTTGCAAAAAAAGAAAAGAACATCATATTTATGCATATTGATTCATCCACCTTTCCTTTAACAACAGGAATGAACCAGGCTTCGCTGTCCAGCCTCCGGTTCTTGTTTAACGAACTGGCTATTGATTGCGTACTCAAGCATACTTCGTTTTATTCTGTATCGAGGTAACGAGACTCACCTCAAACACGAAGTAATGAGAGTGTAAATAAACTGCCTGAAAAACACTGTCTTTCGCAAAAATTATTGAGTATAGGTTTAGCAAGCATATACAAATATTTTGTGCAACTTAGGTGACCTAATTGTGATCTAACAGCGGTGAAATGAACGGATTCTTCTTTTTTGTTTGAGTCTACTCTGTTTCGCAGATTCGAGTCACATGCTTTAGATTTATATTCTACGCTAGTTCAGCTTGCTACTTAGGGCCGGCCGCCCTGATCACTAAATCGGAAAACATTTATATACAAATGCATTTTTTGACCTGATCATAAAACGATGAAACAGTCGTTAGCTCGTCCAGTCTGAATAATCGCGCATAATCTCACCTGCAGATGTTATTGGTAAAAAAAATTGGCGACAATCCAGCAAACTTGGTCTCAGCTCATTTCGCTTTGTATTGATCACACTACTATGAATAGCGAAAACTGAATGGCGAAGCAATAAATTATTGGATTAGCTATGATCACTAATTTTTCTTAAGTTAATTGAAATCTAATCCACCGTAATCTTTAATAATACAGAATCATGCCTTCTGATCAATATCACGGGCTTTCGTACCGTCTCTACAGCACTCAATAAGTGTTTTGAAGACTTTAGAATATCTGCAGAGTCAATAAATGCGGATCATTTATTTCCAAAAGGAAACCATGGGGGAACTCTTGGACGTTCGTTAGCGCCTCTTGCAGTTCATCTGTGGTGTTCTTTGCGTACCTCATCCGTGTACCGTGTATGGATTGTAAGATACCCGCTTTAATTTACAATTTCAGCTTATTATCTTATTTAATATTCTACAATGGATAACAAAATCGATCGGCCAAACAAAAAAATCAAGTGGTTAAAGTTCCTGTTGTAATAATATAATATGAAACATGTAAGTATTGCCTTTTTAATGCTATGGGCGCGGGTTTTTTTTAAAGGAAACGTTTATTTAAACAAAAACACTGCTTATATCAAACATAGAATTTGATAGTTTCTTTGTAGGTTTTTTTCTTACTTTCAACGCTTAGCTTACAAGGCTATAGGTCAACGTCACATATAACACGCGGCCTTAATTACACTAAATCTAATAAAGTAAACGTTTCATAATAGTTTCATAAGTTCAAACCTTGTAATTTCGCTGACTGACTTGATACTAACTCTATTGACCTTATACGATAGGAATGAGGAAAACATAAAGTAATAACCTTGCCGCTTCAAGCCATTACTATGCGAACATTCATAGTTATAGGTTTTACCGGTAATTTCAGTCCTTTCCAGCTGTGAGTGTCACATTAAAGCGTGTCAAATGGGCTCGCAGATCGGTTATACCTCTCACAAGAACTCCTTCAACTGTAAATACCGTTACAATGCGAAGTTTTTTTTATTCAATGGATTTACGATGAGGTCACAATATCATGGCATAAGGCGGGCTCTTCGTGGACTAAGCTTACCGCCAGCCATGAAAATAAATTGTTAGCAGCGTCAAGAGTGGTTACTTCTAAAGCATTGATGGACGCATTATTACGTCGATAATTTCGTCTAATTTCATAATAGCTGCTACAAAGGCTGTCCTCACAGTTTGCGGCGCGTCCGCAGGCCGTTCTCTTTGTAGAAAGATACAATGCCTGGTAAATTTGACTCACGAGGGATACCACATATACAAACCACTCATTTTAGAAACGAGCCCCCTTTGTACGGTACGGTTTCTGTTCTTATGCTAAGAGAGGGACCACACTTGCAAGCAATACAGCCGTAACTGTTTCTGTCTTCGTTATGATTAGTAAGTATTATTTACTATGCTTATAAACACTATCTTTTTGTCAAATAGCACAGTGGTAAAAAAATTACATGTATATGTATGTGAGGTAACTTAAATGAAGCTTTTGAGTTTCATGTCCCGTATTACTGGTAAGCATTGGTTCCAACAACTGGTTGCTAGTAGCAGAAAGTGAATTGTATGCTTACGCCCGTTCTCAAACCTAGACTACCTCAGTTAACCTCCTTGAAGTTGCTATGCAAACACATAGTTAAACCACAAGGCCATCACGGAAGTATGTCAAGCGATCTGTATAATGGCAACGGCGAATGGTTCTGCGCATATAACGGTTACATCCAAGCGTTTGCAGCATTCTATAAAAAAAAACTGTCGCTTTGTCAAGGCGAAATGTATTATAAGACCTGAGTTCAAAGCAGTAAAAGTTCCACGCATTGAGGTGTGTGTGCGTCGATTGGTCTGTTCCTGTTATAGTTACAACTATCTCCTTCTGGTTTACTGCTTTGACGTTGTTGGCAAAAGTATATGTCCTGATTACTTCTGCAAGTTCTGTACGCAAAAAGTGGCCGGCGACATAAATCTAATAGTATGAGCCGTTAGCCCCATGCTCTTCTTAGGTGTCGTCAAATATATAGAATACTATCACAACAAACATTTACAAGTGTAAATGTTTTCCGTTTAAGTACAGGCACTGTCAGTATTGCCTCCTAAAGATGCTGCTACAACAGTAGGCCTGCTTAAAACAGCCTCGCGCAAGGTTTCCCCGCAAAAAGAAACAAGTAAGAACTTTGCAAGATAATATCATTGACATTTCGTTGGAAAACAAACTCCTCATTTGAGACCTGAAAAGGAGACACTGTTTATTTATAAAATAGAAAAATATGTCGAATTGCAAAAAAATTGCCTAAAAATACATGCAATAAAAACGAGCGAGTCGTTTGAGTTCTTCGATGCGGCTCGCCCGTCCAGGCCGTTAGCATTTCGATATTTTGCCCAAACAAACACCAAGCCGCAACATCAATTTTATTTAACATATATTCATTGCTTTCGTCAATTATTTCTGCTCCGCACCGTCGCCCCTCTCGGCCGCGGTAGCCGCCATTCTCCTATACAATGTATCTGTTCTCCTTTTGGTAAAATTGTTGCTTCATCAGCTTGTTTTTGACATCACGTTTCTGCATAATGTACCTTTCTGTATATTTACGTATGCCCTTTATATGCCGCCGCTCTTTTATTATTGCAATTTTTAATATCATTGAAATGTATAGTTTCTTTTTCACACACCCCATGTCCGTTTGCTAATAACCCATCATCGGGAGATATCTCTGTTTTACTCTTAGAAATACTACTTTGGTAGTTTTTAAGTGAAGTTCATTTGTTTGTCAAATATCTTCCGCAATATTAATTGGAGTCATTTTTATGTTTCAACATTTGGATGTTTATTTGTTCCATACCTTACCTAGTGAGTCTCCGCAACTCAACTGCGTCTGATTATTATCATTAACCATATTGTCGTTTCATTTAACTTTCTAGATGCAACGTAGTACTCTCGGCTTAAGTACGTTCATCTATATACGTCTCCATGAGACGTTTTGTTGCGGATAAGTTAGTACACTGTTAACGTAAAAGTTTACATTTCTAAACAGCAGTAACTCTGTAATTCGAGAAGGAGATTTCATTAGCCGACACCAAATGCTCGCAACCATTTCCTTTGGCTGGTAGCAGTTTTTTTTTTATTATAAACATGCACGCACACTAAATACGGCCTGTTAATTTATTGCATAGCGAACAATACACAGTAAATCAATCGAACGGTTTACAGTAAAACGTCTCGTACACGTCTGAATAGATATTCATACGCTTGTGAACTCTGCTCCGTGTCAAGTGTTACATTGTTTTCTATTTAGTCTACGCTGGAATTAACTGTTGTCGTTACTCATCGTTGAAATAAACGAACACATGAATGAATCGGCACCTCGGCCTCGGATCCTACACGGCACTACATTTTCTGATATGAAGTACGCGGTACGATTGGGAACAAACCCTCGGCGCACACGATAACCATAGCTTTAATCTGGTAATCATGAAGAACAGGTTAAAACATGCGGTGCCTCCTCTTCTACGCCGAAGCACACTCAGCATACAGACGAAGTTAGATAAATCTAAGTAAAACTCGATTTTATACATGCATATATATACCTCACTATTGCTTAAATGATTTTGTGGTAAAGGCAGGCCGAAGATTACGTCTTCTTTATTTTAGTTGGATTAAATAAAACTGGACGAATATTTTTGTATCCATAAATAAAGACAAAGTGGGTTTGAATTTGGTGGCGTAAAAAGAAACCTGTTTAATCTAAAATGGAAGGGGTCTCGACAAACGAGGCAGACGGGGGTTGAGCAAAACAACTAATCAGTCATGACGATACTCTTGTCCTATATATGTACATTACTAGCACTGACATCACAGATATTATTTTTACGTTGCCGCTAATTCGAACGTAAGGTCTGTACCGGCATAGCTACTCGTCAGTTGCTACAAGTATTCTTATAATTATATTCAGGACTCACGTGCAATAATAATACTAATGATACACTATAGTACAATACAAGTTGGACAAACAATGAGCCATGATCGCGTACTTAGCAACTCATAACTGAAGCTGTTCAAAGGCTTGTTCCGTAATTCGTTCCGTAAACGCTCCGAAGGACGCTTCATCTTCTTTAGATTGTTAAGACTCACAATGATTTATTGAGTTCCCTATTCATCCCTAGTCTTCATCAATACAATGTAATTTTTCTAGATTATGCATTGATCAAGAAAAGAAAAGGGTATCATGATCACATAGTTTTATGCAAAAGGCTCTATATACCCCGTGCAGTGATGTACATTCATTTGTAGAAATTATGCGTAGTTCAATAATGATAGTATGTTTGTTACATTTATATTTACGTTTCAATAAACGAGGTTTGAGGACCGGCCTCTTATATTGTCGCTATAGAGAGGACAGGAAAGATGATGAGGGCATTATATCTGTTTGATCGAAGGTCGGGAACTGGCTATTTGGGAGGGGTAGGGCCGGAACTACCTGTAGTCCATTCGAGCGGTCAGTTGTACGGATCACACTTACCGTATCATGCGCACAACTCAAAGCCACAACGGCGAAGGGCCACCTCAGTGACCACAAAAAGTTACCATTTATCAAATCGCAGATCTCAACATCGACGCTAAGGGCTAAGCCGGATGCTAGTGTATTGTAGATACGTAGATAGATACAGAATTGAAGTCAACCCGACAAAAAACGGTACAAATCAACAAGTTATAAAATTATCCAAACACAACAAGTGGAAGTCGTTTAAATAATTAGCTAACAAAAAACTAGCCAAAGCACTTGGGCACGACTAACTCCGAAAAAAAAAACTAATACGCGCATCAAGTAAAATAATTGTTAGGAACACTATTTTCGTTACCTCCATTTTATTTTCACAATTAGCGCAGTAGTTAAGTCATAATATTACTGTCGTCTTAATAAATTTACTTAAATACTTGTTGGTGACATTTTGTCAGTCAGATGTACAGAGTTTTGGTCTTTGCTGAGGGCTGTTATTATTATTGCATCGTTTCTATTAGAAACTAAATAATTTGCTTTAAAATTCGTAAACGTGCCACAACGACCAATTTTGTTGTTATGAGGATATTTATATTGTTCATATCATGTGTATCAGGAATTCATTTAACTTGCAACGTTAAAATTACAACAAAAAAAACAACCAGTTTTGTTATTAAAGTAAATATCTATAATCACAATCGAAACGATTCCTTAGAGTTCAGGCGCTGCCTGACGCTGACTATAGAAAAACATGATTTGTGGAAACTTCAACTGCGGTAAAACACGTCCATATTTAGTTCACGTATCCACGTCACATATGCATTTGGCATACGTGTAGCAAGCACCCTGTGGTTGATAGAATAATGAAAATCTAATGGCTCCGTACGACGATTAGAAGCGCTATCACGACTGAGCTGCTCACTGTTTCAGAATTAGCGTAACGTGGGAGATTCATTCCAAATGCTTCATATCGCTCGTTTTATGTAGCGGATATACAGAAACGTCCGCAAGTTTGAAAGTACGAGATCTCTTGCGTACAAAGGAACCTGTCAAAAGCAAAAACAAGTATTGTCATGTGACGGGTGATCCTGCGTTTATATATTCACAGGCGCTGCTAATTCAGGAAGTCAATGTGACTTCAAGAGCAGGGCTTTAGTTTTAGACAATGTAGAGGCCCTTATGTTATTACTTGTTAAGATGCCGAAAGATGTCACTAACACAAATCCCAAATACCACTGTTATACAGAAATATCCACTTACTCTTGGATTTGACCGTCTAATCAAATTCATCCACGCTCACACGTATCCGTAAAATCTTCGGTCACCTCTCAGCATATTTGGACAGAGGGGTACAGGTAGATAAAATGATATTCATTGTAGTAAGCGAAGTATTTTCCGTACATATCGCAGAATGAAACATTGTCCATTCGAATGACGATGAACTATTCTTATGAACTAACGCCCTCCATACACAAAGGATATGACTGCTACGAAGGAGCATCATGGGGACGACGGCCTTAATTCACCTAGCCCATAGAAGGAAAAAATCTTTTTGTAGTAACTATTCTGTAACCGTATGCGTTTGCAACGCCGCAGCTTTTCATAGGATAAGTAAAATAGAAAATGGTATTTTAAAATAAGCTCCCCTTTAATGTTAAGTTAATATTTAAATGATTCGGCTACTGATCCGAAGGTTCCTCCGGCAGCTCGTAACGCGATTAGTGGACGCCACTTTTTGAAACCCTTCACAAAACATTTCATAAAATTCGGTAGGTGAAGCCGATCTTGCGAAATCGATTAACTCTAATTTTCGTTATAATAAAAGGACACTTAATGTAAACCAAGCCAGCTTGGAACGTTCAAAAGGGATAAAGGTGCCAATTAGTGTCTTTAGGGAATAGCAAAAGACGAAGTAATTTTGAAGTTGTGTTCGGTACTTAAAATCCTTACTTAACTTCTGTCAGACGGTTGGTTCGTTTTTGCTGGGCAAATGGAATATGCATATTCAGGATGTACGAATTTGGCAAGCGCACACGCAGCTTATACAGTCATAACATTGTTTGCTGCTACTCTCTTGCTGGCGGACTACGAATAAATTATTTGACTGGGCCTGCCTTTGGGCGATTTTTGTTTCTACAGTTGGGTATATACTACAACTTCGAATTTAATCAGATTCTAATCTCGTCGCCACACTTATTTACGTTGTTGCTAGAAGGCCCCTGCCGTTTTTGTCGTCTATAATAATGCCAATTATATAAAAATAAGCTACGTTCGTGCACGCATATATTCCCTGTTATCTTTTCAAAACGCTTTTTCCACTTGCTAACATAGAAGTATTATAACTATCGCGGAAACGACTCCCGATAGCACTGCAGCCGTCCAGCGCCAACCGCAAATCTAACATCTCAGTCTTGCTACTACCGAAACTCGAGCTAAACACACGGATCTATACGCTCACAATTGTTTATCGGTCTTTTTCGCCTCTGATGCCAATCAGCTTCCGTTTTTAGTGGGTTCCTCGGCATTCCAGGTTCGTTTGTACACACGCAACTCTAACCAATGCTAATCCTCCTCATTTCGCTACTAATTCAACTAGCGCACGCAACGTATGTAGTTATGACGATTTTTTTTACCGCACCGTCAAGAAGAGACCGAAACAGAACTCTCAGCATGATGAAACCATAAAAAAATGAAGGACGAAGCGTCAACAGAGACTATGTATTTCAGCATCACCAGCGAACTTATTTTCTATTCGAAATTCGACAGCTTTCTCCTGTTCGACTTGTACAAGTGACGTTTGCCGTCGCAGATCCATCAAGATAGTTTCACCAGTAGCAGCACTTACAAGATCGTAGTTCTTTAACAATTGGAATAACTGTATTAACTTAAGTGTAATGGGCATCGCTGTGGTGGTACCAACAGCCGTAGAAGCCGTTAAACGATCCACTTACGCTCCGTCACGTTATCAACCACAATACAACTAATAATATTAGGCTCATTATCACCGCCATCATCGCCAACTTAAGTATATTAGCCACAGGCAGCCAGTGTATCAGCAATCTTGTTTACCGTTTTTCTTCATCTATTTGCTGCCGAACTATTAGTCGTGGCAATGGTGAAATTAACACTGATATTGATATCGTGTTGTAATTGCAACCACTCGGATAATGGCAATAACCGGCAATGGTGTCAGCTGTGCTAGTCAAACACCCTCATAATTCGAACATCTGCTCGTGCTCACGATGGTGTCGTTGAAGCGAAGTTTTGACCTTTCGGCCAGATGTGACTACGGTAGTTTTTGGCGCAAGGTCAATAGTCGAAAAGTTGCGTTGCTGTCCATTGTTGGACAGGTCACCAAGCGATTGCGAGTGGTTATTCCGATAGTTATTTTGATAGCTGACCGAATTGAGGGCCGTACTGAGGGTCAGACCTGGGAGCGATGAGCCGTCTTGGGGTCCCCTACCACCGTCAACGCCCTCATCGCCTGGAAGGTTTAACTCCTTAATCTGGCTCTTCGTCTTCTTTATTGACGTGTCGATACGGCCGAGGAAGTCACGAATGTTCTCGTCCTGATCAGTAGCGGCGACTGCGTCTAGGGAAACGGCCCGCTGGGGCAACGGGGACGCCTCTCTTGAGCTGTTGTTCTTCGTACTGCCCCCAACGCCTGACGCTAAGAGCTGCAGCAGCGCAGGACCATCTCCGCTGGGACTCTTTAGCAACGGGATGTCCAGGTACTCGCGAAGGAACAGCGAGTCCGTCGTCCACAGACGATTCTCCCGTTTGATATCCTCCATTGTCACGCCATACTTTAGCGCCAAGCCCTGCAGGGTATCACTCTGCTGGACGCGGTGCTTCACAATCCGAACGTTGATTCGGGCTGCCATCTGACTGGCACGGCTGCCACAACTTCCATAGCTCCGAGGAGTTCTTCGACCGCCGGACAAGGGAGCGCCGACCAGTCGGGTCCTAGAGGCCGCGGCGAGGCAAATCCTCTCCCCGTCTTCGTCAACCATTTTGCCTGTTTAACGTCCCTAGTGTATTAAAAGCGCTATGATGATTTCTTTTTTCCTTCTCGAACCGACCTAAAGTTGCAGCGGCTGCAGGATCCGAGGAGGTTTGACAGATCAGATCAACAGCGCACCTACAGAGGACGAAGCGGGCGGAAAAGTTGCAAAACAGTTCTGGCGAAACAACCGTACCTAGTGAGAACGAGCGTTCGGAAGAGATGTAGAATCCTCTTCTATCTAGAAGCGGCTGTAGTAACAGCTGGCCAAACTATCCAGGCCTGCACGCTCGGTCGTTTGCTAGCCGGCCAATCAGATCAGGTCTAACCGCACTATGTATAGGACGGCGGCGGACGATAAAAACGGCCACGCTGCGGGTTGATGACGGATGGCGAGTGGATCAAGAGCTGCTACACGTGCACTTTCTCACTCACGAACCATCTTTTCACCCATAAGAAAGATACGAACACTGAACTGGACCTACCCAGCAGCAGTCCATGACTGAACAATACAGGGCACAGGCGCGGATCGAGCGCTCACACTACGCTTATCCGGACAATTTATAGGGACATTTACTTATCTCGTTAGGCTATAAAGAAATATGTCCGGTGGCCTTGTCAAACACGCTTTTTTATCATTAGTCCGTAAGGCGCAGGTTTCACGGCTGGCCAATGAAACCCCATCTACTACGGCCGTTTGCGGATTAACAAACGAGCACTGCTAGCACTCCAACGACGACGAATCATCACTATGTACGTAGAAACGACGGAGCCGGGCACAAGGCAATCGGTACCAATTGAAGTGCTACTGCCCGCCCGTTCCACACCTTTGTGTACTTCGTTCTTTTTTGTTGTTGGGTAAATTACTTTTTCTCGTAACGGTTTCTGGCGGAAATAAGGCTGACGAAGTCAGATTTTATTGTGCTTGCTCTGTTCTACACTTTCAGCGTATGGGTCTTGCTGCTCTGTCCATATACCTCGCTGTCTATATGTGAAAGGCCAGCTGCCCAGCTCTAAGGTGGCCTACTAACGAGCGATAAAGGTATAAATGAAATTTTTTCTGCAGGCCACAACTGTCGCCGTCGTAATCAACATTTACTACCACTGTGTAAGTCCGCTCGTTGCAGCCATGAGTACATACAAATGAGTGTTGTCGTGCTAATCGAAGCAAGAACAGAAGCAGGTCGAGCAGTTGACGGCTGGCCGTAACAGCAACATCTAGCCAAGATCAGCATATCTCTGCGGCCCTTGACGCACTCGCCGTCGAACCGCTCGGTGGTAAGATTTCACGACTGCTATGGAGCGACCAACTCACAGACACATCAATGCTGAGAGCCACGGAGAGAGTTAGTATCCCAGTGTGACAGATAGCTCGTTGACTCCTATTGCAAATGTTGATACGAATGTTAAACTATCATCGCCTTCTCCAGCGGAAAATGCCCCTGTTGTCTGGGTGTGATATACCCGCACATACACACCCACAGACAACAGCAACAGCAGCAGCACGACCTGTGGAAATATTGTTGCTACTCAACGCACGGCAGGCGCATCGTCCTTCTTGCTGCTGCTGTGACACAAATACAGTGGCTGTGACGACTGACACCTCACTCACCCACGTCTCGCAGTAGACACACAGCATAGGGGAACCTCCACAGCCGCGGAAACTGACGAAGCGACAGCACTGGGCTTACTGGTCGGATGCCTGCTGTTCATACACAACAGACAACTTTCGTCAGCACCACCACGACGGCACTCCTTGCCTCGTACTACTTGGTCAGCAGCAGTATAACAGTAACATCATTTATAGACGACGTATGTGCAGAAAGATCCTTTAGTCGGAAGGGCCAATACTACTGTTTGCTGTGGTAAACGCCGACCTACACGCTGGTGCGAGAACGACACCCGTGTCTGCCGACTTGATGCAAGGGAACAGAAGGCAAGGGATTTAAAAAAAAATCCAAATGTGCGCAGATCGCTTTGCGATATTACCTACAGATTCATAAATAGTGCCGTAACTTATATGAAAGTTTTAGCGTGGCCGCGGCACCGCTGGTAGCGAAGTCGATGCGGGTTTTATTCACATGGGTGTCGTCTGCTTGAACCGCATTAAGCCGCCGCCGCCACCGCGGCCGCCGCCAGCGAGGTGCGTGTCCGGCTTCGGGACAGCTGATCGAGCCGGACTCGGCTGTAAGCCGTTTCGGCGTCGCTAAACAGCAGTGTTCGCGCGGAACTCCTTATTTTTCAATCGGGAAATCGCCGCGCCGTCCTGCAATTATACCATCCCCATAAAAAAAACTAGCTAATAAAGCTTCTAAACAAGATACACATATCACAGCGAGCTTCTGGCTCCACAGTCAGCAGTAGCAGCAATATCAAAGTAATATCTATTTGTCTTGTTTTTCCTTTTCAGCTCTCCTATGAGGGCAGAGAGATATGCCACAGTTGGTAAAGTCTGTGATTAATCCAACGATATAACAAGTAAGTAAAATTCTTTCCCAGGTCCGAGCTCGACCCCGCTGTACTCACTACCGCTTGCCTTCAACACCGTTCTTATTGTTCTTCCTGCAGATAGTTGCAGTGGTACGGGCGTGGACGATTGTTCCGAACGACGCCGTTGCCCAGCATCTCGCTGCGTGAGCGGCCGGCGGCGAGCTTCCGCCGCAGCTCCACTACCGGAACACAGTGGCACGAGTCGCCGGTGGACATGCGAACTCGCTCAACGCATTCATTGATACATACACACAGACACCCAGCAACACCCGCGTCAGCGGCGTAGTACTGTATTCTTGTCCTGGAAAGTGAACTACCTCTCGCGACTCTCAAGCCAGACGCCAGAGGCAGCCGTCATAGCCGCCGTTACAGCTGCTACGAGCGTTCAGCAAACAACGTTGTTGGTAACCACGTTTGTGAAAAAGGGAAAGAAAAAAAGTGTGCATTTGTTGCCAATGTGGATTTGTTTGTCTGTCTGTTTGTAACTTACAAATGTGGGGTTACTTAGCGACTCGTGCTGCTAATGCCGCTGCCTGCGATTTGCTGCGATTCGGCCAACAAGTGCTGGATGTGTTACTGTTGCCGTTATGCACCGATTGCTTCCCCATAAGCGTGGTTTTTGTTGTTTAGAAGTGGTGCTTTGATATCGATGCTGTGGACAAAGCTTCTTAGTGTGCTTTACTGTCTGCATAGTCAATCAGTACCTATTTGGCACTTAGTCGATTGGCCGGCCGGCCAGCCCGCCAGCGAGTCAGTGAACGCCGTGCCCAGTCAGGGCACTTGAGCGCGCGCCATATCAAGTACTGATTCGAGTAGCATTATCACCGCTGCTCAATAATCAACTATCTCTGAATTTTTCTTTAGCAAACTGGTCCATTGCTCAGTAGTATTCCTGTCTGTCTATCGGTTTGTCGCTACGTCCTGCAAAGAGACGTGAGGTAAAAGGGGCCGCTAACGAAGTTAGAGAGTGAATGGATAGACGCACCAGACGTGGCAAATGTCGGAGCCCTTGAAAAAAGTGAGTTCGTAACGGAAGACAGTCTCGGAGTGGGTGCGAAGTGTTTTGGAGTAACTGTTCTAAAGCTAGTGGTAATCGAGAAACGAAGTGTATTGTATAAAAAACAAAGTGTGGAAAAGAGAAGGCCTATTGGTTACTGAATGCGATTATTAATTGTATCAGCGAATTAGAACGAGCGATAACTGGTGCTAAGATTGTGTACTCTGTGCGTGTATCTGGAGTGAGGGAGTGTGTCTAACACGATGGCCGACCCCGCAGCGGTGGGAGCTCTAGATAAGGTGAATGGTAAGCCGGAGTCGAAAAATGGGCCCACTCCGACCGCTAATGCCGGGAAAGAACACACTGGAACGGCTATACTCAGCACCAGAAGAAGTTCTACAGCGCCGATTTCAGCTACGACAGAGGCTCCTGTGTCGAATCAGGCGCAAACCGCGACGAAAAATCTCCTTGATACAGCCTCTGGACGTCTCAGGGTAAGCGAACTTAATTACACAGTAGCTAGCTTTTACCAACTTTATCACGGATACGTGTGTTTCATCGTACCAACGTTTGTACATTTCTCTCGCCTAAGACTGCCACCCGCAAAACTCTCCCCCAGCCAACACGATCGTACCCCAACGGGAATATACTACCGTTCCGGTGATTTATTACCATGAGTATTTTATGAGCATGCAAGTGCTCTGCAAAATCGAATGGGGTCTTTCAACCGCCGAACTCTTACCGATACGATCACTGTCTCCTAACGGCAGTAGTACAGCAGGTTGCGTATGCTACCGTTTGTAAAGATTCGAATCAATGGTGTCAGAGTGCTGACGATGGTAGTCAAGAGCCACTACAATATTTGCTCAACTGGTCCCTGTGTCGTGTTGCTTCTCGCCATTTGTCCGTTGTACGATCCGGTTCGGAGCGTAATTGCTCTGCAAATCGAGGGCAAATCGCGTAGATCTGCCCCCCTTCCATGACTCCCACTCGTCCTCCCTGACTCGTGTTCGTTGGCTTGGTTGATTCGCTGTCGCCCTGCCGTTACTGCCACTGGTTTCGCTATAGCTCCCGTGATGGTGCCACGTGCATCGAGAGGATGCGGCGCCGGTCGGCGAACGCCAGCACGGTTGCCAGCGTCATAAGCTAGTCACGATTATGTCATTAAGCGTTGTGACGCACGCTGACGTTTGTATAGCTATCCTATTAACTTGCTGTTATTATCATTCTCAGTGTTTAGCTGTTCGTTCTGCTATAGTCAATGGCGAACAGTGATGGGACGCGATAAGCGTATGATAATATATACGGCGAGCTGCGCGCTTAGAGACAGACGCCAATGCGACCAACGAAAAAAATCCAAAGATATTTGGAAATGTTTCAAGTGGTATTTGGTTGAGCGTTGTTTTTTGTTATTGTGATTAGTAATAGTGATGTTATTACCACTGATATGATTCATTGCAACAACAGCAGCGCCAGCACGAAACTATAAAGAAGAACGTAGAAGCATGTGGGTAAAAAAGCCAATAATGTACAATTTTAAATTAAGTAAGCAAGCATGTATCAGGGCTGATCTGAGAGGTCAATATATTTGTCGCGTTTTCCAGTATTTTAATATGCGTACATGCGTATATGTCTGTTTTAAATGTTTACGCATTTGTACACGTTATAGTACATTAGCGTGGACTATGCTGGTGGCAGCCATGTTGCTGCTGACAATATTGACAATTACATATAATTGCTGAAAATTATATATATATATATATATATATATATGAGGTCGCACCGTGTTATCCATTGTTCAATTAACCCCAAAGCATTTTTTATCGGTTATTTATGGCCTGAACTCTGATGACTCCCTATCTGATGTTCTGATCGGCAAATACGTATAATGCCGCAAATTCTATCCAAAAACTTCTCTAAAACGAAATACCTATTGCGTTTGATTGTTTCCCGTCATTATCAGCTGAATTATGCCCCTGATCTCGTTTACACGTAGCATCTTCTTCAATCGTCCCATTCTACTAAATCACATTCTTAGCAGAGGCAAAACTTATTCCGGTACCATTCCTTCTATCTTTATTCGAAGTGCCTGTTATCGCTCTCTGTAATTAATAAACTACAAATCGTATTTCGCGAAGGACATCAACGAAAGAGGAACAGTACAAGTCGAGCGCCCATTTCATTTGTTACTTTCGTCGCTAAAGCCAGGCTTTAGGGTTTAGTTAGTAAAGGCTTTGTAAGTTAGTTCGATTAGAGCGGATGCACACCAAAAATGTCTCGTCATCTTTCAGCACAGCATTACTTATTCCGAAACTATTACTTGTAATTGGAAAACAGTGTTCATATTTGTTCGAATAAAAGCAAATAGGCTTAGCTGGTCTGTTCGCTGATCGGATGATCAGGGTAATGTTGTCAAATAGCACAGATAGAAGAAAAATGGCTTCTAACTGTAAAGAAAATATCTATGTGTATCGAAGCTGTTAGACTGACCAATCATGTTTAGGACATGGACGATCTGAAGCAAATGCTAATACCTTTTGCAAAACCTATACAAGCCAAAGAGTCTGGTGTTTAGGGGCCATTCTCACAGCCTTAATCTATTTACTCTAGGAAGAACGTTATAGAAAAATCAAACACGAATTTAGTAGTGCCTCTCGTTTTCCCACGGCTGGTCGCATGGGTCCCACGGGTCCGAAGAGCACATTTCGTTAAGGGTCCTGTCTAAGGGAAGGCACGATGACAGGGCGTCAGATTAACCGAGTTGAGTATCTCAACGGGGCCACCAGACACTCGACTAGGTACAATCAGGCTTTGAGCCTGGTACGGCAATAAGCACAAAGGCTATCGATCTACGTAAACTTGGCCATTTATCTGAATAAGGCTCCAAGCTCTAATCAGACGGGTGATTCAGTGGTGAATCAGTGGGTAGGTAGAGAATGAAATTATCATAAGAGGTACAAAATGTCCTAATGCTGTTAAATAGGGCGATGCAGATTTCGTTCATTGGGCTTGATCACTCTAATACAACTGCTAGCCCTGATAGTAACCTACAGCGAAACCAGAACGCTACTAAGGATTTGCGATATTTCTATCCATGCGTTTGCAGTGTTTATTATGCAATTAGGCTTAACACGTTTCCACTTGACTACAATTCATGAATACCTACATTGGATACCAGGTATTCGTAGGTACATATACAAATCTGTGATGCCTCATCAGTTCGATTGCGTTGCTCCGAAAGTAGGACTATACTGTCAAAGAAATGCTTCCGATGGTAACTTCCGTTCAAAAATGATAACACGAAAAAAATAGCGGCTATAACGACAACAACAGCCCAGTCAAAGAACTCATGAGTAAATCATGTGTGGTTTTTATGTCCAACGGTTAAGATTTTGCGCACTTCACTCGATTTTCTGCACATTAGCCTTCATATGTGCGCCGGCAGTTAATATCGTGTCTTCGGCTATATCCGATGCCAGAAATACGCCGTATATCACCTCAACTATCACGTTCAATCGCAGAAATTTGTAAGCACCACGTATCTAATCTGGCTACAGAATGTATGTTACGGCGAATCCTTCGGTAAAAGGTGCGCTCTTTCATTAACAACGTTGTCTTCACTGGTGCGTATACGAGGCTTGCTAATCCGAAGTTTGCGTCGGCAGTCGCTAATTTTCTGCGATGTACAGAATTATCCATCTCTTTAGATGAATTGTGTCATTTCGCTGGCGTTTCTGTGAGCTTGGAAATGTACTCTATTTCATTTTTCAATGAGCTTAACAAAAATAGTGCGCTACTATTATTAGGGTAGAAGTTTCGAAGCAAGAAATGCATTTTCATATATATGACGTGCATGTTTGGCTTCACAGGTGCACAGGAAAAAACACGTTTGTTATTTAGTGTACATGTCTTACTGACATTTGCTTTGTATTCTCGGACTATTGCTATGCTGTGTATCTAAAAATTGGCCTGAAGAAGTTGTATTAACTCTAGATTTTTGTATATATTGTGCATTTACAGATACGGTTGTTAAGCACGCGTAGATTATCCGAGCATTGGTAAATTGTTTAAAGTTGTTAAAGGTTTACGTATGGCAGTCAACACTGACGATAATCTGTCTGTAAGCCTACCCGACGAGGCTTCCAGTCAGCAGGTCAATCAGATTTTCAAGTAAAATCTCAAATTCCCCTTTTTTTTCTACGAAGTGTGATGTCCGAATCAATGATATGTTTGTAGCGAGTTCAAACCCGTTGCTTGGCTCGTCCTTAGACCTTCGCTATCCTGATACAAGCCGATATATATATATATATATATATATATATAGACAAAGCTAAAATCAAGAAACTAACAGTGACAAAAAACGGTGTTTTTTAAACGTCTATAGCCATATTTTAACTCGTGGTGTAGACGCCCTAGAGGATCGAGCGAGTTGGTTTTTTATGTTCAGTTAGGGTGTTCAGAGACGATTCTCCAAGCCAGAAAATTGATTCTATTTTATGGATTGACTGTATATAGTCTTTTTTTGGGGACTTCAATGACTTTTCCTTAAATTAAATCTTCAATCAAAAAGAATAGATACTGTTGCACAAATAGGATGACGCAGGACAATTTCTCATATAACCCCCATTAAAAGGTGCAATTTCAAGAAGTCGCTTATTGACTCTCTTTCTTCTTTTCTACAATCCCTTATAGTATAGTCATCTGCTTAATCTGGTCCGTAACGAACGGTTGGCTATTCTGTAGCTGCCGATCTTGAAGATGTAGCCTAGCGTATGTGCAGCTGGCATTTTATGTCAGTTTAATTACGGCACAAATCCCTTCACATCAATGTTATATTTATCTTGAAATGACTATACGTAGAAAGACTACGCGAAACGGCATTTTGTCATTATGGTAAAGCCCTCGATGGACGCCTACGCATTTACTGTTCCTCGTAGGAGGTGCGAAGAAGGCGGTCCAATGCTGACGCTGCTTTCCTGGGCTATATGAGTTGTGAGCTGGGGTGCTTGAGCCTGTCGTATGCTTCTTTGTGACATCAACTCTGTGAAAAATTAAATGGAGAAAAATACTTCATACATTATACATATTGATGATAAAAATAGTGGTGCTGATGTTGATGGTTGCTATTAGTTGGTAACACTTTTAATTGCGGATTGGTGGAGCAAAGGGTGGATAAAGTGACCCTAAAATTACCGTTGTCCTTTTCCGAACTGCTCGAAGTTTCGTTAGCTGTGGGCTATACGGGAAGGTGTTTGAAAAAGAATTTTTGGAACTCTACTGATGACTTATGCTTTGAGGTCAGCCGCAAAGATTACCATTATTATATGTAAATCGTTGTTACTAACGGTTTAGAAAAGCTGCAAGGCTTGTCTCATGGGCTACTGGGATAGGTCAACAACCGTGCACTAGAGCAAAAATAAACCAAGCCACTATTGTAGAAAAAAAATATACGAAGTCGGGTTAACTGGTTAAAAACGTGCATAATAACACGCAAAATCGATCCACAGATATCGAGTGTGCACTAGAAATTATGCAGAAGTACTTGTGCCTCAGCAATTGAGGGTATCAATGGTGCCTCTAATACCAACGGCAATAACAATGATAGTCTTTAACCGAATAGGATGTTACAGCTGTCCTATGTCCCAGCAAAGACTGCGTTTTCGAACTAAAAGAACGTTTTCTTGGCCAATGTTATAATGTCTATCGGCTCACATAGCTGGTTATCGATGAGGAGGAAAACAGTTACGGGACTACGCAGATTATCGTATGCCCTGTTCCCCTTCGTAGCGCCCGTTTCCTCAGAGCCTATTCGTCCTCGCTGCTACCTTCTCCCAAAGGCCGGTACTCGTGATGATCTGGGCAAATAGGTGATTTGCCAATAAATATTGCTTTGGCGATGCTGAGGGTGTATATCGACTGGTTGGTTATTTGTTTAGGCACCGCAGCTTTCACATGGGTCATCGGACTAATCACAAGTGTATTAAGCGGCAGAGATGGCGGCGCCAAAAAGGAAGGAAAAAACAAACGTCAATTTAAATGTTTATAATGCGAGTCTGTGCGAATGGCTTTGCTGAAGCGAAGCGCGCCTGTCGGCTATTTCCAGTGCCAATTTTTACATTTGTCTTAATGGAGACATTTTTCATTTTGAACGTAAGGACACTTGTTTTAATGTCTAGGGTTGGTTTATAGTTTCTTTATTTTGCGTTTTGGTCTGCATAGGAACTGCGGCAGACATGACAAAATAGTGGTCTATGTCGCTTCGATTTGCGTTTGTGTCAAAGTTTCGTCTAACTACCGTAATTAATTGTATGTCCAGTTACCGGAATGATGACCAAGATTAGTGAATTCAATTAGTACCACAGCAATCTCACATTCTTAATTTGGTAGATGGTCGTAATAAAGCGATCTGATCCAGAATAAATTTGATGGGCTGCAACTACCCAGAGTGAGGTGTTTGTTATTGAACGGGTCGATCGAACACGAGTTTCGCAACGCTATTGGGTCGGTAATTCGACCCCTTGATCTATTAGTTAGAATGAATCTATTTCAGCCGGGCGTCTTCCAGGACCATAATCACTCGCATTCGTTGTGTGAGTCGTTTTTCGGTGTGCTAGAAAGGACACAGGACAGTCGTGTATTCCTTACTGCGGTTGTCTATGTGGACTGCTTTCATAAAGATTGTGTTTGTGAAGCTGAAATTTAGCCATATCTAATATGAGTTCTATCGAGCGCAATTAACTGCATAGTTTAAAAGCGTTCTGTGCTTCATTGTTTGCTAGAACTGTTTTATACTATTGTTGCGGGCAATATTGACTACGGGCGCCTTCACCACGTCTACGGATTATCTCTACGAAACATAAGCACAAATGCCGGTTATCTGAGTACTCTTACTGTACGAACTTCATCCCCAGTGAGGCGAGCACTAGTACAATGTTATCGTAATATAAGAACATACCTTAAGAAAGGACCAAACAG
Organism: Varroa destructor; assembly: GCF_002443255.2. Classification (NCBI taxonomy): domain Eukaryota; kingdom Metazoa; phylum Arthropoda; class Arachnida; order Mesostigmata; family Varroidae; genus Varroa; species Varroa destructor. Next base: position 2,057,337 of record NW_019211457.1, on the reverse strand, counting down.
ATAGGTCGAATAAGGAAACCTTACAGAATACCTTAACCATTATTAAATTGACTCCTTTCTTGTGCAGATACCTTAAAGACAAAATCCACACCAAAAAACCGATGAGATTAAAAAGTTTGAAAGCTCCAATTGAGCGAGAACGTTTCCTGTAGTTTGTGTCAGTCAAGAGCGCACCGTTATAAACTGTGCATTAGCGAAAACGGTGATAATTTAGTTTCTTCTTTATGTAGATTTATTTACGCTTTGATTATAAACATAAACATTGGAGTTATGATCGTTCATATTATCTATCTATAATATCTATGTGGATTATGAAAAGCCTACCTTTTACCCGGGGTTAGATTTCCTAATAGAGGTAACATTTAAGCTATCAGTGCCAGTTCAATACCTAATTGTTCACAGAATGTTTTTTAACAAATCATAATAATATTGACAATAGTAAAACAATAATTATCATTATCTCAATTGCCATTACTACTACGGGCTACTTCACGATTACCGTTTCTAGCAGCGCTATGGTGCTACAAAGTTAGCGCAGTCTTACCTTGTGGTCGGAAATTTCTGGTCTGCTGCGGAACAGAACTTTGCGTTCTTTCAGTCTTTTTATGTTAATGTTTGTTTTATTATGAAAGAACTCGGTTCTGTTTTATATGATAGATCCATTCTTGGTAGCGTAAGAGGCGAAAAAAACAAAACGAAGGAAAGGGCAAATTTTTACGGCCAATGTTTACGACTCTGAAACGATTCGTCTCTGAGAATATTGTTGGTATGACATTGAAAGCAGGAAGGTGCTTGTGGATTGTTTCATCCCGTTGTCACCCCATACATTAAACTAATGGGCTTGATATTAGTGGATTCATAAAATCTCTTTTTAATGGCTTTCTGTTGGATACGCTTGATCATGTTTGTTTAAACGTACGTAATCAACAAACAGTGCTGCGGATCAACCAGGTTAATCACACTGAAGGCCCAGAATAACTCGTTACTACGGCTCATCTCAAGCAGGATCTCGCTAACTTCGCGATGACAAGCATATAAATCAACTAGAAAAATTCTAAGCGTATCGTGTTTACACCCAAAGTGATCTATAAACGGCACTTAATTGAGCTGAAAGCAGAGCCAGTTATGAAAAAAGCGGGTCAGCTTATATAGTAGGTAATAGAAAAATTTTCGCGTTTCCACAACGCGTTGCCGTATACGTTTAGCACTGGGATATTCAGGATATAATTATTTTGCGGCATAATTTTTTGGCCCTCCTCCTATGTCATAGTATAGAATAAATACCAGTGATACCAATAATATTGTATTGTACATTAACACGCGATTTTGTGCACACTTTGCAAAATAAATAACTGAATACGACCATTTGCAACACTTTCATACGCCCAGGTACCTGATAAGCAACTTTCTCAAAGCAAAGCGGTACCGTTTCAATAATGGAATCTCTGTTTTATCGTATACCTTTACAGATGAGCTCTGCTTGCATGGCCATACAGAGTTCTGGATTATGTCCTATTTCTCAGATTTGATTAGTCGGCGAAGTCGGTCTTGAATCGGCTTTTTACGTTCCCAGGAATGGGTAACGTCTCTAGCGTAAAACAGAATCCGAGTTGTCCTATAGTAAAACGAACATCACATAAAAAAGCAAAAGTTTTTCTATTAATATGCCGCAGCAAACTGGACCGGTCACAAACAGCTTATCTGAAGATGGCGCCGGGTCTATCCTTGCACCACAGTTGCCTTTATCTTGTGTTTCACTAGTTCGATTCTGATCTAGCCTAATATTTTTTTGCGAGAAATGCCTCTTCAGTCTGTGACAATCGCTTTAGAGTGTTATTGTTCAAGCGAGAGAAGGTGCGAGCAGTAGCAATTTGAATTCTTTCCGAATTCTTCTATCCTATACGTATATATTACATAATATAATGTGCTATCAGTTTTGTGACCTTATATACGAAGTAGATTAGCTCATAGTACTCGGAATGCCCCAACAAGGAAACGTGTTCCGTCGATAAGTTCGAATTCTCTTTACATAATCTTTACATAAATCTTTACATAAAAAATAGCCATGGTAGCAAGAAACATATATGGAAATAGCTATAGACATTTACGAGTCACACGGAAACTTGTAGGGAGGGCAGTAACAACGCACTGATTTTAGTAAAGCTTGTATCTTCATCCGACGTTATTACTGCCACCTGGCGGTTATTTTTGTAATTATTTTTCATATTATTTCATTTATGTATATCGCCAGTTTCATCGAAGGGCACGCAGCGACGCAGACAGGGTGGAAAAACGTCAACCGAAAGATATAGCCAGAAAGGTGAAAATGCTGCGGCACAGTTGAGACAGTATTTGTATTAACTGGGAACTTGTCTTTAGACTTACATTTTCCACTACCGTAATTCTACTTGTGCCTTTCGTTTCATATATGTAAAGCGAACTATATTCATGGGTTTCTGATGGCAGGAATTGTCGACTGCATAGAATTATGCGTACCCAACGACCACTCAATGGACAAATATTTTTCCAGTATCAATCGTCCTCTACGTTGCTAACACCACGTCATGTAGCGCTTGTCGTTTAACAATAAGTGGGGCATTTTTTGGCCACCCGTCGTACTGGTAATGTTTTTTCAAACATTTCGCTAACGAAACGAAGTCGTGCGAGAGAACTATTGCGACATAATAATATTGTGTTTCGCCTGCTAACCCGTTTCGTCCCGTAGATGGTGGCGGTGCGGCGCAGGGGGGTCAGGTTGTAGTATTTTCTCGTTTCCGATTCTGTGAAACAGAAAGCAAACGTATAGCCAGTGCTTGGCCGGGGCCATGTGAGGACAAATGGGGAAAAAGAAATTTCCTTTTTTTTTATATACCTGCGGGAAATTTGATAAAACGTCGCACTAACTACTTTGTTGTATTGAAAAAATGAGCGACTTTCATCTGAATCCAATTGTAGTATATAATGTTATTAAACTGGAAAATCCGATTTATAAAGACTGCCTGTAGAAACGTCTGAAGCGTTTGTATCACTGTCATCACTGCTTGCTCACTATATGCGAAATCACCTATTGCTACTTACCTAATAAAAATAGGAGTACTAGTAATTATCAACGGTAGAAATAATAATATAACTGAAACAATATTTTGCAACCAAGTATCAAAATATACAGTAAAAGTCACGAGGTTTGATTATCGAAAACTTCTTAGTTATTGAATTTTTGTTCATTTGTCACTAAGTAACTAAGTAAGTAAACTAAGTAAGTTGCATTCAACAAAATTTCCGACAGTTTGAACCAAATTCGTTAAATAAATCAAATTTATTTCGTCACCCCTATAATTCATTTAGTTTACGACTCTGTTCAGATACAGCCGTCGTTAGGCGCGTTCATAGTACAAACGTTAACAACGATTGGATGACTCGTAAATAATAAAGTCTGATTTTTTGAGTGTTTGGGGACTGCTGTTGTCCATGGAGCTCACAGATTACTAATACAAGTCTCGCTGATGCACCCTACGGTAAGAGAGCCCCTTTCGTGATTAAAGTTGAATATCATCAACTTAACTGATAGGCCTGCTGATAAACTTTTTAGTCAGTGCTTCTTTTAGCTGAATAGAATTACTTCTATTGATTTTCGGGTGCCGTTCCCGTCGAAGGCTCCCCTTCTTCCGCTCAGAGCGCGTCTGGCAAGAATAAGTTTGTTGAGATTCCGATGCATGGCAGAGGGGCGGTCTAAATGCACCACATTTAGACCGCCCACCACACACCACATTTAGACGGCGATTTATTTTCTCTTTGTCATGAATGAGGAATGAACATGAATAATTAAGGCTCGTAGCCTGATTTAGGTCGTGTACATCGCCGATAAATAAATATGAATGAAATCCCTACTTTGAATATTTATTTCAATAACGTAACGAGGTTATTAAGCACTTCGGGTGTGACGATTAATCTCAGCATGGGATAAGCTATCTAGCAGAAACCTATGAAGTACCTTAATAAAATTGGACATGAAACAGGACGTCTGACTCAGTATTAGAGGTTGAGTAGTTGTTGTATCATATATAGTACAGCATCGTAGTAGTAGCACATTGTATTTTAGAAATTCGAGGAGGTTTCTTTTACGTTTTTGCATTTCGAACGGTGCTTTCCTTTCTGTCGTGTTCAGTTAAAAAAGTAGAAATTCGCATGCGTTTATCCATCTAATATCATCCATCTGCCCTAGCTGGTCTTTCGCCTTTTTTTGGTCCTGTTGTCATTTGAATCAGGCGATTTGCTGCCATTTCCTCATTCAGTTATCGAACATAAGATATTTAACACCCTATCGCATTAATACTCTCGCGTATGGCAAAATTAACTTGGACGCCACTAATTTAGCATTAATTGCCCATCACGTGCTGTTTGTGATTGATTTGTGTATCAAGACTTCCATTCCTTCCTTAGTTGGCAACTTTGGGCAAAACCTGTCAAGAGGTTTGAAAATGAACGCAAAAGGCACAGATAACACCAGTTTAAACGTGTCTGGCCATCTATTAAGCGTTACGCGAGTCAGTCGCTGACGAGAGAAGCCTACCTAGAATCTTAATGACAGCTGCCGTAAATATTGTCGTAGCTAAAGGCTTGTTTGTGTTCGGGAATATGCTCTAGTCCCTTTTCCGCCTCTGCCATTCTGTTCTTCCTTGCCTTAGCTAAGTCCAGCTACCCCTTCTTATTCAACGCCTCATTGCAGGTCCAGGATAAACTGGTAATAGATCGGCATTTTTTAGAAGGAGGAAAAGAGGGCCAGCGATGGGTAGTATTGCGGAAGTATCAAAAAAGAGAAAGCCAGAATGCAATATAATTTTGCCTTACGCCATGTTTCGACCCTATGCCAAGCTAGTCGGCAAGTCGTCCTTACCAGACCAATCCAAGCTGCGCAGGTTCATAGAGAGGATTACAGGAACGTTTTTCGTCGCCGTTTCGACAAAAACATGGCATCGTATTATTATGTCGAATTGTTTTGAACGAACACTTCGTAGACGAGGCCCTTTGAAGCTATATGGCGCCGGAATGTCTACAACAAGACGACAAGGTGACGGAACAACGAATAGCTGAGAGGCCATCGTAGTTCGGCGATGTTATTGCCTCTCGGTTCGTTGGATTCGGTCCGTTTAGTGGATGGGTCGGCCGGCAGGCAGGTAAGTGGATGTGGATACTGATGTATCGTCCTTTTGGATGACGGGACATATAAACTCTTGGTCCCATCGCAAGGGGGAAGACAGAGACGATGGCAATAATGTAGGTTGCTAGAAGCGACCGAGCTATGACGCCGGTCCGCTGCGTTTCTGCCACACTGCTTATTGTTGTACCAGCCCAAGACCTGATCACGCTCAACTTAGATAAGCAATTACAGACGAATAATTAGTGTAGAATAAGCACTTCGCTAGGGTCGTCCATTCATTTGTAGAAATTTGTTTTCGTCGCACCCTTTGTTTCAAGCTGAGTCGGCCGACTCTCTAAACGTATTTTCGAATATTTTACAGAAATGTTTTTTTAGGTGAATTTTTTTCCCGCACAGTGAATCTGCAGCGTTTGGTGCATTCACTATCGTCCCAGCGGAGCAAGACCATTGTGGGGAATAGAAAATAGGGAAGCTCGACAATTATCTCGGAAGCAAGCTGACGGGGCTGAGTGACATCTAAACACTCATAAAGCTCAGATCGATAGTCATAAGCCTAACGAGAATCAAAATTCAGTTCTTAGAAACGGGAGTATTCAAGGAACTATATAGCCGTTAAATAAGTAAGCTGGTCAGCATGTACGCCGCTGAATCTGAACTACGCTGCGGAGGCTATGGTGATCTTAGAAAGGTTTTATTAGTAGTCTTGTGGCGAACAAAGACTCGGTTATAACAGAAAAAGTCTCATGCACCAGGACGAGTTCAGTTACTTCTGTGATTAACCCAATTCAAGACTGATCCGATATTTAGCGGGGTAGTGTTTTGTGTTTCAGCCGCGGTGCTATGCCTATTGGAGTTTGAGGTTATGGGGGTGCTGATCGGAAAGTAGCTTTGCTTCATGAGCTCCATCATTCGAGTAGATCCGGAAGAAAAAATGTAAAGGTCTCCTAGGGAACGTGATAAGGACAGGACAGCTATGTAGAGATACGTCTTCTCACAGCTAGCAGTTATTATGGATCTTTATTTAGAGTGATTTGATCTGAAACCTCTTATCAGCAAGATCCCTTTGGTTGAATTCTACCTGCTAGGTGAAGTTTTGCACCGTAACTGTCCCCAACTTACCCGTAATATTTATGCAAATTAGTGCGACCTGTAGTGAATATGCACTTTTATAGAAAGCAGACGGCGCAAGATTGGGATATTTATCGCCTTCGTGGGTCGGCCATTTCCCAGCCGTCCATATGCGACAGGCTATTGTTATTCTGTGTCAAGGAGTGTTTATGTTTAGCAAATATCTATTCGCCTACCTTTGATTTGTCAGTGCTTCATGTATTACTGGGCCATCCGCAAATAGTAAGGCTACGTACTAGGCTTCTGCTGTTATTGCGACGCCGTCACATGCAGGAGAGCAAGCTAAAGGGTCAACTAATAAAGACGACAGTATGTTTTGCGTTGCCCGGTAACAGTACGTAGGTACGCAGCTTACATAGAGCTGCAAATGGAAATGAATTAGAAACCGCTTATTGATCATCATTCAGCCTCAGTTCGATATATATATGTGGTACTTTGATATGTCCACTGGATTACTGATTCTTAGATAACACTTACTTGAACGTAGCGTTCCATTGTATAGAGCCAGTGCATTAGCGTAGTCTTTCCTTCCGCAGCACCGCAAGAAATTACCTGTTTTTCTCTCGTCGCGCCATAGTATAACAGGTCGATTTGGCGAAGCTGATAGTCACTGCACAGCATCCATGCCGCCTCTATACCATGATAGGGATTCAGAATTCTACACATACCAGATTGCACCAAAAGCTCAACAAATTTTCGTTGCAACACGTTTATCGATGGCACGAAAACTAGATTAGTATCTCAATGATGTGCATAAATCTTCGCATGCTCAAAACGCCCCTGAATTATCCATATTGATCATAATTCTTCAACGCTCTGTCTCCCTATAGGATTTGATTTAAACCGTTATCACACTATCTGTGTTTTGCCTATCTTCTTCCATTAATGGTCGACTCATCCTCATTGGAATCCTGTTCCGTATGAAGTTCCACTGAACCCACGCAAGAACGAATTTTTGTCAAGGCTCAAGAGTGACGTTTCAAATCCGGCATTACCTCACAACTCGACGCTGTCTCGGCTAAACGGCTTCAATATGCAAATGTTTATGGCTTATGTAAAGAATTTACACAAAAACAGCCTTCTTAGACCCCCACCAATGTAGCTTGCAAATATGGCGCTTAATATTTGCTGACGACTGTGTGTTACATGATATAATGGTATCCTACTTCTATATGTTATTGTACTTTATTCCGTGACGAAATGAGTACTCGTGCGACCACCCATAACCCCCTCAGAAGTAGGTACCTTTTTTCTGGCTTGCATCATCGCTACTGTAAATTTTCGAAAGCGCGTGAAATAGCTGCAGTCAAAATCACGGGGACAGGCACGGAAAGCTGCAGGAAAAGTAACGATATAACGGGTTTATACATACATGTGGCAAAATACGACGTTCCCATATATGACAACAGGTTTTTTTTGTGTTGGTTAGCTATTGCCTATGCTGTATTGAATGCCAACGTACAAAATTGGCAATAGTACACAAAGTGTTACGTCGTATTTGGCGGGCCTACCTGCGTGAGAAAGCCGTCTGATGTAACGGTTGTAGCGTGGTGAATGTTCAAGGCTGCAATCGCTTCGAATGATCGCCTCAAAGTTGTAGGAGTTGGGGGTCGCACGTCCGTGAGACCTGATTCAGGTGGGGGGAAAGACTCAATCAAAGCCGTGAAAAGTTTTCATGAAGCTTATTCCCCGATTTTATTTAGGGTTATTGAAGTTTAGTTTCAGAAGCCGTTCGCTGCTGAATGGGCAAAGTACCATTACTAGTCCAGAATATTGCTTCCTTCTAGTTGGAGACCTTTCCAACAATGATGTCATCGTAATATTTGAGTTGGGCGAGAAAGGAAGCCGCAACTACTTTACCTATATATACATATTGAAACAAATATTGGTCGGCTGAAGCTGCGATTGAAGCGTTTGTTTTTTTTTAATTAAAAAAATATTACTAAATAAGCGTTATATTTATCAATTTTTTTTAGTATTACCACAGTTGCACTTTTGTGACTTTTGCGACACATTTTGGCGCTTCTTTTAATTTGTACATTATTGTTACATGTGATCCACTTCCCATCAGCCGTGATCACTCGCTTTTTTTTTGCTATTCAGTAATACAAGTGACTACAAATACAATTGAGAGAACTTCGCCAAGTTTGTTCGCAGTTGTTCGACCATAGATAGGAGTTTTTCTTATGAGGCTGGAAAGAATTTATGCCTTCAGCGTGATAGAATTGTATGATAAAGTGAATTTTTGCAAAAATAAAACGATTCCGACACGTCTACTGCTGTCAGATTGTAACACTGAAGTGAGCATTGATACCACGCAACTTACATTACTTGAAATTAGCCTTAAAAGTTACTCAGCTACGAAAACACTCAATTTGTTTTTGATAATCCAAAATGTCTATAACGAATAATGGCTACACGGGTCATTCATATCATTTTATTAACTGACATGAGGATATCCTGTAGTGCGTTTATGTAGTAGCGTTGTAGGTATATAGAAATAATAATAGGACGTGTACTTCCTATTATAGATAATTTGTAGGCTCCTTTTGCTTTATAGTACGTGCGAATCGCACCCCCGGGAAGCGTGTCTGCGGGCGGGTCCGTAAGCGTCACCCTGACTCTCTATTTGACATGTGAGCATAAATTAATTCGCTTGTATGAACTTACATTACGTCTCATACTGGATACCATTAAATAGCGTTTAACGTTTATGAGGTAGTCATCATTTTTTGCGAGTAGCGTACAATTTAAGCGTACGTGTATCGTCCATCGGTGCTCAAGCCAACATTAACTGACATTGGCCTTTCCGCTAGGGCACATACGGACAAAAGTTCTGCGTGTCGATCAATCGCACTTGCATTTGCAGTGGCGAGGAGCATCAATTGAGTTGTTGAGACGTGACATTGTCCAACAAGACTATTCGATAAGACGTGCACTTTAAACCTACCGCAAGTTCTGCTGGGTAAGTGCTTCCGTTACGTTGCCGGCTGAGGGTAGATTGTCATTCTATTAATACGTACGACGCAAACGTATCACACCAACCTTTTTCCTTCTCTACACGGAAATCCTTACACATATAGATGTAAATCACGATTAGTTGGCCTCGAGCGAAGTCCCCATCGACCAAAGTCGTATGTCCGGAAGGACAAATCAAAACGTTTTCTTTAATTAGTTCTATGTCGCAAGGGCTGTCCAGTCAGGATACTTTTAGGACGTTTACGTGATTAGACTTGTGCATGTTTCCAGAATGGAACGCTGCACGCAACGTTCATACGATCGATGTTCTGACTTAAATAAAACACATCTCTTTCGTTGCAACGTTCGATAACTATCGGCAAATGGAATAGCTCAACCGCTATTATTTATGTGCATTTAGTAGATAAGTTATTGCGTGCTTACGGAGCTGCGGAAAGCTCGCAAGCAGGGCCGTACGTGCAAAGGCTCTCCTACGTATTTTTAAACGGGAAAAAATGCATATTACTCTCGGAACAAATTTGCGACATATTTCGATTCGACACACAAGGCCCGAGAAATTTGGAAGGCTACGGTTTTTGAGAGCTTAAAGGACAAATCTACACGTCTTACTGAAGTACCAGTAGCATCAAATTTCTAGGTTTTTCAAAAACATACTACCAATTTTTTTAGGTTTACTTGTTGCTAGAGTAAATTCTAACCGATTTCCGATGTTTGTTGCAATCAATTAATTTGTAGATAGGCGAGTATACTTTGAGGCGTTGTGCCGTCCTTCATTAAGGCAACAGTGTTTACCATGTTCCTTTTCGGCATAATAAAGCAGCAATACGTTCAACATGTACGCTAAAGTCATACAAACTATTATAAGTTTCGATTCAGCACCGTCTTCCTTGGAATTAATAGAACAGCTAAAATTCTTAGAACATTTTAGACTTTTTGCATATTTGAAATAAGCCAGCTTCCTGAAAAATGACTGCCTGATATATTACATTTCCTGCTGACACATTTAGTTGTTGCGAGCCGTTACCGTCAGGCTTTGACCTATTCTGAGTGAATATGCTCTATAAAACGTAATATGTCCTAAAACTGTCTCTGCAAATGAATTATTCGGCGATAAAATCCTCAAGAAGAACTCGGACCCCGCCGGCTAACATCGCCATCAACAATGATTATTATCGCCCAGTCACTTGCCCATAAAGTGAACTTGTGATCAATTGCGTTAGGTCATATAGTTAAATACTTTTTTAACCTAGATAACGGTTCAGTTACGATTAGCTGGCAACCCTCGTGGCCGAAGCATTCGTTTGTGTCGGGACTGTTGCGGTGGACTAGGCGAAATACGGGTCATGCCTTTCAGTCAAAACGCCTACCTGTGCAGGACATAAAGCGTGTTTCCTTTCTTTCCTGCTCTCTTCTCTTCCGGGTCCTTTGCTCGCTTTCGACCCATTCAGTCTAGCATTGATCTGTTGGCCGGCCGACTAACTGACTGCGAAAAGGAATCGCTCCGCATGATTACCGCTGTAGTCAGATTCTCATTGTTCCAGTTGAAGCTGCTGCAGCAGCAGCGAATTCATCAAGCGGCCTGCAAAACGTACCTTGTCCCTCTTGAGGGCTGTGTCAAATTTTGAGGACTGCTGAGTATTTAACAATACAAGCTCATGAATACAACATCCAAATGAACTTTCATTTTCAGCTGAGGTATGGTTGGGGACAGGGACGCGATTCCCGACTGCATAATCCCGCTTCCTGTATGTACTTGGAGAAACAGAAATTCGCCTATGAAAATGAAAATGGTCACGAAAGCAGTGAGCGCAGTCGCGAAAGGTGGCAAGCTTGAACATAGAAAAACGTCATACAGTAGCGTGATTTCCTACAACGAAACAATAAATAAAATTTGTGACTGTGGTTCGCTTGATACCGAGGTGCAGACTCCGTGCAGCAAGAGGATGCGCCTCTGCGTCACTTCGACGCTCCTAGTGGAAATCAATGATATATGCAGCTGGAAAAGTTTATTGGAGAGTTATTGTCTATAGTACTGTTGTACGATGTCTATCATCTGGTTACGGCTCGTACCATACATTTCGATCGCTATGGCTATATAGGGATGAACAGTCGCTCGAATACATAGGTCTTGTGTTGTACTAGGGCGTCGTGACTATCATATATATATATATGGTAATCACGACGTCCTTATTCTTACTCCTTATAGGAACATGGCTGGTACTAAGTATGTAGAATTATGTCAATAGAGCACGAAAATGAATTCTGCTTGCATTGAACTATAGTGATCCAAGTCGACTCTGAAAAACACTATTAAATGCAGATGTGCGCCCATTGATATTGCTGCTAGTATTGTTACAGCCAATAAACAGTACAACACGCAACATTTAATTAGTAGTTTATATAATTGGACGGTCATCTTTATTCAATATTACCATCGTTCATGCGCATTTTCAATTCAATATCTAAACTACCCACTAAATATTTTCAAAACAGAAAAATTTTTTTTTTTTTTTTTTTTTACCCACAACCATTTTTTCCTAGTAACTGTGCGTCAAGGGGTATCGTAACTGCTCAAAGTTAAAACTTACTCTATTACAAAGGAATTGCCGGTTTGCTTCCTGAAAATTTCCCGGCTTTTTCACAGGCGACTTGAAAGACGGCAAAAAGAGAATCTTGAACAGGACGCACACGTTTCCTCTGTAATGGTACCAAGAATAGTGAGTGAAGGATATCCGGTAGGACGAACAACCCGCTGTACTGTTGTGTTATATATGTACAGCATAAATCGGCCGGCCAAGCACGATTTGTCACTTTGGCTGAAATTAAAAAAAAACCTTTTATATAAGCTATCAGTGCTCGAATTTTGTCGAATACAGATTGGCAATTCTATCCTGTGTTTTATGGCAGCATATACGCTAGAACGTTGTCTAAAATGATCTTGCCTTGTCTTATCTCTGAAGTGCTTATATTGCGGTAATTTTTTCGGCAATTGGTGGAGGCATCAAAAGATTTATACATATGTATAATTTAAAATCGAAGCGATTCTTTATCTATACCGAATTATGAGAAATATTGTCTTGCATCACTACCCAATGCTTAGGCAACGCGAACAAGGGTTCCGGGTTCAGATTATATTAGTAAATGTTATTTAAACTAACGCTACATGGAGACAGTGCGTATGTAGCACGATGCAAAGCTGAAGATAAACGCCCGTATTAGCCGAGCGCACGATATAATAGAGAGGTAGTGTTTTTTTTTACGGAAATCAAAATAGTTTTGTAAAAAAAATTGGGACTTTTTTACAAAAAAATTATTCGTTTGTTGTCGGCCACCACAGATTTGCTATAGCTTATCATTTTCGACAATTACTGTCTTCATGGCGTAAACATGGTTATGATCGGTAATATTTATTTAGGAGTGTTTGGGCTATTTGATGTGACCTTTTGACATAAGATTATTCGGCATGAAAAACATCGCATAGACAATTAGATCCGTCGTACGAATGACTGCCATAGGACGGTAAACGGCTGAGTTGCTAAACTAACGGTAAACCGGTAAAACGATCGGACCCGTTACAAATTTTCGGAGAGCGCTCACTAGAAAAATTATCTCCCCGGAGATGCTGGCAATAAAGAATATGTGCGGGCAGCATATAGCATTTCCTAATTAACGTAACTCAAAATTGTACTAAATTATATCTAAATAAGCAAAATCAAAGTGGTTTGGATTCTCTTGGATTGTTCGACGACAGTTTCGACCGTTTACTTTAGTCAGCTTTACTCTAACGGTGATTTTCGAGAGGAGCGCAATAGCTATTACAGATTAAGCAGTGCTTCATTATCAACGCGTTACGTAGCAGCATTACGCTACATCATTCATTATTAAAGCTTATTTTTCTGTTGCCGATAGGACGTGTACGTGTCTTTCCGCTAGACGTTACTGGCTCAAAGCTAATTGCTGCCCCATTACCGTAAACGAAGTAGTAGTAGTACTCCGCCATTGCTATACTGCTTCTTGCGTTTGACCAGTAAAGATCTTAGCTGATATGCGGTTTGTTGTGTCGTACATCTCGCTTGTGCCTTTCCTTTTGGACGATTTAGCCATTATTCTGATGCAGTGTTATAATAGACCCGCTGGCATTTTCCCGTGGTCTCAGGACTCGAACCTGTATCAGCTTTCGCCGATCACTTCCAAGCCCTCTAGGTCGGCAAAATTTAATGTCGTCCGCTTCTGGTTCTGCAGTACTCTGACCAACCCTAGCCTCGTTCAGTGAAGACTTGTTTCGTGTGTGTTCGTTAAGCTATGATGCTGTATCGCTTGAACGTATGTGTCACAGTATCCAACTCTGCTGGTGTTGTCCTGTCTTGTGTATAGCTTGAGTCTACTGTCGCCGCTTGGCTTATGACCTACTGACGTGCAAAAACTGTTCGCAGAAATCTCACTAGAGACGAATCTATAGCTTAGGGAACAACGAACTTCTTGCAATTAGCTAAATATGCAAAAAAAAAATTACCGTCCCTCAATTCTCTCCGCCCATATCCATGTATATGGATAGACACATCCAGCCGGCACCCTTGTATGTCAAAAGAACATGTAATCTTCGCAATTTTTCTTACCGAGTCCTTTCCCTTCGAATCTTATTCCACCTGCGAAATGTAGCGTTTCATATAGTTGTGTTCTCCTTCATTTCCTTTTCTAATTTTGGCTTTCTTTCACTAATTCCTTTTTTGATTTTTTTGAAGGGGTTTCGGGAGTATCGAATACTCTAGGAGATTTGTCTGATTGCAGGGGAGTGCTCCGGTGGCGGACTTCTAGCTGGGTCCGGGTCCGGGTTCGGGGACAGGGACGGGGAGCACCGTTTGGCGACACCTGCAAACGAGGGAGGGCAGTTTGCCGCCATAGCATAGTTGCTACTCTCTCAGCTGCAGGAGCTCCCAGAGGCGCCACCGCCAGCTGTCGACTCAACGTTCAACAGATAAGGTTCTACCAGACGCGCGGTTTAGTTTTCTGGATGGATCGCGTTTCAGATGTCATTTCTATATATATATAACGCGCTGTTCAGTCCTGTTGCTGCCGCTAATGCCGGCTTATGTTGGCTTTCGTACTATAAACGAGTGCTGCGTGGTATGTACAGCGCTAGTAGAGAGATACACGCGTCTATAGTGTGGACCAGAGGGATCTGCGCAACTCCATACCTCGCTACGTATCGCATTAGTAGCGGAAAATAGTGTTTAACGCTAAAATGCCAAAAACCGACGTCGATAAAATCTATCCCTAAGACAGAAAGGCAACTGTGCTATGGCGCCGCTTCTGAGCTACACTGGCTGTTGCCATCGCCGTCGAATTCGTAAAACCACGATAGGATCGGTGTGAACTACCAGTAGAAAACTGCGCAGCTAATGCTATAGCGGCAACACTGGAAAAATGTGGTAACAATGATTGTTTTTGGGTTAAAAGTGACAAGAAAGCAATATAGAGATATAATGACCTATGTCTACTAAACTTGAAAATGGATTGGGAATGACATGTAGTGTGTTTGGTGCATTGTATGCCCAGTTGTTTACAGTTTGCCTTACCTTGCTCTGTCTCGTCCTTTATATAGACAATGATCAAATATTTCTTCTTAAACCAAGTGAAATGTCACGCGTTGTGTACTGGGGGAACGTATAACCAATGCTACAGCTGCCCAGAGTCAGAGCCAACGGGTCATAACGCGAATTTTTTTAATGAGACTCCCTAAATTAGCATCTTTTACTTGCAGAAAGCATGAGGATACATTGCCTAGTTCATTCCGAGACGAATTCCGAAAGAACTGCAAGGTAACAAAGCAATTAGAGGATCTGAAAGAAAAAAATATACATGTTACCTAATTTTGTCACATTTTCATTTGAAAATGGAGACGAAAAGAAGCCCTCCCCTTGGACTTTTCCGGCGACTCAAATACCTCTCATTACCTTTTAGTAGCGAAAAAAGCATTAAAATATCCCTTCAGTGGAGCCTTGACGTATGAGCGTTTCCTCCCGCTAGTGCCAGAGGAAGTGTGAACCACAGGCAATAATTTTACGGGCAAGAAGACACTAGTTAGAACGTTGAATAGGGCAAGCACGTGTGAATAAGCTTGGCCCATTTTAGATTTGTGGATATCTGAAAGATGTAGTCCGTCACTCCGCTATGTTGTTTTATGGTCACTTGAGGCACTAGATACTAAAAAGAAGAAGTATGCTGGTGTTATTCTAGATGATTCAAATTAGAGATATTTGATGTTTACTCGCCGTTCATTTAGGCTGTGCCAAGCCCTTTAGGTGGCCGGGACTTGTTAAACGGACTCGAACTCGTGCCAGATACAGTCAGATCCCCGCAACTTGGATCCAATATACGCAGTGATTTGACCAAACGGCGTATGGTAAATAATTCACCTAGCCAGAACCGTTCAACGGCATCTTGTGCCCCGCTGAACGGCTATTGCCGTGTCGCCTACGCATTGTAGGTCGACGAATAGTGGACGTCAAACTGTCGAGGGGCGCCTCCCCCAAATGCCATATAAAGCTCGCATGGAGCCTTAGTAACCTTAGACAATGAAGATGATTATTACCATTATCAGCGTTATTTTGAATTTTACGTTCGGTAGAATTATTCTATTTCGACACAAACACGATTTATACCTAATGGCTGGCTTTTATTACGAAACAAAATGTGTTCATTCGAAACCACTTCACCTGCGATCGCTAGGCTCAATAGGCAAACACGTTACCATTGCGCCATCACGGGGCCCGTTGGATCGGCAGAACTAAACCAGATAATTCATCAGGCTGCTGAACAGATCTTAGGTTAGGAATCACCAATGCTACTTTGTTTTCTAAGAATTCTGCGAAAAACGTTTCCTATTTACATTTGAGGCTTCTTAGCCTCGTTTGCGCTCTCAGAAGCCCAAAGCAGTTGTGCATCGTTAATGAGTCAAACATTTATCTATGCTTTGCAAACAAACAGAAACTAATCAGATTTGATTAACCGACTGAAGTACAGTAGAGTTATCATTAAGGGAGTCATCATAAAGGGAAGGATCATTAAGGAAGTTACTGTACAAAAATGTTTATGCTGCCAACTAAGTATGGTGGAAAACGTTCAAGCATTAGCATCTTTGTAATAGCGGAACTGGTGTAACGTCAAGCAAGTAACGATTAAGGACAATTGGAATTGATCATTTCATTACTTCTCTATGTAAAAATACGTATGGAACAAATACGTATTCGAGACCCTTTGCATCGCTATCCGGCTAATTGGCACGATCGATTTTCGATAAAACCTCAGACACGCACCTTCCCGAGCTGCTCATGTTGTTTTTTAGATCGTGTAAAGTACTTAGACTAATACACCTAAGCAAAACAACCAGATAAACAATAAAACCTTTATCTGTGTTAAGGTTTATTCTTTATCTGTGAAGGTTTCTGCTTCGATTAGGGTTAGAAGGTACTGAAAAAGAAAACGGAACAGCAGGCCAAGAAGCAATAGTGTGGCTTACCGACATGGACAGTATTGACAGGTTAGAATGCAGTACTTACATTTAGAATTTAGAGACCGTACGATCCATATCGGCTATCTCACGTTCGGGACTTGTATGCACGACGTTCTTAATCTTTCTGTTCGCAATCTGGCCCGCAGTTCCAGTGCCCCTTCATGCAGCTGCAATAGTGGCCGATTAGGGCGGTAAGCGGCAAGTTTTCTTCAAGTAAACCTATCCAAAAATCTCGAGGCCTCGGCGGATTCAGATTCAAAGTCTAGGATGTGATCCGGGGGCCGTCCCGGGGTTTAGCGTATTTGCTTCAAGTGTGTCTGATATCACAGATCCAAAACTCATCGGTTGGAAAGTTCTGTCGGGATGCGTACCTTCTAACAACTTTTTACCACCACGGCTTACAGCTTTCGCGACTCTTTCTTTATTACATGAGATCTATGCATATATATTCTGAAATTATTTTTATCGTTTCCCCATAACACTTATGGATTGCCATTTTGTAAGAACCCTGAGGTGGCCAGTAGGTCTACTGGATTGATAGCAATTCGAGCAACGTTTGAGTAAGCACATTTACGAAGTCTTTGGTGTTTTTGCCCTTGCAAAATTTTTATGTTAACATGTCTATCTCAGTGTGGCAGTCTGCAGACGTTATTGACAAATGCATATAAGAAAATGTTGCGTTTTTTAAATAAGAATCAACAAAAAAATAAAATAACAATAGATATCAAGAGTACCGCTAAAGAACAAGTGCAAGCAATAAGTGGTAATATACGCAGCGAATCTTGTCCACTAGGACCCTTAAGCACGGGCTGTGTATGTACTTCTAACATCCTGAGAATGATCAGGGAATCACTGCTTAGATGTCCCAATGCTGGCCCTGTGGGGAAGGCCTGTCTTGCAAAACCTACAGATAGTTAGGCTACCAAATCTGCTGTACTTTATTTTATTACGATTTTTTAAGAGTTTTTTGGCTAATACTTTTTAATACGGCCAGACATTATTAATATCTCTGGGCTATAATAACTACCCTATGTTGAAACTTAATAACTATGCCTGTGTTGTATTTTAATATGGACAATAGACCTATTCATCTTAGCTCTAAAGGGACACTCTGTAACACTCAAATAAATGCCTTGTTCTGAAATATTTTTGGTTCAATTTGCCCCATAACCGATTTGCATTTTAAACAATTATGTATTCTACAGGACGATACTTTACTCGACTAACCTTTTTTACCAGCATAACCCTACACGGATATAAGATGCATTATCAAGCCGTTAGAAAGGGCTCATAAATACGCTCGCGTTTTACTAAGATAACGGTTTTAGCTGGGTCAACTGTGGAAAGCGCGCTGTAACGCACGTATAATGTTCCAGACGAGGGCCAAGGCTAGGAGAAGTTATGGAAAGAGATTGATTGGAAAATAAATAACGAATAAATAAATGATTTTGACCATGTGAATCTAAGACTTCATTCAAGATAATAGACAACCTAATCTAGCATTTATACGTTTCGTTTGGTAAGGATGTGCTGCACAATTTGGTTGGCGTTTGAAACTAATGTTTCGTAAATGGATGCTTTATAGGAATGCCTTAACATGTCTATAAGCCTCGTCTATTGTAGGCGAACCGTATATACGAAATTGTCAATTGTAATTATTCTTGGAATTATTTTTATTTCTGAATAGTCAAGGCATTACATTTCGATTTGTCCTAACCTAAGTACGTTAGATGTCCCGGCCGAGCGTAGGTAACGTCTTGGCCTGCGTAAGTGGATTTACCGATCTGGACCGTTACCGTTAAGTTAGAAATAGCGGACGTGATTCCTACCAGCAAGGTTTTTTTCAGATCTAGCTCAATAACTGTAAGTAGCTAAGTCCGAAGTATCTTTCTCCTACAAATGAATTGAAACGTTTAGTCTTAACTTTATTTTTCCCCATTGAAGCTGTTTGTATTTGCCAACTCAAAAACAAATTCTACAGACCGCCTGTAACGCGACACCTTAACGTTTTTTAATAGCACTCAAACGTGACTTGCGATTCAAGGAATCGTCTGCCGGATCTAATATAACGTCTGCCTCCCTTGTCCACTGTTTTCTCAGGCCACGGGCCATATTCGCAGACAAATATTTGGAATCTTACAGCCGCTTCTACCGCTACCGCTGAACGTCGCTTCAGATAGCTGGCTCCTCTAACACAAAAACTGTCTACGCCCAGTTTCGAACCTAGACAACCTCTAACGGGAAAATTCCTTACCACTGCATCGTTTTAGGAGAACTAACCAGCGCCACAATTTATTCTTATAGCCATACAACCTGTGGACACTTACGGAACGAGAACGCAATCGAAAGCAAAGTTGCAGTGGCTTTGCATTACGCAATAACGGTTCAAGTAACTGCTAATGATGTCCCATGCGGGACCCCGTAGGCTCTTAATTGCTCTGCAACATTTACTCTAATTAGACCCAGCCTAATGCCTTCCGTGACGGCCATAACAAACGTGACGAGGAGCACTTTCAGCCATAAATGATACCACATAATACCATAATGTAGATAAAAAAAAAGGCTATATGCCATTTGGATCGTTTTTGCTAATAGGAATTGTGTCGCCAGTCCTAGCAGCACCGCGATTTAGTCAACCTAATAAGGCCAATTTCATGCAACACTTCCTATCCATGAGCCTGTTGCACTGAGGTAACGAATTTTAAATTCATGGAGTTGTTCACTGTTTTTGTACTGGAGAAAGTCATGTATTTGTCTTTCCTTTCTCCGTTCGGGAACGGTTCAATGAATGAACTGTCGCTGTTATGTCCGGGTTAACGCCATGTTTTTCGGTAAAATGGGACTGCGGGAGTGCCTGATACGTCAGTGCGAGCTTAGTATCGATAAGGGCTCCCGGGGAGAACACAGTAACCGCTTTTATTTTCGTTAGTTGTCCTATGTGCTTCTATATAGTGCGGAATCAAATCGATAGGATTATAGTAAGGAAAAGTGTTTTTCATCAACGCTGAAGCAGTATGAGAGTGATAGATCGACTGCTACTGTTTCGCTTCCTACCTCCGATCGACTCGAGCGATAACAGAAGCTGGCGACGAAAATCCCGACGAAGTCGAGATTCCGGAACCCACTGAGCACACTGTACAGCTTAGGCATGTCTATGCTGTCTCGTTTATTACGCTATAGATAATAAGATAACGAGAAACACGTACCTATTGATGAATCTCCGCTAGAATCTCATTTCAGCACCGCTAAATGGCCCTTGAGACACTAGAAAACAAGCACATAAGATATTACCACATACGCAATCCCATTGGAAGCACGGCCTCGGTCGACGAAGTCGTCGTTTTATCACTCCTATGACCCGAAACAATATCCTTATCTTCACCGCGACAAAAACAGAAGCAAATGCGTTCCTGGCGTTTGAAATACGTTCAGTCATTTATGGACGGCATGGATATCCATTGCATATGACATGCAATGGAGATTGGATCCTGCATGAAAGCTGAGGTGCAAATATGCATCCGTCCAAGGAGGTGAGCGATACACATCAACGCATCTACAAACAGAATAATAACAAGTCATGTATGTGAAAGTTGAGTTCCAGTCAAGTTTTAAGCTACGCGGACTCTTTCTCCCTCTTTTTTTATCTCTCCCCTATCTTTCTATAACTATTTTTCTCTATCTGTATTCGTATGGATCTAGCATACGATATTATCGTTATGCATAGGTTATCGTTACGCTATGCATCGCCGCTATAACCTGAAATTAAATGCAGGCCAATTGTGTTGGTTCCTTAGATCCATTAGGTAACCCTTATCGTTATATTACATACATGATTTCCATATACTATACCTACGATTTCACTGGACGTCGTGTTTTTCAAATATGCACAAACCGAAAGATTTCTCCCTATCCAGCGACATTTCAGAAGGCTACAGAAGCTAACAAAACGTTCAGTTTTTTTACTCCACTTTTTTAATTGCTAAGTACAAAGAGTAAATAGAATTTCTTTGAACTAAGAGCGGTTGAGGTCCACCATTGTTTTAATCGTGAATCGCAATGCCGATATGGTGTAAAGGGTAAGCGATTAAAGTTTCATTCTGTGTATTCCCTACGGATCGTTTCGCGTCTGTGCTTCTTACCGATGATGCGCCCCACAACGCTATACCTTTCCAGTGATTCTATCTATTAATATAGAGTGTAGGTAGAATAGAATTAGTCTGAATCAAGACGTGTCGCATGTGGACTAACAATACAAATACGGCGCGTCATCTAGGAAGAGTCCGATCAAAAGCCATCTGGTGGCCGCGTCTTTGAACCGTGGAGCAAGAGATGTCATCAATAAAGCCGAGTATCATCAGGTCAGAGCGGTTGAATTCCAGAGAAGTACCAAAGTGTATTTTCCTAGTGGCAGTAGTAATAGCACGCCATAGAACGAACTCAAATTTTGTCGCCGGCCAGCGAATCTCGCGAGCGGGAAAATCTCATTTTCTCACAAGCGGATCAACTGTCCGCCTAAACTGTCCTGGACCTGCAGGACTACATTTACCCTACATGTAACGATAAAAATGGACTTTGGCGGGAATGGTGCATCAAGATCGCTTCTCTCTGCCGTGTATTGTTACCTCCGAGACAACTGGCAGCGTTCCTAAAGAGAAAGCGAGGGTAACCAGAGAGCAGATGTTTTTTTCTTGTCAAAGAGGAGTCTATTGGCTCTCCAGAGTCAGATTAGAATGAGCTACTTTTAAGCGGTGTGGCCTATCCTGAGTTTAGGGATTCTGTGCTAAAGCGAGAAGAAAGGATTGACAAGTTTTTGAGAGATATAGAAAAAACAACTGTATGCACAATGCTGGTGTTTACTATTCTTCAGTGAGGCGTCCAGACGACACAAGTTTCAAAAAGGTGCACGATCTAATAATTCTAGGACAAAACGTGAGACATTTACTAACAAATTGTTCAGGTTCATTTAGGTTCAATAAAAGCTGAACGCCGTCCCCCCATACAATTTACTTCTTTTCTCACATATATGCTGCAGGCACTTTCCGACCAAAGAACGACAATCGTTAAAGCCAGTAGCAAGAATTCCAGTCGTACTAAAGCCGGTGTCACCCCTCGTGCTAAGTCCTTCGACCCTTAGCCATGAAAACATTTTATGTAGACAAATAATCGGATCAAATTCTGTCCTAGGCGAGCTGATTTTATAGGCATTTTGTGCAATAGCTCTTTAGCTTTTATAGATAGCTTTAGATACAAGGTCCGATTTTCGTACATTTATTAGCCCGTGAATTGGAATTTAGAATGGAAAATAGATGAGGACAAAGCCGCTGTACATTTCCTACATTTCCTTAATTATTAATGGCCTTCCGTCTTGCCCAGTCCGCTGCTCGTAACTGGTTCAGGTTCGAACGAAGAGCTTTGCTGTCGATAATTTGAAGTCCGACTTCAATGCGGCAAGAACTGGTGTCAGTAAGATGCCACAGGTTAACAGCGACGATAATAGTAGTCACTATGACTTCGTGCCTCAGGGAGCAGCTTTGCTTGCAGCCGAGGAATTGGTAAGCGCTTCATACGAACGATGGTAGCGCCGATCAGGTAGTAATCCAGCGTCATCGTGTGTCCCACTGCAATATTTGGAGTCCACTACTAAGAGCTACTAAAAACAACAGCATGGTCTCTCCTTCAGTTTCCATTTAGAGTTCGTTTTGGATACGTAGTTTCCGAGTGCCCTAAGGGGTTTCGCGAAGATCGCTTCTGCTCCACGCTTTGTAGAGGAGCTCTAAGGAGGCCTACGCCGTTCACACGCATCTTGCAAACCTACGAACAACAGGTTACGCGCGACCATTGTGCTCTCGTTGGCCTCCCCTTTTCCTTTCCCCCGTCTGTGAACAAGCGAATCGGATGAATCAGTTCTGCCAGTTGTTATTATCTGCCCGGCGATTATAAATGAAACAAACTCGAACGGTGTAGATTTCGTCTATTAAATTCGCTCGTTATTAACTTACCGCTTCACTTACTGTAGTAACTTGTTACCTGATCATGATAACACTTCATAGAAGCAAGGGTGCCACCCAGATCGCTTATGCTATGTGACTCGAGTAGCCTTGTGCATTACAAGGCGCACTGAGGCTCGCTCTAAGCTAATTCTGCTGCTAAACTTACCTTACTCAGGTGGGTACGTCCGATTATGGTCTGCTAGCTCTCTGTAAATGTTCCTTACGTCTTCGTTGTTTTGACCGGCCTCTCCGCCCTGCTTGCGTACCGAAGTGCAGAGACACAAATGCAGTGAAATGAGGTCAATGGTCACTATCAGTAGCAAACCTCTGGTTCATGTTGTTGGCTAAACCCTGGTGTCGTTACCACCGCTTGCTTCCGTTTGCCTTCTGCTAAATACAGCCGCCCGGAGTGAGGTAGCCTGTGCTTAGTGAGCTGCACACCACGCTTATGGGCACACGCATACAAAGCTGATGCCACTTACGTATTCTTGTCAATAATGGCTCTTGCTCGACTGGTTGAATAACACTTAGTGAGCATCGGCTCTTCAGATACTAACGAAAGGCTGAGGGCCAAATGGCCAAAGTTCAACCGACAGAGCGTTTATAATTTTAGTATTATACTGATGGGTTTTTTCCTAACGTGTGAATATGCATGTAAACTGTGCATATTTGCTTCGTATTGAAGAATTTTACGTCAAGAGATCGCAGAAAGCGCGTCCCTTTGTCAAAAAAAAAGTGCTGCTAAAAAAAATCTTTCAGTGACAAAAAATGAAAACTGCTAGTCAAAGTAAAAATCAAAGCGATGCGTCGTCAAGATTGTTTGCTCAAACTATACGACTAATCGTGTCGAAAAGGCTAAACGACAGGAATGATATTGTTGGTATCGTTTATCCTATGCCAGACTGAAAATGATCAGGAATTCATAATGCGAAATTGTACGTATTCGGCCTCAAACCCTGAGGCTATGTGCTAGCTGCTCGTCTTTCGAGACGTCTAATCCCCTCACGGTATTGCCCATAACGTCTAAATAGGCCAAGTTTTCGTGCTATATGAAAAAAAGACAGTTCATCAGGAATACCACAGAAGCTGCAATTAGAAGTAATTTATTTCGATACGTCATATGTTTCTGTGTCTACACGTACCCGTGTGTAACGTGAGGATAATCTATCCCAATGCTATATATATTTTTTTAGTCGTAGTTGTTCTAATATTCGGTGTGTCATAATGGGGTTCCAGAGCGCCAAAGGAAGCTATCTGACGTGGCATAATTATAGAGATGCGGCTCCTGCCATAAACGGTAAATCGACATTGAAGTTCTGCGATGGACAGGTGGGTCGTGCGGAGGAGCCACCGATATACGAGTAAATTTCTCGATTTGATTATTGTGTATACTATAGCTACCAAACTGTCTTTTAGGACGTTTTTCAGATTCTTTGTGTACTTCATCGTTATCATTGATGCGCTTACAACTATTATCGTTAGCGCAGTTATTCAACGAGATCCAGAAGTTGGTATTACTAAATAATCTTAGTCGCAGTTCCCTTTTGCTGTTCGGAGCGCGTCTGTTGAAACGGATCGGGGTTGTCACAGAGAAAAATACGACAAGCTTGTAACACATCAGTGACTGAGGTAGCGAAATCCAGCCCGGTATTTCATTGGTTCTACCGGGAATGAGTAATAGCCACCATGTCAGAGTGTGCTTAGTAATCGAGCACCGTCGCCCTTTCAGTTATCTTGGCTCACGTACTCCCCCTGCGTGAGTCAGCGTCCTTAACTTTGGGCTTATCAAATCCCGATAAAATCAACGCCTGCGCGCCTAAAGACAAGGTATGGGAATTAATCACCATCAAGGCTTGTTTTATAAATTGGTTATGGTGTACCCTTACAATTGAATTTTGAAAGTACTTAATATCCGTTTACGGTGCAAAAATGACCCATGGTTCTGTCCGCCATTTTCGACAATAGTTATTGTTTGCATGCTTAAAACAAAGTGAGTTCTTGAAAGCGGCACCTCACGGAAAACGACGTCAGGCCATCAAACATCACATAAACCCACTGGGCCCTTCTGAGTCTTCTAAACTAAAACGAACAAAAGAAAAACATTCTAGCAAGTACGTAAGAACGATAGCCTATGGGATGTCTACAGTCGAGTTTTATAGAACGCAGAGTTACAGGGATAAGAAGCCACTCTCGGAGCCGTGTCACGAGAGAAATTGGCCTTCTACCTTTTTTGTTCTGTTAGCGAGGTCGAAAGCGCAAGAGTTCACGTGTCTTAACCCTACGCGACAGGTCCTCAATAAAGCCGAAAATGGAAGCAAATCTCAACGGTTGGCTAAGGGAACGAGTCGTCCGAGGGAAATTGGGTGGTCTTCGGTCGGTTTTGTTGTTGTGGTTAAAACGTTGTTGCTGTCACTGAAAGACCCTTCCTCTCCGAAAGAGCAGTGCTCACAGAAACGGCGCAGAGTGTTTGGCGAAGGTTGAAGCGAACAGCATCGCTAAGTAAAAAAATCTCTCAAAAACTTTTAGCTGGAGGAAGCGATAGAAGCGGGCGGGCTTGGCGGCGGCGGCGGCCTTCAGTCTGCTTCGTAACTGTACACAGCGCCGAAACACGAAACACTCCACATTGCACACAAAATCGAGTGGTACATTTTCCGCTTGGCTGTTCATCGGATCGAACAATGTTCAAAGGACCCGGTAGCATGAAAGAAATGAACAATATGGTTGATTTAAAAAAAACAAATTCAGCAAGGATTCAAAAGCACGGTAGGGTTAACTTATTACTAGTATTCCACTATGAACAGTCGAATTTTCGGCAACTTTCATCTACTAAATCGAAAGATCCGAAGTTTAGTTAATGGGAGGGAGTCTTATAGATAAAAAAAAAAAAAAAAAAAAAAACACTTTATTAGTAGTAAAATACGGCCTATCTAGCATATTAGTTTCTAACCAGATGGAAAAAAACCCAAGTTTACTTGTATAGCTAAGCTCTTGCGGGATTCACTGTGGCAAAAAGTTTTATGCTCAGTGAAACGTGAAATTCGGAACTAACAGGTGACCCTTCGTTAACTCACTTTTATAGAGTTAATAAATTGTGTCACTGGTTCAGCTTGCAATAGCATCGGTATGTATACGCTTGATTACTTGAATGCCCATACGCTGGAACGAACAATTTCGCATAAGATCATCCAGCAGTTAGAGTATTTTATGTCTGAAGCCGGTTACATCCGAGATTAGGCGATTTGAAATTATTTACGAGTAGGAAACGTGCCCAAATGCGCCAAAATCGTGCTTGGTTTCATCCCAGTTCCTATCGGATCCGTCCTTTACCAACTTGACACTTCTGTTAGTTCTTGTTTCCTACTGAATGTAAGTTCCCTATCCGCCGGTTCCTCTCAAAGGTATATAATAAAACTAAGTATCTTATTATCGAATACAAGCAAGAAGGCATTGTGTTACATAACGACAAAGTGTATGGTTATAAAGGAGTGAGATATGTCGCATGTCCACCCTTGGATGCTGTTGCAGGTATACTAATTTTAGAAGCTGCCACATCGCTGAACCTCCTTCCTCGAAGTTTCTCTTCTAGGAAAGCTGGCTCTTAGAAAGTAAGCTGGCATCGCCATTTGGGATACTTACCCTAGGGTAGAATAGCTGATGATGGCTGACCAGCTCGCTTCCCATAAGTAAT
Source organism: Varroa destructor (assembly GCF_002443255.2). Classification (NCBI taxonomy): domain Eukaryota; kingdom Metazoa; phylum Arthropoda; class Arachnida; order Mesostigmata; family Varroidae; genus Varroa; species Varroa destructor. Next base: position 2,030,881 of record NW_019211457.1, on the reverse strand, counting down.
TCAGCTCTCGATTGTTCCGGACGAAAATCCCCCTGCTATTTCATTGTGTTTCGTCTTCAGGCCTGATTATCTGAGAAGTAAACGATGATGGACTTGGAACCTGTGTCTCGGAAAAAGAGTCGGTGGATTTTGCCATCATCAATCGGAGAGTCGTTCTGTTGAAAGGACATTTTTCATTTCTGTCGCGTCCATAGCCTCTGTAACCTGTCTACATTTCGTTTCAGTATGCAGTATAAGTACATACTGAATTACGTACACGTTGAATATATTGTTACGAGTAGGTTGGTTGCAGTATACCGACACCACGCTCAAAGAGTAAATGCTGTGCGGATGTTCCAGCTATAAGCAATTTCAAAGATCCAGTCGATCGTTATTTAGGGATCTCCAAAACTGCTTCGAAGGGACAGCTTCGTTGGGTGGAGTGCGCCGCATATTTACAAGTGATCTTTTCTTATCGCAGCGTAAAAGCGGAGCTATGTGTGAGAACGCGGAAACAGTAAGTTTCTTTTTATTGCTTGCTAACGATGTCTGCCAAAGTAATCGCTGGACCAAGCAACGCTTGTAAATTTTTACTCATAAAAGGCTCGCAAGTTGAGCTGCCCTTAGGTAACTGTACACATTCGCTTCTTTTGGTTAAATCCTTCTAAGGGGCTTATGTGGGGAAACTCCGCTGTTCCCATCTCTCGAGACAGATTTTTTTTTTTAATTAGGAAGTTACTCGTTTAACCGCTGCTATCTTTTATTTAGAATATTTATACACACTTCGTCGTAAAAGCGCCTAGCCTTCGGCTTACCTATATCGCAAATAGTGGTTGTTTATTTAGTAACAGATCGGAGTGGCCTGACTGCTACTGAAAGGAGACAGAAAGTGAGTCCTCTACGCATACTGCCCTCACAAACTTCACTTGCCTAGAGCTACTGCTGAAAGCGGCACCATTTGAAACTATGGCCAAGGACGCACCTTCGTTAAGTCGACTTTTCTATCTGATCGTTAGTAGGCCGCCTAAAAAGACAGGCAAGTTGACACGCACGTTGCGCAGATTACGTCACGAGCCGGCAACATCATGTGGCACCTACTGAAGGAATTCCTCTTTCGAAATCCGGAGTATCGATATTTTATAGTAAGTTTCGACAAACCCCCAGATGATCCGCCATAGACTCAGTTGACACTGACGGCTGGCTTGCTGTTAATGGAGAAATTTGGCAGCTCCGATATCGCAATCGAAGGGAATGTTTAACGCACTTTGCCGAGTTCTCATGTCTATTAACGGGGCCTGGGCACAAATCTGGATGGGATCTATCTAACTCTACCAATGGATGGTACGCTCTGAAGGAATCGATTTTTACCTGTCGCTGCTAGCCGAAAACAGTAACGTACCTCAACCCATGAGGGATCGTAGGAACGGCTTCCGGTCTCGTACACCAGCATTGGTAGTAAGACTTCTTGGAAGTAAAGAAATTAAAATGTCATTATATATCAAATCAGCATTTAACAACGTACTCTTAGCTGGTACAAATGAAATCGCTTTTCGTATAGTATATTATCACATTTTTAAAAAGTATAGCAATTGAAAAAATGATGATGATAGTATTCGTCATTATCAGTCAATCGATCTTGTTCGACACTCACATGAAATGTTCGATCACCCGAGACCTAATCGATTGTCCCTAGATCGACTTTAACGTTCATCTCTTTACAACGGATTGGCAAATTGTCTCATTGCACGTGCAGTAAGCACGCCTTACCCGTTACCACGTGCATCATTGAGCTAGCTGAAGTTTGTCGTCCTTTTGTTGGGCAAGCCTCGCCAGCTTGACGCGGGCGTTGTCTAGCTTCTTCCTTGAACGCTTCGCTCAATTTAGCTTGCGTTCCTAGGCTGCGAGACCTATCCATATTCTACCGACGCCTCAAGATGTTATCGAGACAGCATTAACCAACTTGTGGACATGGCTTCCTATGACTTGTCATGTCTATCTCTAGAAATGCTGAATCGAGTGCCCGGCTGCTGGTATACAGGAACCGTCGTCGAATTTCCGTTCTCCCTATATTAAGCAGACCATCGCACGTGGTATTACAGGCTAGTCTTCAAGGAGTTACACGGTTCATGCATCCCTTCATCGCAACTGCATATAGTCAGTGACTAGTAATTGCAGGTTCTGCGATGTAAATTAGAAAGGATGTAATCTACTTAACTCTAGAGGATGTCCACAACTGTGGATGAAGGGTGGTATGTAACCCAAGGTTATGCCACATATGTATAATAATAAGGACCTTCAGCTCGCACAATACAGGGTTTTCACAGAACGTGACCTCATAGTTGATTTAAAGCGAGTCTGACATCGTCGATGGACTTAGTCGGTTACCTGGATATTGTTTTGTTCACCACCTCTTCCCCGTCGTAGGTCAAATCATTTAATGAGTTCTATTTTAGACTAGCGATAGCCAACAATGGCTTATCATTGTCAAAGAGCTTCTATCCAGGGAACTGATAGTTATTCAAAATGGGTAGTCATGTGTTAGAAAAAGAAGTCAGTTTCGAATACGGTGATGTGGTGGATAGGGTGTCAGAGTTACAATTCATAGCTGACACCCTGAAACGATTAAAATTCCTAATTATAAATGGCATTACACTTACGTTGAACTACCCTCAACTAAAGTTACTCGAACTTAGTTAGCTCGCACTGTAGCGTAAGCGAATTGTTCGGGTAGCGATATCGGGGGATGTTGGCCCTTGTAAGACTTTAACTTAAAGAAAGTTCATGCATGACTACCTTTCAACATTAGCTACGTGACCAATTAAGACGATGTTGGTACAGATTATAGCGATTGATGAACCATTTGTTAATTGTGTTTTACTATACATTGCTGCTATATGTTTGATAATGCGCTTGTTCTTCATTACGTATACCACGTTCTTGGTACAAGCTCGAATCTGTTTTCTTTTTAAATCGCGACAGGACTTACTTGCCCAGCACCAGGTCCCATTTTCCCTAACTGTTGAGACACCGTTGGGGTATCGATTTTTGGTTATCAGCGCTTGAGAAAGCTTCGACTGGCTTGCGTAAACTTGCGACGTAGTTGAGGTCGTCCAAGGACCCCGTAGACACTTGTCGAGGGACTTTCATCGTCTGGGTATACTTATTGACTACTTGGCTGTGTTGTTTTAAGTGTCGTTTTGCCCTGCTTATCTTGACCTCCGTTGTGTATTCCGTTATTATCGATAGATGTCGTGATATTGATGAATTGCTAACCGATCGCAGTCATATATCGCACTCTTTACCTGTTCCTTTGTACATACACACTCGATCACTATGGCCTGTCTGATTGTCCTCTGGTACAATGCCGATACGGACCGTTCTATACAATACAGCAGTAGTATTAGCAATTGCAATAATGTGTATGGGCGGTAGTTCATTGCTTTATATCTCGAGTTTCTCAAACAACGAAACCGAAATAAACGTATTAGACACCTCGTCGTCGTTGCCACTATTATACTTCGATCTAGGGATTGACCGAAAAATATACAAAAGCGATGAGGTCGTTTGGGCGCTTGTTTCCTTTTGCATGACAGCCTTTACTCTGTTGCTGCTTAAGATGCTTAGTCAACCGTAGACGAGGGCAACAGGGGGAGTCTATCAGTAGAAGAAAAAGGAAAAGGTAGACATGTATTGCTGGAAATATATTATTGAGATTTATACATTTATTTAGCTAGCTGGTCGCTCACAAATCCCTCAGCTCGGAAGTTGAGAATGCTGAACGACGCGAGACGTGTTCGAGACGAAAGTGAGAGCATTTACCATTTTAACCACGTCTGAGATAATGTGGCCAACTACGTTCTCAGCGTCTACTCTGATATCATTGTATTGTTCCGTTGTTTGTTGCCCATTGTAAAAAAAAATATGCCAGAATCAAATTCGTAGTTGCTAGTAGCTGTCTGGAGCCTCTGCGTCAATCCGACCCAGCAAGAAACTTCTGTTATCCAGATCTAAGTTACGTTGCTTACGATTCAATTTCGTCTAAAGGTCGCGTTAATTTGCCGGTTGTCGATGTACTGAACAACTGCAGTTTCAGAAGTGAACTATTAACCAATAAAGAAAAGCAGTTATACCTCGATTTACACAGTAGATGTAATGGCGTGTTCTCTTTACGTGTGTACGCTACGACTGATAAAAACATGCCATGATATTTGGCTTTTGTGTTATTAAATTCTCGCTTCACTAAGCAGAGAAACTCTACACAACGCTCCGTCAATAACCCGTTTTCACAAACGTGTAATCATCCACTCGTAATGGGTAGGCCACGGGGTTCGATCAGACACATGGGTGCGCAGACGTTGCCGGGTGACCTGTTACTCGTATAAGGTCATCTGGGTTATATGTAGCTATTCATATCGCAGATTCATATTATTTAAAGACCCAGCTCCCTGTTTCTTCCGGTGGAGTTGTAGTATTCTTCGTACCTAATCTTCTTCATAATGAATTTAGTGGTCGATCTAGGCGTTGTGGATGTGGTAAACGTTGAAGGTAGATGACTGTAACAATAACAACATCACTAGAACAGCCATTAATAGTAAAAGGATCCATTGTGTATGAAAAGATGTCTGCTAATTCACTACCAGATAATCATCCAAATAACCCTTTGCCCCAGGTATCAATCAACTTGTTCACGCTCATGTTCCTCATGGGCTCCGAGCGAAATGACTTCGTCATCTTTAGTCGTCATAATGCTGAAACTAACTTAGCTAAGTGCGAGAACGTTAAGAATACAATACAATTAACATTGCCTTTTCCATCTAGCTTACTGTCGCCTCGTTTCTATCGCATTCTCTTACTGCGTCGGGAGAAAAGTTCGCATAATAGTGCGAGTTCCATCGCTATAAGTTGCTTAAGTGATTTCTTAGAATAATGGCTGCTCTAATAGGTACGTTAGACAGACGGACGGACCGAACGCATGGGCATTCATTTATCTATCAAAGCCATTCTTCAATTTTCTATTTTTCGTACCCATTAACCGTGTACGATACTCGCGGATTCGTTATCTCTCTCAATGTACGGCTAAAGCTTGCACTTCAATAAGGACCGGGCGTTTTCATGCCTCTACGAAACACGAAAACAGAGCTCAACTATATGTTACGATTAGCGACAGCGGCAGTTTTTTTTAGCTGTCGTCGCACAATCGTCATACCTTTCGCATTTCGTACCTGCTTTGAACTATTGCAACACGAGTATCTGTAGCTATATAAGCATGTCTGTAGGAATCTGTGCGTGTTGTTACATCCTTACTGACATGAAACGGCTGCCTGTAGTGGATTAATAGCGTTTTTTTCTTTTATTTGTATTCTTTATTTATTATTTTTGCCGCTCAGAGCGCCCTTCCGTCCCAGAAAGTGATCCTACTAACGTGGTACCTCGAGGTGTTTGCAGATCCCCTCAAAAAGCCCAGTGTTGGCTTGCTCCGCCTTCTCTTGGCTTACATGGGTGTCCCTACTATTCGTCGATCGTTGAGTTTTAAAGCCTTCTACGACATTTCCCAGAACGGCATGGAGTCCCTGGAGAGAGAGAGAGAGAGAGAGACCCAAGGCGGGAACTACACTATGAGTTGACCGTTTTGGTGGATATCAATTGTACACCTTTGTTACGAATCTCCGTTCGGCTGATTTTGGCTTATTACGCACTTTTTAAGTTACTTTAATGACACAGCAACAGTGCTTGTCTGCTAAACTTAGGGACATGTGTGACGCTTAAAGTTCGATACTGCGTGCACACCTTCGTTTCGTGCTAAAAGGGGTCAACCATCCGAAGCAATGCTGACCCAAACGTGATACTCAAAACGTATAACAAATGACATTTCTGTTATTTTAGGACGGTCTATGTTAGCTACTACTGTTAAAGGCACCATCTTATTTGTTGAAGTCGTTCTTTCCTCCTAGCTACTAAACATTTCGAGTTATGTATCACTGTTAAGCATTAGTTCAGCCGGCTGGCGTCCATCAGCGTCAGACGAACCAAATCCCCTCACGTGTCTTGAACTAGGCAAGCAGGTTATCATTAAACCACTAACTTTGATTCTTATTACCTCTAAGAGCGAGTCTAGTCGAGCTATTTACCCGCTGCAAGGAGTTTAGTTGAAAAATCCAATGGATGAGACTAAGTGATGCCCATTTTTTTACAGCGATGCATTGGTGGGACAGATACTTTCTACGGACCGCCAACCATCATCGATCCAAATCTGATGGACCAAAATGTTCGCTTGTATAGGCCCTGCCGAAGCGAATCAGTTGTTCCGCAGACGTGCTCTAGGAATGTATTGCTGAAACCTAAACTGTGCAGAAGAAGGGGAAACTTCAAGCTGCCTTCACTGTGACGACAGAGAATAAACAAGGCCGCCGTCGCTGATAGAAGTCAACTAGATTAAGCGGCGAAGTAAAGGTTATTTTTGGAACATGTTCCAATATTCGACCAGATTCTATTGTTTGTCCGGCCAATTGGCTCCATCTACTGCGTCGACATCGTTATCGCCCCAATTCGGCGTCACGCCCGACCCATTCCATCTCCATAAGTAAGTTTCCACTTTCCTTCAACCCACCGTTTAAGAGCGTTTGCTGTTATCTCACTCCAAGCTCCTTTAAGCAGCAGCAGCAGCTCTAGTTGCAGCACGAAGCCAAACGATCAAGCGCAGATAAAGGTACCGCCGGTGCCTTTCGAACGCCCGCTGTTAGAAAAGCTGGCTTGATTGCCATCCATTAGCCGGCACGCGCTACTACCGATATGTTCACTTTCTCATGGATGGTCCGTCTAGATCGTCGATGTTGGCAACGTCCACGATGACGATGTCCGCGCAGTCCCAAGCGACCAGAACAGAAATCCGACGGACGGCACACTCGAGCGCGTGCGAGTGATAGTGTTACCCTTTGCAGCAGCAGCAGCAGGTAGGACAGACTTCTGCATAGTGATTGAGAAGTTCAATATAACGTGATCCTTCAGCCGGATCGCCCGGACCGCTCGTTTTTGCAGCACAGGAGACGACGACGGCCGCCGTCACTTTGCAGGACCAGTCATCTCAGACTGTGCTGAGTTGCGAGCACTTGGTTACTTACACGACAAAACTGTGTGTACTTTTGCTAGCTGGATGAAATGCGGTGAAACGAACGCACAAATGAGACTACGGAAGAAAGTAATTTAAAGACTGGACGGCGGGACCGGTTAGTGGACGCGGCTGGGGCAGAATGGGGCGGCAGCGATTGTCTAGCTGTGACACTAGATGATGTTTTTTTTTTTTATTTATATGTAAAGTAGACCTCACTGTTATATAAGGAGCTAGGGGACCTACCAGGGGTTAGTAACAAATGAAGGTACAGCATACTGCTTGGATTGGATGGCTTACGAGCTGCTTCGCTGTTCAGCGTGCTTTGATCTATCGGTGTTTTGGCAACAGCCATTCAGGAAAGCCACTACTATAGCATGAACGGTAAATCAGGGAAAAATAGCGCTCTCTCTTTGTGGTATCGTTCATGTAGTTGTACTGTACCGGTGGTCGTAAACGTAACTTTTGTAGACGAAGCAGCCTCTGATTGGAACATTAGTCGAAGCGTCTTTTCGAGCGTATACGCACGAGTAGATCGGAGAAAGGAACGGCTGAGTGAAGTAGCTCGCTGTGCGCTGGGTGCGCCACGGAAATATATAGGGGAGTGGACGTAGTGTGTGTTTGCCTATCTCTACTTCAAGCGTAAAAATAGTGAAACTGTCCTCTGAGACAGGTGGCAAAGAGTTGAGGAAGTAAACATACTAAAGTAAGTGCCTTATCTATCTCTGAATTCGTTAGAGTTCTATGAACGTTCGCGGAAAGCGTTTGCTTTTCGAACGCGAAATCGAATGTCGCTTACGTATCGTTCTACGTAATTGGCTTTATGTTGATCTCTGTTTAAATTAGCGACACCCCGGTCGGTTCATGTCATCGCAGATACGCACCAATATCAGTGTAACAAAAATGTATATCGTGGCAATTATCCGCTGCTTCTCAAAATTTTTATTTGTAGTTTGTCTTATTTCGAACGCGTAGTTATACTAATCTATAGAAAATTAACGATTGCGATCAAAGGTCACCCACCAGGAATCGTATTAATGCCTACTGAAATTCATAGTGCATCTGGCCTGGCCGTAACTGACGTATCATACGGCCTATAAATTTCATGCTCTTTACGCAAGAACCGTAATGGTTAAAATAGGTATGGCTACCTATTAACGGAACACAACCGCTCTGACAGATATAGTGCAGCGTTCGCTCGCTCAGAAGCTTGCCACGACGTCCGTCTATGACCCCACTCGATTTGGAATGGTGTTTTCGCGGTAGACCACACCATTCGAAATAAGATAGACTAAGGAGTATGCGTGATTTCTTTTTTAGCGACAGACAGGCTTTCCCAGAAAATGTTCGTTGACAGAATCGGTGGGTGCCGTCCGCCCAACGGCGCCGATTAGACCGGACCTCTCGCGCTGATCCGCGGATCGCCCTGGCGTCAAGTGAACTTTCAGATCGGCTAAACCCGGCGTGAAGGAAGCGCATTAATTCGAAATACGTTTATAAGCTCTACTCTGTAAGTCATTGTTCTCTTGGCAGATTGATTTACTAAAGTATGAAATTCTACGCGACACTGACGTAACTCCATGAGTGCGTTAAGATAGCTGCATAGGTGTTAAATCTTGGCTGTTACTGTGGTCAAGGGAGTTTACAGCAAGGGCCGTAGCCGCTTGTCCAAGCGTCACAACGTTATGGTTAGCTACTGGCTGATTCAACTAACAAAATCCTGATCAGAGCAATCCTAGGCGCTAGGCTAAAATTATCAAATCCTACTAGGGCCGCATGTCTCCGTAAAGGGTTGATGTTGTTGTGTAGAATGTGATCTATCTGATCTATGTAGTATATCGTAGCATTCGATTATCTGTGGTCAGGTCGTAATAGAGCAATGAAGTTTCAGGGCTGTACTTTGACAGCAGGAAAAAAAATTGTAACAAACTACATTTTCTATTCGAAGTGAATTCTAGTAATGCAAGGTTCTGACTGACTATTTAAGTTCCGTAAATGTACTTTACAACCAGGCCAGTCGAGCGTGCGATGTTTTAGTGCAAGATTGACGATAAGCTGCGGATAACTGTAACTTTTGACGTGAAACTATTTAGCGACAAGCCGTTTCAAGACAGCGTATGCCTACAAAGTGGTTTCGGTCTACAATTATAAGCCATTGTACGGTATTTCGTTTGTTTGCAAGTCAGCCGGTGCTTCATGGACACGCTGCAACTTGTGCTCTGTGCCACGAGAATTTTTATTTACTGTTAATTACTACTAGTGTTGTCGTTACCAAGTCAAAAGTGGACTGTCGGTATATCGACGTGTGCTACGATATCGTGCCCTTAACTTAAAACAAGTGACAATCGTTCTGCACGGCATGAGCAGTATGGCTCGAGTAAGTTTCGATTTGCCAGAGATGAGCATGACGAAGTCTCCGTCATGGTACAACGATGAGATCAAGGTAAGGGAGCTGGTCCATAGATGTTCTACTGCAGGATTCGTACAACATACCCCTAGAAACTACTAACTTATACGCTTATGCCAACTCGAATACTGCCGATGACAATGATGAAAATGTAATAAGAAGGAAAATGAGCGTTGTTTTTTTTTTAAAGTTCTTTGAAATAATAGTTAATTGCATATAGTGCATGTGTGACGGCTGGATATGATTCGTTGAGTCGTAGAATCACTTACTTCCAATTGATAGTTAACAAGTTGAACTGCTCTTAGTAAGGCCCATGGTAATGACCGACCGTGTCCGTGACAGTTGGATCGACCGGATCCTTATTTAATATCAAATACCAAATAGACGCTTAGCCGACCTTTTCGGTAGGAACAGCACCATCGCAATGGATCTTATTAGCAGTGGAGAATTGGTGAAAAGATATTTTCATTGAATATATGAGACATTTATTGTATTCTATTTTCCGTTTATAGTATAAAATCTCCGAAGATTTTGTGGCAATTTAATTGTTGTCACGGTTATTGGGTCTGCAGCGAAGGAACACTGGACATCTGTGCTTCAATTGGATTGTTTCAAATAAGACATTGGAACAGATATATCGACCTCTGGTTCCGAGCAGATACATCAGCTCTGATGTTAACTCATCGCCAGATTTCGCTATTGATCACTGTTACAATAGCGGCCAATGGTGGTTAGATCGTCTGTTATACATAAGAAGCTATATAACGTATCACAATGCGTGACTTGAATTGTTTTTTTTTTTTACAATTGAACGATGGGCACAAAGATACACTGATTTACATGATGATTATACTGATGATAGAAAAATCCTATTAGTGAAACACGTTTGTCTTATATGAATGATGAAATGCAATGACGTTGTAAGTAATTGCCTGATCAGTACTCTATGTATATTCGTCCGAACGCTCAGTCGTCACTGTTCGATCCGTATTCTTCGCCCGTTGATCAGAACGTCGATTCCAGCGTTTACTAAATATAGCATAAAACTATGACTATAGTTTTTTATTCGTCTACTGATCTTCGGGACATGGAGCCCGCAAAGCGCCTTGATCCGACACCTTGTATAGGAAACATTTCGTTTTGCCTGGAGGCCGGCTGTCTAAAGAAATCTATAGTTGAAGATAAAACTAGAAGCACATATGTAATAGCGTGATTCACTATGATAGGTAGGGACCGATGTAGGCCAGCTGTTTGCCGTGCTTACTTTGTATCCGTTTGACTGTTTGGTGCACACACAGATCACTGTCGTATCGTATGGTGCAAAATGGTTCTACTAGAATTAGGTATAATGGCTACTACGATTTTGTGATTTCTGGAGTAAATTTAAGAAATCAAGCTCAGTTCTACGTTTAAGCAAAAGGTAGGGCGTACAGATAGTTTCGTACAATGCGTATGGTACGACTCAAAACTTTTAGATCAGCACTACTCTTACATGTCCTGACAATTGTCGGGACGATGAAGGCCTCACCTTACATTGTCGGAGCTCAAAACAATAGTCAATCTTTTCGTTCTCTTAAACCTCGGAATAACTAATCACGTTTTAGAAAATAACGTACTTCCGGAAGTCCACGTGATGGATCAGTGATAACACGTTTACCTGTTAAACTTACGGACGTCAGGTGAAGTCATCCAAGCTCGAAAGTGAGTGCAGACGCACTTCGTGTCACGCCGATAAGAATCAGCCGCGAAGTAGCGCTCAACGTAGGTGATCAATAGCATTGAGCATAAAGTTTAAAACAGCTATTTTAACCTTCCGGAACTTAGTTTTGTTTTTACCTTTACGATTTAAGTCGCGCATTAAGCACATGGTGAAGAACAAAATGTCGCGAAGGCACGCAGACAAGCGGCCGTTAGGTTTCCGAAATGGGTTTCTATATTGTTGTACCATAAACAGTGATTTCACGAGCTTGTTCCAAGTGGATACTGGAATCGAAAGATTAATTGATAGATTAACACGCCTTGAAAGTGCCTTAAAAACAATTTTTTCGGGCTCTTTGTTTTGCCTGATAATTATTTTTGTTGGTTCATTCTTTTTTTTTTTTTTTTTACAGAACTCTCCGACTTCTTCTTTGAAGGAAGGATTTTTTTCATGAAGTACCTCTAGTTTTTTTTGTCAGTTAGACGAATGCATTTGACACACATTGTTTGCTGTGCGCCCTCCTTCAGGTTGCTCTTTTGACAAAACGAGACGAGACGTTAGCTATCCGAAGCCACTCAACCGGAGCTCTTAAAATGCTTCTGAATATTTTTAAGTATTTTGGTTACTTTGTTTAAGTACTAAGTAACTCGTGCTACGATGCGTAAACTTTTCATAATGAAATCTATCATACGACACAATACAATTGAAAAATTATATATATATATTGAATATAGATGTAATAATATAAGATAAACAGCGGTACCAATTTCTGTCGTATGCCCTTTGCCATGTGCTTCCTGCACAGGTTATGAATTATATGAGTCAATTTAGCGTAGCCTATCGGGGCAAAATAATTACGACAATCAAATAGTATGAAAATTGTGTAAGACGCGAGAGATCTGAATATCGGCCACCGAAAGGATATTCAAATATACACATGGACACACATGAATGATCATTCTACAGGACAGAGAACACTTTTTTAAGATAAGAAGTAGTCAATATTTACATATGGTGATAAAACAATGTTGATATTCCCGCTGAAAGTGGAGACGTGTGAGATGGTTCAAAGTGGGGCTTAAACGCACAGACACCGTGATTCGTACCGGAAGGGTTTGCCGTCGGCCATCTGTTTGATGCCATCAGTAAAACAGGAAAGTTTACTTAATGTAGCAGGCGAACTTATACTTACTTCTTAAAGCACCCTTTTCTTATTAAGGAGGCGTATTGAGTTACTCGGTAGAGACCTATTTGGGTTTTTGGCTATCTATTCATTTGTCAATGTTTGTCTTCCTACAAAATGCGCATTAAGTTGATCCTCAGTGTACCCCGTTGGAGCACTCGCGTTGCTGCCAGACATTGTACGTTGCTCTATCGTAAAACGGCGACGAAAAATCAAAGATACAATTGTTTTTTTGCGCTAGTGTGTACTATTATAGCTTGGCGGTCTACGCAGCACTGGCTTAAATTGTACATATGTCCCCGCGAATCCGTAGTACGCTTTCATCCGTTGATAGATTCAGCGGTAATGGTGGTTCTGAAGCGAAGCAGAGAAGCGGAGCGATGCTGCAGAGTCGGATTAGAGGGTTCAATGTGATGGGCTGAGACCTAACGAAGATTGGATCCCACAAATAACATTTAAGGGTGTTTGTAAGTTATTTGTGGGGTGAATGAGGGATAGTGAGTGTCTTCGTACTACTTGGTCAGTTTCTTCTTTGTTGTCAGCAGAGATTTTAGCATGCAGTTACATTACTACGCGAAACGCTCATTGTAATCAGTTTTGCATGGACAGCGAATAGCTTTAATGGCCCAAATCCGCCAGATCTTGGAAATCAGGGAGAACCAATGACGTGAGAAGATAGAGAAAATTGTTTAAGGGTAGGTAATTTTTATTTTCTCTAGATTTTACACGCAGGCCCGCATATTTACGTTCCCTTTTATAGCAGACGAAATAGCTAGAGTTTTTGTAAAAAACGTTCTAATATTATAAAAAGATATTATTGTCTCTGGGCGCGAAACAAAAAAGGAAACTAAATTGCAAGTTAAGGATCAGCGACTCTTTAGGTTGGTAATGGTAAATATACACTCGTATTACGATTATCTATAATAATAATAATAATAATAGCTTCAGTATACTTAACGAAAGAACTTTTTTGTTCACACAAATAGTGTAGTTTATGGTAGTTAGCATTTAATCATGAGATTGACTTTCGTTCTCGACAGACCGTGCACCAACAATATGCTGGTAATAATCGAGTTGGTTTAAAGGATTACGACGTTGAATGAAAGATATTAGATCTTCGATGATCCTCGAGACGTTTTTCAAACAAACGCAGCCGTATTGCCAATTGCCAAAATATCAATAATATCAGACTGTTTCGAAGCTGTCTGGCGTTCGCAAAAGTTGCTGATCTTTACAAGCTCCGTTAAGTATCGTTCGGTATAGGTAACTCGGGTTGCTTTCGGACCTCAGGTAAGCAGTAGCTAAGGTAGTCCGGGATAAAGGTCATCTTCTCAGAAACTGTATAGTACGGCAGATTCTGAAAACGAAACCGCAACACAAATACAAATTCAATACTGATTAAAATAGTAATGCTTTAAAATAGATAGAGGAAATGTGTGAGTCAGATATTTTATGAAGCTACTGTGTACACTAAATACGGTGGCATTCAAGGCTCAGTCTTTAGTGTATATATACACTATGGTACGCATATCTCTTTCAATTTTTTCGCGCTCTAGCCAAGCAAAACATATTACTGAAGTGGGAATTTAGCTAAGTAACTGATGATGCAAGCCTCGCCGTCGTAGGAAGCTGGACAAACACATCCCTGACATGTAGGAGACAGCAAAAGATCATAGCTCCGCTTGTACGCTAGACCCTGTCACCTGACGTACGCAGAAAAAAAACTGGATTACACGGAGTATCCCAGCCAGCCAACAATGGCCAACCTAACTGGTTAGCTAAATAATTCTCTTTAAAATGGAAAAAACAGGGGGCGAAAGATACAAACGCTGCTAGCCTTTGCGATCGGATGTCGTTTAGTCACCAAGGCAACGGCAGGTCTCTTGCTATCAGCGTAGAGACCTACTTAGGAAAAACTGCAGCTTCAGTTGAACTGGAGCTGCAAATTATTCGGAAACATTTTCAGATTTCCCATATAGTCATCATTAGCATCATGCAGACGTACCAGCGCTTGAGGCGGATCATAAAGAATTTTAAAGTTTTCAATAAAAGTAATTTAGTCACAATATGTAAATTCGGCCGGCCTTGTGATAGTAGGGGAACTATGTATTATTCATGTCTAAATCCAATCAGCCTGTAGTTAAGGAAAGTAGAGCCTTTCAACGATGCTCGGCATCTCGCGCCGCTAAACCTCAGAATCCAAGTTTCAAGAAGTTAAACATTACATGATGGGGCCAACGAATGTTAACGTCAATATGTATAATAGACATGTTATATATTACGTACATTTGACGTATAGCTTCTCTACTACAGGTTATTATTGCAGTCACAATAATATCCTGAACATCTCTATTAGTATCTCCAAGGTGGACTGCGAAATTTCTTGTTTGGTCACCAATTGTTCCAAAATGCTACAATAGGTAAAAATAATCATCACTATTGTTATATGTACACATGAACCAATTATAAGCATTAAGCGAAGTTGGAACCTGCGCGCTATACAACTCCATGTAAATCAATGATACAGAACTGGCATACGATCTTAGTAGTTTGATCAAAAATGACTAGTCAAGCGGAGCTCCAACCCAAGTGGGCGGTCCTCGCCAAAAAGTCATGACTGTTACGCGCGTTTAAACACTGACTGTAATTGGCGCGTGTTCCTGCTGTCTTTTTGAAAAAGCCCGCCGAATCGCTCGACTGTTTAATTCAAGAAGAGAACTAACTAAATTAAATCAACTTTTGATACTTCGTAATAATAATAAAGGATCTATCGTGCATCCTGTTGATGCGAATTGCCATTTGGTATTTCTTTGCAAATATTAATGGCTTTTTCATCACATCACAGACGGACTTTCGTTCGATTTTGTACATTCGCAATCTTGTAAAAATTAGGGATAGAACTTCCTCAGAGGGCCTTCTGCCTACAACTGCCGTTTTAAGCAAGCCGACAAAAGTCAGATTAAGGGTCTTTGATAACTGGAACTTGTTTCACGTTTCAAACTGCAAACTTATTTGCCTTCAGGAGATCTATGCGTATGTTGCTGTCATATGAATTTTTCTGTCTATCAGAAGTTCTTGTTAAAGTTGTGCTTATTATAGCCAAAAAAAAACGTTTGCTTCTCTGGTTTATAGAGGGGCTCAGTCAAATCATTTCACAACATAGAGGTCGTTAAATCCAATTGAATAATGTCGATTGATTTTTGTCCGTGCGGCAGTCAGCCACCTATCGTGTATCTGAAGTTCATCTTTAAAACCACTTGAAGCCGACTAATTTCCTTGTCCAAAAGTGGACAATTCACATAATTGACGCATAATCACACTATAACCATACCTTTTTCTTCTGCTGAATGTTAGCAAACTTTATATCAAGTCATATATACAAGTAATACTCGGTACTTTGCTCTTCGTATCGCCTACACTGACGGCTATCTTCTGAATCTTGGCAGCCAGGACACGATAAAATACGCGATACGTATATCGGGTAAATAAGGTATCAGTTGAGCATTTATCGAGACAGCGTTTTTCCTCGGCCCTATTTGATAAGAAAAGCACTGGGTCTCAGTTCCATTATTTTATACCTGTACGTGCTTATGACCCTACGACACCCCAGTTATCTTTAATCGATGAAATAGCGTTTACAGATCCGAAACAAATAGCCTAGAAAAAGTCTGTTTGTCGTTAAGTCAACGTTAGGGGATCCGCTTTAGACATGCAAACTTTACTACGAGGTCACGATCATGACTATACGTCCTAAGGACTCGGAGTGAGGAAAGTGCGGACGAAAGTGTAAGCGTCGGTGTTAAAGAAGACCTAACCGGCTTCTCTGTCATAATAGCAGTTGCTATTATGCTAAAAACGAGTGCAGTTACGCTTGTCTGTCGGGATAGTCAAAGCCACATCCCCATAGAGTTCAGACAATGCAGTTTGTGTGGGATTCCTATTTTCAAACTATGAGGATACCTATTGAACCATTATCTTTAACTTTTCTAAAAAAAAGTCCGAAGCTGCCATTTTTTCCATTACATCGGTTGCAGTTACAGTTACTTGTGCCTTTTTTCTTCTGAAGGATCAATCGCTGGTGTAAGAATTATTCCTAAAATTATATTATCGCTTAGTTGCAGAAAATTCAATGCAGAGGACAGCTCGCCCAGGCAACATTTCGTCTCAATCTTTAGTAGATTCACTCGAAAGCTGAAGATTCCAGTTCGAGCTTTGAAGATAACTAAAGCTTGCTAAAGGCGGTAACAAGTTTCGCTAGATAGAATGAGATCATCGACGTTTAAGAGGATATCGATTCTGTCGTACTATTTCTAAATTTCCTTCAACAAGTGACTAACAATCATAGAGAAAATATGGACTGGAATTGTCAGTCTGTACTGTGATTCAGCTAAAAGGCTTAAGCCTGGCGTCACCGTTTTCCATAGTTGCTTCTTCTGCTTCAAATCAAGTTTAAGCGGTGTAACACGAGTTAGGAGAAATGAAATCACATTATAGGTATACGGCTTGGCCTAACAGGCCACGCTGTCTTGAAAGGATCTTGAGGAAAATTTTCACAAGCCATGGCAACATTATTACTACGAGTTATTATTGCAAAGGTCGTTACAGCATGCTGTTCTTTTGTAATAATTACAGCGTACTCCAGGTGTTTTTGACAACCAATCCACGGGTAAACGGAACAAGATCCTGTGCCACACCGCGCAGAGTATATTCCCCATAGAGCTTTCCAACATGCAAATGAAATCCAAACGTGTCACCGATAAAGGGCCACTTAACAGGGCGCTCGGAAGAGCTGATGAAGATATTGGCTCCGAGTTATGTCGGAGCACAAGCTCCCTCTCGGCAGAGCGGCTCTACAGCTGCTATAACCTAGTGCACGTCAAAGGTGCGGCCAATTATATCACGTGTTTCAGGCATACGTTTGTCACATGCTATTGCTGTTGTGTGTAGGACGTTTGTTTATGGAAAACTTCATAATCGTGCCGCACGGTCTTATCGGAACACTTACCATACCACGGTGCTATCGATGCGACTTAGCATGCAAACATCGCCAGGAACTGGGTCGGGCGTTGTTGAGCTGAATAAAAAGGGTTGAAGATTTTCTACTTGTTTGATAAGGATGATAATATGGAACACTTAGGGCTTGAGGCCCTAAGGATATAGAAAACATCTGAATCTCGAAAGTGCTATATTCTTTCTCCATTTGTTTCCAGTGAGTCTGTTGATCAGCTAAAAAATAGAATATTGTGATTAGCTTTGTGGCTATTTTGTATCTGGCATAATTATAAACTAAATAAACACAGGACAGCAGAGGAAATTACTTACTGCTTGACCAACCCATTCCATAATCTGAGTCGTTGGCAATTTTCGTTACGAACGCATAGTGCCATAAAAGAAAAAAAATGTAACTTTAAACGTAATAGCTCCCGACTGAAAAGGCGAGCACCTGCTTTTACAATGGCCGGCAGCTAAATAAGAGCCGTATAATGATTTCCGTTTTTTTGGCCATGCAGCCTTCTCTATTCTGACTGTAATAGTAATAGGAACCGCAAATTAACTGCAGGCTAAAAAAAGAAAAAGATTTTTGAGAAATTACGCCGTCTGGCGACTATGTCCCGGAGGGTCAAGGTCCAGCTGCAGACATCGCCATATCAGCAGAACTGGAAATGAAACTTTGGGCAACCAGCCTATTGTAATAGAAACAATAAAAATTATAACCTTTTTATGACGAAAGTGAATATAAGCAAGCAAAAAATACAGACAATTGCTTTTTTATGTGTCGAATAAATCTTCAGGCTTATACGACGCGACATAATTAGCCTGTATAGACAATCGGGAGTAATGATTGTCAGTTTAACGACTCAGAAACTGGCCTAATGTTTACCGCTACAAATAGATGGATTTACCGATAGATTATCGTCATTGAATGCTTATTATGTAACATGTGGGTCGCAATTCATACAAAAAAACATTGATTTAAGCATCATCAGGGGCACTGTTCACGATAACAGTGGCCCTGATCGTCGAGGAACGGTGATTACCGCGTATAAAATTCTAGTGAAATATATTCTTTTTTTAACGACGATGCTTTAATGTTTTTAAGAGTTTACCGCTCGAGAGACAGTTATCCTTAACGCTTAAAAATCACTGGAATATTTAACGGATGAATTCTAGAAAGCCCATCTCTTACTATGGGAATTTTTCGGACGAACTTCCGCCTAACAGTCAATACAAAAGAAATGCTTAACCCACCTATTCCGATTTAGTACAAACGATAAACTAGCATAGCGTTAAATAAATCGACTAGTAATAAACTGAATGAAGATAAATTGACGCAGAAGATCAATGGATTTGTTGTCGGAATATTTCTTCCAGACACTGACGAAAAATTTGGTAAAGGCATAATTTCAAAGTACGAATACGTTTTTAGGTACGAGCTTTCAACATGAATGGTCGGAAATCGTTGAGAATAAAGCGGTGGCAATTAATGCCGTCTCCGATTGTAATGAACAATGTTTGCTACCGAAGCAGCTCGCAAACCCCTTTGCAAGCGCAGGAGCGTATGTTAGGCCCACATCTTGGAAATCAACCTTTTGCTGCTTTTCATTTGGCCGAAGCTAGATATAAGCCTAAGATCAAAGTGCAAAGGTCGAATTGGTGTCATAGCTATACGCTATAATATTCGATCGGCTCTAGTTTTTCCGTAAGAGCGGGCGAAAAATAGGTTTGTTCCATTGGATTTATTGTATTGTCGTCAGGAGCGCAGTTGTATTTACGCGGATCTCTAACCGCGTCCCCAAAGACGTTGGCATATCGTTGCAACCAGCTACCGACAACGAAGTGGCCGAACTCCCGTCATTCACGAAGGCGGGTGGCCTGGCGCAAAGGGACAACCTGAGCCTAGGGTGTGGCTAATTAAGTTTAATTTGATCTTTAACCGTGATTAGTCGATAGGCCGACAGCATTAGAGCAACTAAAGCGGTATTAAACACGATAGCAATCACGATTTTGATCATTATAATTTTACCTTTAACATAAGTAAGCCATAGGTCGTTGTGGCAAGATACGTCGAGAGACGTAACATTCCAAGTCTCAACTGGTAGCATCGAATTTTTAGCTGTCAAGTTACCAGATCAACTTATGAACAGTCCCCTAGATAGCCAGATAGTCAGTAGCGATCGTTGTACATGCAAGCAAGCCTTTTAGTACCTCCAGTCCGAGAGATTGAGGCGGCGTGTCTTGACGTCAGTCGTAACGTTTACCGTACTTCTAAACCTGTAGCTGCGACCGCTGTTGCAATTACTGGCAGTCGTTCATGCAGCAGTTGAATGAAGATATTCGGCTATTATCAGCTACTTCGGTATCGGTAGCAAGCGTTCTACAACACAAAGGAAAGTCATTCGTTTTCCCCTACTTGGCTAGCTGCCGAAGCCCGTTCAACGTCGCTATATCGAACGAACGACTGTATTTTATCTTACTACCGAGGTGGTCTACTACCGAGGTGGTCTACTACCGAGGTGGTCTAATCTACTACCGAGGTAAATCGAAAAGCTGCATAATGCAACATCAAAAGGTTGACAATAACTTCATTTTTTATTCGGTCCAAGTTACCCTAAGGAGCGAATCAGTATCGGAGTAGTTCTTATGATGGCTGTTACCGTTGCAACCTTCTCAGTTAAGTTAATCAGTCTGACCGTTTCTACCAGCGTTTCGAATTGCCGAGTGTTTCAGCGCGTCGACTTCTGCTTTATCCCGGCAAATTTTTAGCCATCGTTTTGAACGACTCTGTCCGACTCGAACCGAATCATAGTATATGTTTGAGGCGGCCCTTTGGCTCTCTTCTGTAGACTACGATTCAGTGGTTCGCTGTCTACTTTCTTCAATGGTCGAAACAATCCTATTTATGAGCGCTGCGAACGAATTCACGAAGACAGAACAAAAGAGAGGGGAATCGAACGGACGAGCGTTCGAGTCAAATTTCGCTTATTAAATACATAAAAAGCGGTTACTGGACCGGACAGAGGTGAGAAACAAGCTCCGTATCGTCGTCGGCGATACCGTCAAGTCCAGTTCCTCTAGCGTAAAGGCAGTTAGTGATAGTTTGCTGGACGACACTGCTATCGTTACCGACCGATCCTAACGGTTCGATTGACGTCAACGGTTGATGGTAAAACAGTTTTGGACATTTGTGCGAACCTGAACGGTACGAAAGAAATAAAAAAAATGCCTCAGCAGTAAAAAGGGGCCATCATTCTCTCTCGAATTGTCCGCTTGTTGGATGTTGCTATTCAAACGCGTCCGATCTTTGTTGATGATTGTTGGACTGTGGCGGTGACGGTTCTAAGGAGCAGAGATATTATCCAATGGTGTGAAACGTTCTTGAACAGGTGGACGTTACCGGACGTTTCAGCTAGAAGTAACATCGATAATAATTAATTCAACAAATGATAATGATTCTATATCTGCTGCAGTGAACTTAAGCGTTGAGAGAAGTCAGGAGTGAGCCGTGAATAACGATACCCGGTGAGATGTTTGGCAGGCCCTCAGTAAATCGATCTGAAGCTTATAGGGCAATTGTAAACCAGTATTTGACACGTCTTGGCGTAACTAAATGATGATCTGCTGCTATGCACAGAATACGCTATGCACGCTGGTAACGCCCATTGCTAGCGTTAATAAGTGCTCAGCTCTTCTTCAACTCCCCCAGGAATCCAATGTTGCAATGGGGTATTTGGATAATTTGGGCACATATATTCGTTACTACGGAATATGCCCTTGTAGTGTTCAGTATGCCCTTGCCAGTTATGTGCGCGTCTTTTAACAGTGCTGTATTCTATTAACGATTGCGCTAGAGACGTGAAGGCAATCTCTTGCCGAATTAAAGGAAAAAAGAGAAGAAGAGACTATGTTTCAGAACGCGCACCCTAAAGCCTAAGATGCGCTAACAAAGCTGCGCAGATCTATTTATGTGTGCAGGTTTTCGACAGATATCAAGAGTTGAATCTATTGTTTCCTACTGCCTACTGTAGAATCCCCTGTTTTTCGTTAACGGACAAGCTCAGTCAACTTATGCCTAGTTTTACGATTCGTCCGAACAACTTCAACGGAAGACAAATGTTACGCGCATAAAAGGCATCTATAGGGTAAGGCATACACGCCAATACCCGCGTCATTCGTCTCACGACGAGCACACAAACGCAATAGTAGTCGAGCAACAGAACGCGTAAGCAAGAGACAAATTTGAAAACATAGTGTAAAACGGTCTAGATTTGATAAGCGCTGTGTACGCACAGTGCTGGAACGATCGGCCATCTATCTGAAGCAGTGAAGTTTGGCAAAGGCTGAAGACGAAGAGATCGTAACACTAGAAGATTCATTTAGGCTTCAAGTAAATAAACGGAAACAGTGATCGGGACATTGTTTAGCTGTGTATAGTCGGTCGCCAATTGTACCTAGTGTACAAAGTGTACCTAGCTTTCGCCAATCATTGTTACTAGACTAAGGCCTTGTGGAATCAGAGTCAGCCTGCTTTCATCGGCCTGCTCACATTCTGCCGGCGACATAACTTTTGTATTGGAGGTCTCAATTGAAGCTAAACGTTGTTATTTGTGCTGATACGGTAGTGCGACCGCTGAAGTTCTGTATGCCGCGATATTACCTGGAAACTACTCAACCAAGATGCGCCGCGTCAAACGGGTTCTAGCGAATAACGAGTACAACCAGGTGTTACCCAACACAGAGGGCACTGCAAACCCATTCGACAACCGAAGTCATCATGTTGGCGTTAAGCCATTGCTCATGCCGACCGTGCTGCTTGGTGACGCTAATAGCTACGGAGAGTTTGTGCTCCGGGCAGCACCGCGACACTCACTTTACATTATGGTACCAAAAATACTTTCTGGCCACAAACATTCGCAGCATTATGGTGCCGGTGGACATGACCGTCGGCGACGTCGAAGCAGTTACCGGCATCGCTCTAATAATAGCCAGGTTGACCTCTCTCGTAGCGTAAGTATCACTTACTTTTATATAGGTAGAAGTTGCTTTATTGGATTAGGTACAATAGATCTGGACCGCTGTGAGAAGTATCTCTCACCGTGGACGTTACTGGTAGCAGAAGAGTCGCTCAAAATCGTTTCTAGACCTGGTGAAGACCATTGATAGGAGTAGTAAATGTTCCGATCAGTGGCTCAATAGTTGTGCGTATCTTTATGTTGTGACGGTAATTACAGAAAATATCTTCGGCAAATGCCAAAAATACAAGTAAGAACAGCTAACGAACATGAATAATACTTCTGTGTCTGCAGAAGCCAAAAAAAAAAAAAAAAAAAAGTTAGCCAATAATTAACTCGGAGGATTGCTTATATAGGGAAATACGTGTTACTGCACATATGTAAGGCCATCCCATCAACAAACATACACGATATGCGAACAATACTCTGCGTGACCGCTGGATTTGCATTAACATTAGTATATATATATACGTGATTTCAAAAAATAGCGATGTTCTTATCTACATGAATTTCTAATACTTTTGTCAGATCAGCACCTCCTCACCAAAATGCAATGTTTGCTTCCCCAAACAGCGTCCGAGCATTCAGCGACCGACAAAGAAGAAACTACTGTTTTCGTTCGCAACTGTGTCGTCTGCTGTTACTTTGGCGCCCAATAGTTTCGAAGGATTATTGCCCATGCCCAGTTCGTCCTCGCTCCAAGTCTTGTCGGACACCACACCACTTGTTATATGCCGAACCACCATCGCAAGCGTTCATTTCCGGTTTATACAATCTCTATTATTTAGTGGCGTGGTGCCCCCGTCAATTTCCGTACTCTGCATTTTCTAATACTTTTGCCGGATTTCCACAAAATCTTTACCGGACCTCTATGGAATCTCTATCGGATAATCTCTGCTCGCTTTGATATATAGAGAACGGTGAATCGTGGAATGCGTTTATATTGACACGTAGCGACGGTAGTACTGGCCTAGAAAGTTCTTAGTTAGGATTAGCGGCTGAATCAGATGTTCTAGGTACGAATATAGGATACGATATAGCGACGTACATGTGATCGCAAGGTGGCTTCATGGATAGCAGCGTTAGTGGAGCTTGCTTTTGTTATTTCTATCGTGATTGTTATCGTTGAATTGGAGTTTCACATCTACTTCGACAATTTTCATTGGTGGCGCAGACTGTCCACGTTCGATGGTAACTCCAGAACTCTTATGGATGGAGCGCTCGGCAGCGTAAAGCCATTGCTCAAGTCTTATTTCAGTAATAGGGCCAAAAACGAATATGTACATTACTTCCAATGCTCTAACTTATGACACCGCTCCTTAACCTGGCAGGTAATGATTATTACCCCAGTAAATAAAATAGTATTTGCGCTCTATCGGTTAGGCATTTGTGGCCTGAAAAACACAATAGCAGTTATTGTATTCTTAACGAGCGCCGTGTCAACAACGGGTAGAGCACACGTCGAGGGCCAGTACATTTCCCTTGAGTAAGCCATAACAAATCATGTTTATTTTGAATGAATTTGTTTGTTAAGGCATAAAAGGATCGTTTTTCTCACCACATCTATCCCACAAAGTTATAAAATTATCTAATTACTTTGATTAACCTATCTTTTTCTGTATCAAACTGTATCAACTGATAACCAGCAGTTTGGAACTCAACGGAGACAAAATTATCTTCAAGAGTTAAATACTTCTTTATATCATCGTTTTAGTAGTCATTCAGGGTCCACCTCGAGACGCGAATCAAGTTGTCTATTGGACAGAATCGATGTCTATTGGATTGTCCTAGAGTGATGCCCTACAGGGGGCTAAAAGTGAGCAAAACGTTCGTCTGCGCCCCACAAGTTACTGCAGTCCATACAAAATGGTATTACTTTATGCAAATAGCGAGTCGTCCGGCAATAGATGCCCTTCTCGTTTCGTTCCCTTACTTCGGCCTTGGCCTTGGCTATTTCTTGTGTTCTTTTCTTTACTAAACTTGCTTCGGTTTCATCTTACTCTTTATCTGCGCGTTTCGAGAGTGGATCTGCGCATTGGTGGATTTGTCAAGTCTGCGCAGGTCCACTATGGATTATTCGCTCTCGCACAAAAAAATTGAGGCTGGTGGCTTGGAAGCAAGCTAGGTGGCATCAAAGGTTGTCATGCCATACTATTACTTTTTGATGCCCCGCGTGTTTGTGCCTCTCTGCCCTGCTGTCCGCCGCTCGCTATAGTTCCGCTCCTCGTAGCCATATTGCGAGACAAGCAAACTCGGTTTGTTACTTTAGAGGCAATGGTCGAGGCGGACTATTCCTTCTTAGTACAACACGCGCCGTTTGAATGCCTGCCAACATAACAAAAATAGTCAGAGCCAGTTCCTCATTGAAGACCCTATTGCAAGCGCTTCTCTTTGCATGAGAGGCAAGGCAAAAGCAATGAAGGAGACAAGGACAAAACGAGACAAGGTGAGTGGAGCCCGAGGGATTTGTGCTTCCAACTTTCCGTCCTTGATCCTGTATTGTTGTTATCGTTAATTTGCACTACGGTGACGATTCGATCGCAAAGCAGATGTTCACAAAGGGCGACTAACACGCTCTGTTGGACTGGTTTCTATTCAGGTTTCCTCGTCGTCTTTTCCCCGTTTGGTGGGAGAAGGGGCAGATAAATCCGTACACGTAGTTATCCACGAAAAAAAAAAGGCTCACTTCACTCAAGTGTCATAGCTGGGTTATTCGAGTACACGAGGCTCCTTCAAGTGCCGTAATCATGAAATGAGATGTTAGCTACAGATGCATCTGAAGATGCAGGTTCCGTGTATACACTTCCCATGCATAGACGGTTGTAGGACGACTTGAATTTAGTGAAATCGATTGTGAGCGTATATATTAACACCTGATTTTGTAGGAAAAGATACAATGGAGGTTTGTACAATCCAAAAGCAAAATATCAGGTTAATCAGATAAAAAGTAAACACAAAAGCAAACACATGGTTCTTGGATTTTACGGCAAAATGCGCAGACTAATTGGCCTTAAAGACGACTACTGCTATGATCATTAAGAGACAAAAAAACTGTTGATTCTTGAAACACAATCGCCTATAGGTTAAAGCTTCGATTTGCATGTACTTCGAACCACACAGCATACAGCGTAGATTGAAGCTATACACAGCGCGTACTTAGCAATGCACGCGCCTGCCCGCTGGGTTGGCTCCTTTTGTCAGTGTTGACGGAGTCTCCCAGTATCATAACAACAAGTCGCCACCCGTCACTTTTCAATGCAACATGGCATAAGGGATCAAGTGATTCCATCACAGCCCGGCTGGCAAGTCCCGGCCGAAGAATTGTACGAGTCTGCTCGTAAGGGAACTGCACAAAGCGCCAGCGACGTCGTGCCCTACCTTGAGCTTCGCTTCCATTCCAAGAGCAAGCCGCAGCGATTAGTGGCCTGGTTGTACACAGATAGTAGAGCAGTTTCGTGTTCTGCTTCGAACGAAGGCGTTAGAAGCGTTTTCATGTGGGTCAAAGCTACCGAATCTGTTTGGGTCAAACAGGTTGGCACGGCCTCGTAAGTTTTGTGGCAACAAACGTCTAATGAAATTAACGACAAAGGAGAAGTTTAATGCTTTAACCTATACTAGATATTGAAAAATTCAGGTTCTACTACCTAAAATCAGACAAAGAGTGAGCTGCGCCACAAGACGCGATAAAAACAAGCGCATAAAGAACGAAAGAAGCCGTTCATTTGTTTGCGTCACGGTAATTAATTACCCACGTGAGCCAGTGCAGGGACGTGAGAGGAAGCAGAACCAAAGGACCGGATATGTTAAACAGGTAGCATTGTTGGTTGAATTCTCGGGGGAAGTTCGGTTTAGCGATCGCAGTACCTTTAGAAATACAACAGTAAGATTAACAGACTTGCCTTTAAACGCTACGGTGCAGCTCCGAAATCTCGTTCCCCCCCTCCCCTCATGTTTACGTGAGATGACCCCATTCGTATCCATGAACCCAATTCTGAAGGGGTTGTTGTTGTGGACAATGTTGGTGTTCTTTCTTGTTGCTTGTTAGCGTCACCGTGAACATCAACAACGTGCTTTCCTCGTCATATCTATTTGTGGCGCGATGTGAACCCCCAATTTTACCTCAAAGAGATTGATACTGTCATAAGTATTCCTGAGCTGTAGCAACGATAACCACTTTGACTGACCCAAGCAGCTACTGCAATGACAACCGCTGATTCATCAATCGTGTGTAACCTTACGATATACCCAGAGTCAGATGGTAGCGAAGTCAAGTGTCGTCTGAGAGCACATCCATTACAAAGATGGCGTCGGTAGTGATTACGGTGCTTGAATGCTGGGCTGATTGAATTAGTATTGCTATAGCGGAGCTGTAGTTGGCAGTGCAAGTTCTTGATGCGGAACTGCTTGTGCGTTATCCGCCGTACGCGCAGAGCTCTACGAGTAAGCTAAGGCGTTCGGGTAACTAGGCGACTAATTTGACAGCTCTGGCGCTTTGCTCGTTTGCCTCAACGTCTGCTATGATACTTGATGGATAGGCAGTTGTAGTGGTGTCAGGTCAAAAACTATCAAAATGTTCATTGCTGAAGAATATAGTGATAAGAAGCACACAGAAAGAGAATATTTTCAAACAAATAAACATGTATCTATGTGAAAGTGGGCTCTGTACAAAGATGTACTAATGTGTAGACTGGATCAGCGTCCGGTTTACTAATAATATGAGGATTTCTAAGGTGAATGTAATGTTGCAATTCTTTTTTTCAACCTGCTGGGTTTCAAGTGCTGTTCAATGGTGTAAGGTCTTGTAGCGAAATTGTTCCAGGAATCATCAGGGTAAAATGAAAATAGCTTTGACAAAAAATCAACTAATTGGGTTCGTCGCATACGACAAGAAACCCAGTTTGGAAGAACCCAATAATAGAAATATATAATTATCTATATAAAGGATATGCTATCATTTATGACTTTGAGCTGTCCAGTGATATTCACGTCTCCTGCGTATGTCACACGTTCTGCACTGAAGCGTCCTGTGCGCGCGGAAGTTAAGCTTTTAAGTTGAATATTTGGGTTTTGTGAACTCACTTAATAATTGGTAACTGTTTGGTCATACGTTCGACGATTCGCAGTCATTACCAATCGAAACCGGTGCTCTACGAAGTGTCTCCGCATTGTCCAAAACGAGACGGTGCGTACTACTACGCATAATAATAATAATAATAATAACTTTACGTTTCCAAACAGTTTATCGAGTAAGTTACATTTAGTGCAATTATCTATAGTTCGTTCTTCTCACTTTTCACTGATGATGATGATGATGATAATAACCGTCCGATACAGAACTTAGGTCAACGATAAAGTTTACTATTGGGATAGTTAATGTAAAAGTAAGTTAATGGAAATAAATATTTGGTGGCTAATTCGATAGCATTTGATGGTACGAGCAGTTAGGGATATCGAAACACACCTAAAATCGTATTGCGGAACAATGGAGCTCTATGGCAGCTTTGTATGTAGCTGCAGAGATGGTCGTTTGTCATGGCGAAATTTAAACAAGAGAAAGAATAATAAGCCTAGTAAGCTTTCTTAGTCGATAATTTCACAAGGTCTTACTACACTAATGCTAGTGTCTAAATTTTTTTCGTGTTGTTTCAAGTAGCCGGAGACTTCTGGATTCATCTACCTGTACGCTATCTGCTGCATTTGCAAGGCGGTGGCCAATTCGGGACGATTTTTTTTTTGTGAAACTTCTGGGCTACTTTGAAAAGTTGTATCGCTCACCCTTCCAATGATGCCCCAGAATCTGACAAGGTTACAATAATATAGGCGGATGGCGCATCGCCAAAAGTGCTTCATATCAGCCGAAAGCTACCTAAGCCTTCCTCGAATCTATATGCACACTTTACGGTGATCAGATACCTAGCGATTAAAATCATTCTACTAAAAGTAGTCTGTTGTAATTACGTTTCTTC
Source organism: Varroa destructor (assembly GCF_002443255.2). Lineage (NCBI taxonomy): Eukaryota > Metazoa > Arthropoda > Arachnida > Mesostigmata > Varroidae > Varroa > Varroa destructor. The sequence continues at coordinate 2,002,532 of NW_019211457.1, read as the reverse complement.
TAGCATGATTGGTTAAATTTGCCATTAACTTCTTTCAATTATTATTATTATATTGTCAATTACTTTTTCAATAGGTAATGGTTGTTTTATGTTTATATGTGTGCTTTTTAAATATCTGCTCGTATGAATAATGATTTGTTTATTGAATTGCCCATAACAGGCAGTGAAGAATCGAGTTACTAAACTAAAAGACCAGGAAATTATCCAATGTTTCCCTTTGTGGATAGCCTTGAGATATTTCTCGTCTTTGAATTGAGACACAGTTAGCTAATCTTTTGTTATACTGGAACTTTACTTGACAGCCTTCCTAATCAATTTGCTCCTAACAGGGGCAATTCGACAAGTGAAGATAACAGATAAAATAAGTCAAAAACGTGTCTAGAAGTTATATTACACAAGTAGGCAATTTAACAATGAAAAGAGTGAAACGAGTTCAATAGAGGATTTACATTCATGATGTTTTACACCGATCCACGCCTTCTTCCGTAATTATAGGCCCGTATATTTAGAATTGGCTTGCAGTAATGGTCCTGTAAATCTATACACTAAAAGATTTTGAAAAGTGTCCTTAACGATCATGAAAAAGATCACAACAAAGGTCCTACGTGGCCCACTCTTTTAATATGTGGTACATTAGAAATGATTACCTAAGCATGTACTTGCGGCAAAATTAAAAAAAAAAAAAGCAAAGCACTATACGACCGTTAAAGGTATAGAAACATTGTCGTCTAAGCCTGGACTAAATCAGCGCACCTGTATTCGGTCGGCAAGAGGCCGGCGAGTTGGTACCTCTGAGGATCCGAACGAGCATGATTCGAAACATCGAACCCGGAAAACACGAATGGAGTGATCAGGTCTGATTGTCGAAGATCGTAGCATCACAATGGAATTCTGTTGCCAAAAACCTAGTAGAACCATCAGTTCGTTTCCGGTTGAAAATTACCCTGCATAGTCTACAAGCATGCGTATTTACTCTTTCGAAATTAGGCCACTATCGTTTAGAAGCGTATAAAGTCCATCCATAACAATGACAAATATTATCAATGACGCATGAGTAGGTGAACGGCACTTACGTTTGTGATATAGCTGCTGCTGCTGCTGCTGCTGCTATCAACTAGGGTAACTTTTCTTTATAATTATTCTGGATTTCTATTTAGTTGGTCTTCGCGTTCGCACTTGAACGTCGAACCCGCCGCTCACATCCCGCCGAAGGTCTTCCAATGGCCAAGGGCGAGGCAGAACTGTTAAAAGTCCTTGCAAATGATCATGCGATTACAGGTAGCGGCGACGTCCGCTAAACATCACATCAATGCGGGAGGGGTGAGCCGTACGGGGATAGCGTGGACCGTCCCGCTAATCATGGCGGTACAATGGATCACAACGAGCGGACCAGAGTAAGCGTTACACAGGCCAAAGACGCAAGTGGTCGAATGCAATCAATTGCACTGCTGCCAGTGGGGCCGATGGCGTATGACGCGTGTAACGTCTAGTACGCGTTGGAACGGCAACTTACTTACATGCTAAATCGGAACACTATAGATATAATGAAATGTGTAGTGCTAAGTGATTAAGTTGTTAACTCGTACTTCTAGTGGCTGTGCTGTGCTGTGTTATATAGTTCAAATAGATTAATGTATTTGTTCAGGGGACAAAACACCAGGACCCTAACTTCTTTTCGATAGTGAATTTTTTCAAGTGAGCTTTATTATAGGGAATTAGCGGCACTTGTTCCATATCGATGGATCGTTTCGTTATCAGGTTAAGGCTGGTAACAGTAAACTGTCAATAGCGCAAACGATACTGAGTAAGATATTCTAAGTAAGTGAGAGTTTCAACAACTTCCGAACGGGTACATTCAGAATGCTCTACGCTGGAATCTACCATCAGCCGAACCGCAGTGAAGTAGTTCGAAAAATACTGAAGTCCGAACAACACCAAATTATCATCGACACGGATTCAGCGGCCAGTAGCCAAAGTGCTCAAAGTGGCTATAGCGTCCAGTCGAATTCAACCGCTCTCAGCGAAATCGAAGGCAGCGTCTCGGCCAGTAAAAATCAGGTTAATTTATTTATCTTTTGGTCGTTGTGGAACAACAACTTTTTCGTATAAAATTGCTTCTAGAAAATAGAGAAATTCGGTAAAACCACTCGGGTATAGCTATGGCGTTCACCACGAACGCTGTTCAACTGCTAGACTACCGTTGTTGGCAATAGAACACAAACTCCGACGGGAGAACAAACAGTGTTATTACGACCGACCCATCGTTTTTGCTTTTGTCAGAAAATGTTGTTTTCGCAACTTTATCTGCTCTAGACAGAAGGTAAACTGCCACAATTTTCTTCGATTCGCCACTATGAGTAACTGACGAGTTTAGGGAAAAATTCACCTCTTGTTTGGCGTATAGAAATAAGACTAGAAAGAAGAAATTTTAAGTCGTAGAGAACGACACCAGGGGCAACGGTCAATCGTTGCTGTTTAGCTATACTCACAGGCGCTCATATAATTTGTGCAGTCATCGTAGCGCCCCAACGTAGGGTTCTCTAAGAAGCCCCTCTAAAGCCCGCTATTTTACGATAAGAAGCAAACATCCTGCAACTTAGAATAATTGGAAAAATCCGTATATTGTATTAAGTTGACTGATTCAGGGGCAAATCGCTTAGCGCACTCGCTGGGGTTTGCTGTATCAGGACGTCACCGTGTACAATTGAAACCGAAAAAGTCGCTGAAACAACAAACGTCCAAACGCCGTAGCACTTCAGCTATCTGCCAGTATTATTCTTTTTATTATTGCTACGGTATGACTGAGAAGGCCAAAAAAGACATGTGTTACACTTTTTCCTCCTAAAACCTCTCTAGGCTGTTCTTACCATGGCGCAAAACATCGTTTGATATCCCAAGGAACTGACTAGGATTTCGTCTGCTTGTGAAGTTGATGCTAATAACTGATCTAAGGCAGCCTGCCAGCGATCTGATACAATCTGGCAAACTGAAGGCTTGTTTATAGATTTTTTTCTTTAATAAACAGGGTCTGATACTGATCAAATTATGTCCCGACTATGTTCTGAGTGTCGAATCTATTGCCATAGGATATACGAACGAATATATTCGTAACAAATTAAGCAGATAGAATCAAACAAGTGGCGTCCCTCTCGATTCACCATACGTGCTCAGTAGTTTCGAGGAAAAAAGAAACGCTTGGGAATCATTCTCTAAATATTTATCTGCTTGTACAGGCGATATATGCTCATCATGATGTTTGTCAGGCAAGGCTTAGATAGCGTCAGTCATCAGGCAGTAAGATCTTTAAACATTTTTTAACGTAAGCTGATTGCTCATACCTACTTTGGAAATGGTTTTCATATGTTGAAAGTAAGGACGGATCATCTAGTCCGAGTAGCCACACAGCTTTAATTTTATAATTCCAGGATCGAGCATATAAAGCTAACCGAAATTGTTCTACGAGAAACATCCGGAAAAACGGAGCAGGAACAAATTAAAGAAAAAAGTTTCGGAAATTTCCACTGATGAGCAAACGGAACATACCAATAAGCTCGGGAGCCTTTAACCGTTGTTTTTATGGCAATAGTTAGAAGTTGAGGATTCCGTCCTGTGGTTCAGTAGCCCCCCCCCCCCCATTTACACCCAACAACAACTTACCTAACCGCTAATTTTTCTCTCACACAAAATGAAGTTACATCAAAGGTAATTGAAATTAATTCATTAATTAGATTAATAGTATGAATAAAAGCACTTTTCTTTCTCCTACCTATTAGTACCTATTAATATGTATATATAATATTCACGCAGGTAACGACGAGATACAAGTGTTACACGACTTGAGGGTGTCAATAACGTAATTAAGAAGATTTATAGCAGCTGAAAATTTCCTTTTTCTAATCAACACCGACGAAATGTCCCGGGACCTTTGAAGTAACATAACGTAGAAGAACCACAGACAGCTACGGCAGATTTATAAAGAGACTCAAAAACAATGAGAAACCCTGCGAATCAACCCCCTGAAGGCGTTTCATTATTATTCTGTTCGCCTATAAATACTTCGCATAAAAAGTAAATGGGTCGGAATAATTGATTTGTAATGGCTAGGGCAGATACCGAGAAAGACTTTCCCGTATAGCCATCATCGCCGAGATAACAACAAAATGCCACTAAAATTAAAATGGAAGCTCTGAAATATATAGCAAGTAACACAGCACACAAAATATGAGTTGGGCTATATCACATTACTCCTCTGGCGCCTATTTCAAACATATAAAATCATACCTTATAATTATACTTCTAAATATAATATGCCGGTGTCGCAGTTAATCATCTAGGCGTTCAATAAGGAAAAGCCCCGTTTTGTTTCGTATGCAGGCGCATATAGCTACATCGGCGTTTATCGAATAGCCACAGAAATTCGACCCGAGTCGAATGATCGGTCATTAAACGCCCCTGGGCATAGGACAAGATTATATCGATATCTAATAGTAGCCTTTATCGGCTGACAGGATTCCGAATCTGAATCAGCACCTAAAATTGTATGAGCCGTCTGAGTGGCGCCACGCGTCCCACTTAATCAAATTGTATACGACAAATAGTCAGACTTCGATTTCTGACCAATATGAAGAACCCTAACGCACACAATGAAAAAAAAACCCTTATTCAAGGAAGGGGGCTCTCGTTACGATCTGCACATGATCAATCCACAAATGAATTAACATTATAATTTTGGTACCAGTGTCGATTTACGATGCATGGCGTGTAAAACTGAAAAAACATGAACGAGAAAAGCGATTTGAAGGCAGGTACTGCAACGATCTTTTGTGCAGTGCTTACCAAATGTGCAAGTTACTAATCGTACTTAGCTAAATACTAACTAAAGTAAATTCCTTGCGTGGCTACTAAGTGTATGTTAAGAAAAAAGAGCATACTTCCTTTTTGGAAGTTCTCCTTGATTTCCTGAAGTTCCTTGCTCTAAAGTAAATAAGCTTTTATCGTAGCTCTGCTTGTTCTGTCAGTGCTCACGGCTGTATAATACTAGATGTAGAACTGTATCCTAAATCAACAAAAAAAAATCCGCCGACCTGTTTCTATCTGGAAGTAAAAGTCGACTCAGCTCACTAATGAGATAGCTATTCTTCTGCTTCCGGTCGGCGTACTTCACCGTAACCGTTCATCGGTTCAATCTGCTCAAACAAAACAATTGTTTTGTATACCTGTTTACATACACCTGAACAAAGTCAAATAAGTTATGTACCATTATGACAGGTAGTGGGCGGTATCTTCTATAGTACTCACCTCGTCTGGACTTATATTAATGACTGGAGAGAGCGGAATGCCACTCATTTTTAAAGGACAGTTGTCTTCGATCATGGGTCAGTTCCGTTTCGATCAGCATGCGGTTATTAAGTGGACGACCCAGCGGTGTCCAGCCATCAATAATGCCCCGCTGTTGCAATGCTATGGTACAGAAAACAAAAAATAAGAATTCAGCTATCTTTTTGATTTTGTTGATGCCCTTCTCCCGAGCGTCGCCCTGAAACCCTTGTGGCGCCTCATCATCGACCATTACAGATCACGTCTGCCTAGTTGGATCGAGCCAATTGTGAGCTAATGTCTCCACTGTGAAAACAGCCATCCGTCCACTCCCTAATCTTCCAGCTGGCTGTCTGGGTTTAGCTTGACACAAGGGTTTCTTGCGTAACCGGATAAACCTCAGGAAGTATCCTGTGACCTTGAACAATAGTACAACTGGGAATATTCGTCGCATATCGTTTCATGGATGCGTTTCATGAACGCATATAATATGGACCCTTAGAAATAAATATGCAGGATTTTTAGTAGGCTTCTAAAAAATCGACTATAATGTTCAGGCTGTAGGAGCAATGGACATGGTGCGGACGTAGTCATAAGAGAGGCATCTGCATAATTTACCCTGTGTAACTCATTCCAACGTTAGAGCTTATTAAGCATGGGGTGCCTGCAACCAATTTACACCTGAAGGATAATATTTTCCTTCTTCGCTTAAGCGATGTTTCCAGCTCGTATAGTGGGTTGGCACTGGTGCCCTAACTGGCGCCATTTGGTTCTGTTCAGTCAAATGACTATAATCGTAGGAGCTTTCTTGTAGGGATTCCATACGAAATGTAGAATATGCAGTTAATTAATTCTGCAATTTTCCGCTTGATAGGATAAGGATGGTAAGTAATAAAGCAATTAAGTTCCACCAACTGCATTCGGCGAGACGGCAGAGCAATGGCGACGGTTTGCCTCACTCTTTCGCCTCGCTGTTTTTATGATAACAGCGAGAAACATATGAGGATCCGAAGCCTCACGAGTATACGTTCTCAACAATGGTCGTAGGCGATGTTTCAGACTCGTGCGACAAGTTTTCATAAAGGTATGAGAATAAAGCAAATTAATGATGAGTTAACGACGTATGATTGAACCATAAAGGTGCCAGTCTTTATGTGAAATACGTGTACACAGTTGTAGTGATCACGTAGCGTAACTGTTGTGGCTTTCGCGTTGCCTGAGATAATCAACATATGTAGACTACTAATTATAGTACCAATAGTAATAGGTCTTCACCCGCTATTTTACTGTAACGTTTAAGGATAACGAGCTTCACGTCCTGTTCGTAGATGCACAATGAATGGGATTCTATCCAACAAAGATCTTCTATTCCAGTCTCCTATCTTCAACCTTGTTTTCTTGCAGATCGTCTAAGCAAGGCAAAGTGTTTTACGTTTCCAGGTTAAGCGAATCGTTATCCCCTCTCTGGCTTGAAACACGCTGAATTCGAACTTGGCGGGTGTTGGACTCGATTTTCTGAGAAATGGAAGTTCGGTACCTTTCAAAGAGTAGCGAAAAGAAAATAGAAAAATGGAATTGGAATTGAAACAATCCTTAACCTTTCGTTAACAATACCTCTTAGCCTAAGGACAACTGAGGTAAAGACGTTATGAACTTTCGCGGACAATCACTTATATGACTGAAGTGAGATAATAGTTTGAAGCTTTTTAATGGTTTTGTGGTTAAAAAGGTTTTTTAGCAGTGTAACAGAAGCAGATTCGAATTCTATTCTATAATTAACTAATACATATGCGATCTCACTCGTTTCTTTCAATTAGTTCATACAGCGACATGCTGTTTTTGCTGATTTCATTGAAAACTTATTTTTTGCGTGATTATGGCGTACTGTTTTAGGTATTCCACCATGCTGTAAAGAGTAACCTCTTACACATTAGGTTGTATTGTAAATCTATACGATGCTACAGTTCTCGGTCTTCAGACCTCGTTCTCACTGTGTGTCGCTCCCGTCCTTTAGACGCTCGATGGTGGAGCGCCGTTCCTATTCGCTGGTCAAGTTGGCGGAAAAAATCTGACAAGTTTTTTTCGTTTGACGGTTCTCAGCTCTTAACAGTCGTTCTAATTCGTGTAGATTTTAGGCTGACGCCTTGTGCGAACCTCGGAGGTTAGGCTTCCCCGAGAAATGGATATCAGATTTGGGCATTTTTGTCCGTCGACCGATATTCCCTATCAATGAGTAAAGAACAAAACGTATTTAGGATTAGTAATGGTTGAATTGAATGCCAAACGACTCGAAAAATGGTGGACGCGTGCAACTAACATAGATGAAAGCATACGAGTCGAGGAAATGTAGTAAGTACGCTGTTGGTGTCATGGCGGCCAATGCAGATGCCGAGCAAATTGTTTCCATTGTTACCTATTGTGATTCAGTCCGAGAGTTGGAGCTACTGGGGGTATTGTTGTTGCTATAGTTTTCCGTTCCGGGTGGTTGATCCCTAACTGATTGCCTAGCTGGAAAGGGGAGATAAAGGGCGACCAGGCAGACAGCTTCCGGATTACTCGAAGAGGAGCACATTTTGGCTAAAGAGAGCTAAACAGGGCAAAGCTTGCTGGCTTCCAGTCCATTATCATATATAATTGACTTTCTGCGGTATACATACGAAAGATGAGGCCTGGTGAGAGAATGAGCGATAAATGAATAGGTCAGTCGATACCTCGACTCCTCTCGCCAGAGTGCTCTACATGGATACCATATTCAATAGACGAATAAGTAGACAGCTATCTATAACGCATTGTGCTTATATGTATCGATGAAAAGTAAATAGCTTGGTAAGCCAGGCAGAGGTCGGGAGTTGAGCTTCAATATCATACAAATTAGCGGATACGGTATGTTGAAACTAAAGCGCGTTGTGTGCGTTATAGATAAACGTAAAAGCTTACATAGCGTATGGATTCGAATAAAGAGCGTTAACCTTGGGTTCCGTTCGAGTACGATAACTCAACTCGATCTAGATGTCAGGACCTGTTAGATCAAAAGAGCCTGCTACAATTAGTTGATACTATGATTACGGTGTATCGAAACCTATAGTAAATGTGTAGTGGTCTATTGTGTATACGTATATAATTATACACAGATAAGTGTATGCGGCCCATATATATCGTACCTATTCTGTTTGTCGATTCGATGACAATTCTTAGGACTGACAACTAAAAACTCGAGAAGACGTTGCCAATTTTTATTTCGAGAAGGTGTCGAAGTTTTTATAGAAGATGCTGCGCGTAATTGCTTTGAAATTCTATTGTGCCTTAAGCATTCACCATACTGCATCGCATAGTTTTGTAGGTCAAAAAGCAGATTGACACTGTTTTATTTAAACGAGGGTTAAATCGACGTGCCCCCCCCCCCCCGCTTGGATTTATGGACTCACTGGTTTAATGATCGAAAAGGGAAATCCAGAGAAGTTCGCGCGCTGTGACCGAGCTTGCTATTTGATAGTAGTAATAGGCCAAGTTCTATTCTAAACGCTCGAAAAAATAATGAATTAGAAAAAGAAAAGGGGAGAAACGTCTTAGAAGTTTGCCGTTAATGCAACTTGCTACATTCTGCAATAGTAAGTTTCAGGACTCACTGCTGCGGAATAAGTATTCGCTTATGAGTATATGGCCCACTAATTTTGCAATGTAAAAATGCCTGCTACAGCCGTACAGATCTTGTGGCCTAGAAATTCTGTCCTTTACAGTTAGGTGTTTCCTGCCGCGCAAAACAGCCCAAGCCACCGAGCTTTAATCAGTTTTTAAATACAATATCTACCTACACATTTCACGTAACGATAACAAGTAAGATGAAACATGGTGAAAATTTAGCAAGTGATGGTTGAACATAAGGAAAATGGAGCCGGAGTCCAACGTACCTTGACTTGACACAAGTATGGATCCTAAAAGGCCGTTTGATTTGTAATCCAGTTAGAAAATGTGGTGCATTTCTGTATGCAGCAATCACTCATTCTATTAGGACTCATTTAACTAGTAAGTAAATTATCGTATGTAATAAAAAAAAGAAACGTAAAAAACTAATCGATATTGACCAACATGCGTTTCTTGTCATTTCCAGGAATCGAAGTTGGCGGGTAATATGAAATCCCGTGGGCGCTATAGGAGTCGCTCGTTATCTGCGTCCTCGACGGATTCGTATTCTTCCAGTAAGTTACCACATTTTTTTTCAGTGCTTTTTGGGTTTGTAGCCCGACTAGCGATAACTGTGCTTAGTCGAAGTGCCAAGTAGATGTTTTCCGAGATGTATGTGGAAAATCGTTGCGGGCTTATGTGTTGTTGCTTAAGACGATACTGCATTCCGCCAACTATGGCTCTGTCTAGCTTGACTGAGTTTGGTCGAATCCGCTAACTTCACGGGTAAACAAGTTCGTGAATTTCCAAGAACATTGTTCGGTACACTGCTATCCAGAGGCATTAAAGGGCTTCGCTTAAAGCTTAGGACGACTATAACACTGCGCTGTAAGGATAAACTACATAGTAAATTGCATTCAGGACACGCTTGTGCGAGATGAAGATTGACTTTATATTGGAACGGTCGTTTCCTAAATTTAGAAGAAGATTGGCTCAACAGAAAAAATAGAAAAGAAAAATACTAGTCGCGAGTTGACCCGCGTCCTCAAACACTGCCTCTTTCATGTTAAGTATACTATAAGTGCGAGTCACGATTGAAATATTATGGAGGGTCTCTGGTTTTTGTTTACATGTTTGTTTGATTGGCGTATTGACTTGTGTGTATGCATATATATATATATATATATATAAACAAATTCGACGCCTTGAAGTTCGAAACAGCTCAAGGTGATATTATGGCCTACTGAGCTAATATCCTGAGAGAACACTAAATTGAATACTGATTAATAAGTGAACGTTAGCGAGACAAAATACAGGTGACGGAATGTGCCGCGAGTTAACAACTTAATAGTGATAGTAATATCTAATTATACGAGTATCGACTATATCTTTCTGAATTTTTCGCATTTAACAAAACACGCCAATATGAATAGTATTGCATGTAAAGCGCTCCTTGAAAACCTATAGCGGTTTTATTCTCCAAATCGTTCTGGCTGACCATCGTAACAGGTCTGGTCCTGGACATTAGGCCAGATGGCAGAGCCCGTTCACCAGATTGAAAACGCATTCGCGGAAGCAGTAGCGTATGGCTGCCAATGCTGTGGCAAGCAGTGAAAAGGGTGCTTATATGGCGATCATTTAGGGGGACATGTGGTCCACTAGTTGGACTCGATCATTCAAAAGCAGCTTATTATGAATCCAATTCGCATTAAACCAATCCCACTGTTGTAAATGTGAGCCACACATATTGCTCGACACAATATGCCAAGTCGGCTAGCCGTGTATATAGAGCTAAATGGTTATTATCATTATTAATCCTTATATGATCAAACAAATTTCATGATCACTAAGTCAGCCCTCGCTAGCACCCTCATTGTATGCGAAGTTTTCGTCATGCCTCCGCAAGAAGTTAGAAACACTTCAGCTCCTCTTCAAAGGCGATTTTACCTACTATTTCTTCGATCTGTCACTTGGGAAATTTCTGTTTATCGATACCCATTTACCTTGAATGACCACTTGCGATGTCCAGGTCTTAGCCAGATGTCACTTATTCCATATTTTATCCGTGCTTACACAGACTGAGGCATACATTTCTGAGCATTCATCCAGCGGATGATTTCTTTTTCGTTCTGGCCTATATAGCTATAAGCAAACGCGGCGCACCCCTGAGCTTTACCGTCGAGCACTGTCGACGTTATGCTGTCTGAAGCTACTTTTGCTATGGACAAATAAGAAGATTATCTTAGAATGTCTAGCCTAGCACAAATATTAACAATACAATTTTTGTGTGTTCGTTAATCCAAATGAGCTAGATCTATACGACTCTTGTATGTATAAGTAAATACGGGTTCAGGGCGAGACCTTTAGGCGCAATAGAGGTCCCTATTATTCAAAGATTCAGCAATGTGACTTATCGAACGTCGACTATTTGCATAGATTCAACGGGAGAAGGAACTTCAAATCATCCTTTTTTAACCATAGGATACGGTACAATAAAAACGGTGTGTATAGGAAAACAAATCATTGTGTAGCCATAGTGTTTGTTCAATGACCGACCCTAACCCCATCTTTACCTAGTTATTTAGAAGATCAGCTATAAGGATTTCATATTTAGCGGATTAAGTGCCTTCCTTGTAAAACAAACAGGTTCTATTTTTTTTTTTTTGTAAATTAGTGAATTTTGTTTGATGAGAACAAACATTCATACGCAGTTGTTTCTTCGATAAAGAATGTTCGTTACGCTGCCATACACTGACTTGAGCAAATTTAATGAATCAAATCCCCGTTTCAATATCCTTATTATACTGACAGTTACGTATTATTGTATATGTCTTACATATATTTTTTTCCAATCTAAATGAGCATTTACGGTCTTAAATATATATTGATTGTGAGTAACCGTGCTAACCGGGGTGAGTATATAATAATCAAAGCCCCGAGCTACTCAATACATTTCCTCACGGAGAGGAACGTTTTGGCCTGTTTGTCCATAGCAAAGCTGTTCAATAAAAGCGATTTCGAATTTCCGTTGGCCTATAAAAGACGGATCTACCTATCAAAAGACGGAACAAGAATGCCTTACCGTCCTTCGAATATCATGCATCTTGAATCGCTATCCGATCTTGTAGGATAATATTGGGTGAATCGTGGCTCACTGGATAAGTGCCGAAAGTGGAGAGGCTCCGTGAGGTGGCGAGTGCTTACGCATGCCGGGCGAATGAGCCCGTATTCGTACTTAGCCGGCACGGGATACTAGGGGTCAGGCTGAACGTTCTGTTCTTAGCTGGGCTTCGGGCCTGTTGACCATTCAATGGCGACAGGTTTGTGATCTATTGTTTAGACTTTAGTCTATTTTCAATTGAGCACTTTCATTCTAAATGCTGCAGTCAGCTGCTAATTGTCCGACACAGTTAACCGCACCGAATCAATGCGTGGGTCATCGTACCAGCTGCGTCCCTCGTGCGCCTTTCCCAACTCCAGCGTACCAATGTAAAAAAAAACAAAACAAAACAAAACGCGCAGGACCGGATTTGGTCTTTTGTTAGTAGCCACGAAACGAGGTGTCTCTCAGTAAATAGAGCGGTTTTGGCTGTACAGGCAAATTGAAGGTGGCGTCAAGCAGTGTAAACTCCGCAGCATTGTTATGAGGAGAGCCTTCCTTTGTAGGGAAGAGAGATTCTACAGGACAACTCAAAAGAAGCTGAACATGACAGGGAACGGGCTAGCTTTATGAAAAATCGACGCTCAAAAACGGAGACTGAGAATATAATACGGCGTCAACCGGTTCGCGCTTGTTGAAGCTCACAAGATTACGGTGGGCATGGCCAGAGTCAACGCCGACTTTTGCGGCAATTCGGAATTTTGCTGGTTTGATTTCGCTGGGCAGTGACAGACCCAAGGCGTGCAACTGAACAATGGAAAGCAGTTTTAATAAGCCTCAGTCACAGAGGTACGAAGTGGGGCGGCTACAATGGCAATCGGATATGGCTAAAACAAGTTGGACTTGTATAAGGTTTATATATATTCAAATCTGTAATAGTTGAGAATAGGTATATATGATCTCGTAAACGGTAACGTTGATTTTAGACAAAATCTCAAACGCAGCCCTAAGGCTCGATTTTTAAGGTATATCCGTACAATGTGTATACGTTTTTAAATTGTATTTCAACAGATAAATGAGCTAGAACTACGTACTTTTCTTTTTACATACAGTACTTCGTAAGAAAAATTAAATAAAGTAGTTAAAAAAAACTGAGATCCTCTATCATAAATTAGTTATCTTTAGATCTCGATACTGCCACTCACCCTCCCTGCAAGTTGTCCATCGTATGAAACATATTCGAGCCTTACCTTCTAAACCGCCGTCCTTCCATGCAGCCACACCGATTACAAAAAAACTACTGTTGTCCTATGTTATAGCAAGCTGTTGGCTTTCTGCCAAACGATGCCATATCATTCTTTTACTTCCCTTTGCTGTGATCAAAGAAGATCTAACAAAACGGACGGGAAACAAGTTCAATCCAGATCTCAGATTTGGGTCTTCTCCTCTTGAACCTGCTTAAACCATTGTTCCGTCTGCCTGCACAGTTTCTATGATGTACCCCTTCTAACTCAATGTGACTGTTTTAAGCTATACTACCATAGAAGAGTTTCTATAGGTAACGGTAGTCATTTAGGCTTTGGTCGCTCAAATTTTTGTTGCTTTTTTGGTATTTTTCGTCTCTTGTTAATTTTAATTGTATCGCCAGCATCAGTTACCTTAGAAGACATGGAAAAAGCACACCAAAATAGTGGAAGTGAGAAATAAGGACCAGGACTGCAAGATTGTGTCCAGCTTATGTGCAATTGCTTTGCAATTAGACTTGCGAGAAAATATTTCTCAGGTAGAGGTTGGGCGTGATAAACAAAAAAGGGTTAAAACGGGGCATCAGAGAAAGGTCGACGAGGTGTGTTGATTCACGTAATTACAGCATTTAATTCTCCAGCTGGCATTGTATTAAAATGCATGCGGAAACGATGTTGGGTTTTGACTACGAACAAAAATAATTATTACGATCTTATTATAATTATTTAATTAATATTATAATTTATTTATTTATTTATTGTATAAGTGAAAATATTCAATGTCTCAAGTGCTGCTTCCGTAATAAATAACGTATCGCGCGCAGATTGCCGCAGGTTTTAAACGATACGTGAGATGTTGACTATCTAGCCTATTTAGGCCTACGAATACGAGATCATGTTGTTGGCTTTCCGATTGTGTGCGTAACGCGTAAGACAGGATCGCACATCGTATGCGGAGGCATGAAACGTTTCGGGGTTGACTGTCGCTGGTGAGCCGTGTGGCCATATTCAGTACTAGTCGCCTTACTCTAGGAGTAATTGAAGATCTCTTGGCATCGAAATCATCTCATTTCAGTAGTGAATTCAGTGCCGAAGTGCTGCTACCTCTAGGCCCTAAGACACCACCCATTTAACGATTATAGTCCTACTATTATTACGACTAGTACAACGTTCGTTTTGAAAAGTGGTAACCCGGCTCCATTTTGGTTAACTGGTTTCGGAAGCCTTTTTTCTAAATCAATCGAATAAGGACAAACGAAGGTGACCATCTGCATCACCCGAAGTGAACTTACTCCCCAGAGAAAAAAGCTCAGAACTCAGAACAACAAAGACTTTTGCAACTGCAACAGAATACTAAAAAATAGCCAGAAAATTTTATATTCATTAAGAAACCAGTTTCATATAAGTAGTTGTAGGCGTTCCTCAAGGACTGTGCAGGCTGCTACCGGTAACATGACGATGAGTTTACGACGCGGAGTGAATGATAGTGACCAAATCTCGAGAAAAAACCGCATGGACTCTGTAAGTTGAGAGCTCTCATCTAAGAGATTGGTAGATCCGAACATTAGAAGGAAGAAGTACTATTTGACGCTTTTCCTCAATGTTTCCTGCTATTCCTCCTTTCATAACGCATATGTATGATTGAAATCAGAACGCAGACCCTTCTAATAATTTTATTAGCAATAATAATCGTATTTCTATAGGATCCTATCAGTGAACAAACCCAGTGTGCCGCCATTTGTTAGTCAGGTACCTCACGCGTCTGTTGGCGCGTCAACGTAGCAAGTTTTTTTAAAATAAAGCTAATTAAAGGCAAGTTTCTACGATCGTTTGTCAATTTAAAAATTAAGGGGCCGTTTATTAATTCGAGCCAGTAATTCTTTAATAAAACTAAACCTCAACTGCTAAGGCGATCATCTGTTATGAAGAAGAAATACTGGGGGATACAGATTCTGTGAATTGTTTCTATATAGGCCTTGTGCATTTCTCACAGTGCAACATGGCAGCAACCGTGGCTTTACCTATATTTTAGTGTTATGAAATATCTCGGGGGTAGCGTTTGGAATAGTTCTTGTTTGAAGGCGGCCAATAGATTTTCGGGAATTTCGCATTTGGTGGCGAAGCAATTGAAAGTAATTGACGGTCATAGAAACCATGAAATAGTAAAAAATTCGTTTTTGAAAAGAGAGCAGTTAATGTCTACCTACTCTTTTAAGGGAATTTTACAGAACAGATAGTTTAGCATATTGTGCCTCAAAGAAGATGATTTTCCCTTATTTCTATAAATACCTGCGCAATATACATGTCGGCTTCTGGAAAAGACATATATGGAATCATATCCAATGTACGTTTTGCCCTCTAAGTTTGTTTTGCCCCTGTTCACCTTACCTTCAAAGTAGTGTCTCTAGTTCCAGTGTCCAGGTAAAGACGGCAAAAATAAGTTATCGCTTTCAGGAAAACCGCGTTTACAGACGAAACCGAACGGAGATCTGAAATTAATCTTATAATTGTCAATAATTAAAAATAAGAGTAAATTAAGAATTATCCATTAATTAATTATTAATGCGATTGTCAATAGCAATGATTGTAATGCTATTTTTATAGAAAAGCAAGGAATTCTAATTGTAGTGGAGTATATGCATTATTTGCATATGGATAATAATAGATCTACGTTTTGCCATCTGTAAGCAAACTTTTTACAAAACTATAAGCCCACCTTTGCTCTCTGCTCCATCGAGTAAGTTATTGGCCAGCACCAACGATTCGTAATTACACTTACGTGGGTCTACAGTAAACAGATCACAAAAAAGGCTAGCGTAACCAAAAAGAACGTAAATCAAACCATATCCTAGACGATTCCAAATAGTTTTTTCCAAGTAATCTTTCCATTGCTCCTTTCTTTGAAATTCCTCCATAACAAATGTCACTTCTTCCTATACAAACTCTTATTATCACTTATCGTCATCATCATCATAAAATTTTCTTCCTATATTTCCATCGTGCAGATCTCGGACAGAAGCTGAATTTTTACGTTTATCCACTGACCTCATTTGTCAATCGGCAACCCAATTAATAAGTTTTGGCAAAGGAAATGATTATTTTCTGTTTACGCCCATGTGAACGGGGTACCGTGAAATGAAGTATGATCTGGTCCCCGGGAGCTCGTCGCAGCAGGTGAGACAATGTTCTGATGGGTTTCAATGGTCGCCGTCGACCCATCGTGACGTCGCTTACCCTCGTAGATCGAGCATTTTTCGTACGCGTCTCTTCATAACCGATTTTGATGCTGATGTTGAAGCAGGTAAGTTTATATCCTTATAGTGATTTCAATTCGGTTGTCGTTAAACGGCTTACAAAGATCTAACGGAACTATCGGGTCATCCATACAGTAGTACGAAACAAAACATACATTTCGATCTCAGTGTATCGTAGTACGTGTTTAATACATTACACAGGCTGTAGTTATTAAACAATACGATTTATATAGAGTCTGCTTAAATGTTGGAATGACAAAAGCTACGCCTCATAAGAATATGTATAATGACGCACTTCACTTTAGAACTGAGCGGTACGAAAAATACGTTCTAGATGCATGGTGATTTATTTTTTCTAGAAAAAAGTGTTTGTAACCATTTACCTCTATCAGTAATTCTGCTCAGTCTGGTATAGGGTCGTATAGTTTTCTTTCTAACCTGAGCATACCACTCTAACCACGGCATAACAAAATTACCAACATATTTAGTGGACCTCCTGTAGCAATGGCAGCTATTCCTCCTTCGCTGTCAGTAAGATAGTGCTAGATCTATGAGTCACT
Organism: Varroa destructor; assembly: GCF_002443255.2. Lineage (NCBI taxonomy): Eukaryota > Metazoa > Arthropoda > Arachnida > Mesostigmata > Varroidae > Varroa > Varroa destructor. Next base: position 1,985,437 of record NW_019211457.1, on the reverse strand, counting down.
CTTCCGGATCGCCCGATGCCCAAACGTAAAAGAAATTGCCTCGTAGCTGCCCCTCGTAACGGTCGGAGTGACACCAATAAAAAAATGCACGCAGATACAGACAGACAGATAGGCAGCCGATATGGCGAGGATGTTAAGAACGCTTACAGCGCGTAAAATTAACCAGTTTTTTTTTATTAATAATACAGCATAGAAAGTAGTATAAAGATAAGTTGAGCTGATGCCCGAGGAAGGCCCACAATCTTAGCGCTGTCCCTTTCTGCAGGCGACTATAGGTAATAGGTATTTGGATATAGACACTCGGATTCTTCGTAGATCGTAGAACACAGGCTTTAACAGCTCCGACTCGAGTTGGTTTCGTAAGTATGCAGAGGTTTTAATTGCATTTGCGTCCATAATGATGACTCCCCACCAATGACATACGGACCGTGCCTTAGATATACTATAAGTATCACTATGATTACACAATTGAAATGAATAATTTCTTTACGCTCCTTCTAATTATTTTTTCATTTCAGTGCCCTTTGTAACCGTGAACACATATTACTCAGTGTACCTTCTTCTTCTGCAACCACGGTTTGTTATAAGCAATCTATAAACGCGGTACAAAAAGAACAGAAATGTTAGATCTACTTGAGATTCTTTAATGTTGAATTGAAAGCTTCAGTGCTTTCTGCTTCTGTGATTCAGTTCTAACCGCTTCAAATCAGTGGACGAAAACTCGGGACCATCTGAAATAGCCAGTACGGAAGTTAGATTTTCTTTGAAGCGCATCAGAGATTAAATTGAGCCCAGTTGTCTGTTTACAGCAAGAACATTTGGAGAACATTTGTTAAAGTCGTCTAAGATCAGTGTGAATCGGGTCATCGGCTGAGCTATATATTTTTAGAAATTTATGTATGAAAATTGTGTTCGGCCACATTTTTTAGACCTGACTGCACGGCGAAACGAGACAAAAAAAGACATGGAGTTATATTTCCCTATAATATTTCTATCTATATAAGTTTTCGGTTTTGTATGATAGATATGATGAACGGTCCTGTGGGCAGGCCTTTTTGCGATACAGGGTTGCCGCGTTGTCAGTGGAAAGTAACTTAGCACCTTCAGAGGCCCCCGCAGGAGATCTCTGGAAAAAAAGCTTTCATTGTAAATATATGGTTTTTCCTGAACTGGGCATACAATATTTAAACATTCCATCAAGGAGATACCCTATAGATTTTTCCTCAGCACTTTCTCGCCCAGACCGCTCAGGTTGAAAGGATACGAACCAGCATACGAAATACTCCTCCCCCCGATCCAGCCACAGTGGTTGGCCTTTTATATCGACTAACTTTACCGTACCACCAGAAATCGAGGCAGAGAGAGAGGAAAGGAAATGAGCAAGACGATGAGAAGAAAACATGGGGCGAGATAGAAAACGGTAGTAAAGAAGGGTGGCAAAAGCTCTATGCTAGGTTTTGTAATAACAGAATCCGCAATCATATTGTAGCTCGGTTAGTATTTGTATTGATTGTATTTGATTTGTTGTACTGTTCGTAGATGCAACTGGTTATTATGTGCGAGGGAACCGGCTGTTGGGCGGAAATATTAGCTCGGCTGGCATAGAGGCTAGTGATATGGCTCAACTTGTGTCAAAATTTTCGATCGATGAATTGTACGTACAGCTTATAGATTTTTTATTGTCAATTACTCTACTCCTGGGGTTCGACTACTTACCCGCTTTCTTTCGTGAAGCTTGTTTTTTAGGATCGATATTTTAGCTAATTAATGTTAGATAAGATACAAGATATGGGTCGACTAAACACTAGCGAAATAAACAAAAAGTTCCCAATCGATATCTAAATGTTGTTTTCTGAGCTCCAAGCAAGAGCTTCATTCATGGAGCAACTAAGCATAATCAAAGTAAAAAATCATCTGAAGGTATACAAAAAGGATGTTTGTCGACTGAGAAAGTAGCATAAACATGATAAAAGTTATGTTTTGAGTAAGCTTCGAAAGCACTGTCTATCGAGGGCATTTTCCTCATGCCTCCTTTTATAACTTACGGTACTATAAATTTTCTCACCGGGTGGGTCGAAGGCAGATCAATCCAATTGCTGATATCGAATTGTTGGCGTATGCCGAATGACGCGAATCGGCCTAATATATTGAGACAGCCTTTTAGGACTGTACTGACCTAGGCGGCCTATTCCCGTCTAGGGGTTGGTGCGGAGTAATCGAAGCAATTTATGGATACAATTGTTCTGAACAAAGCTAGTTATCTGTGCGTAGGCAAAACTTTTATGTACTACACAATTATGAAGGGAGTTTTAGCCCACGAAAGCGATTTCTGATGTGGATAATATTATCGAGTCTAAGCCAGCCAGTCTTCTGGAGCACGATTCTAATTGGCCAGATACCTTATCATCGGCCCACATATACTCTACAGTGTATATACATAGAAAGAAACAGTTCGATTAAATGTTTATGAAATATTATAAATTCTAAGCCGATTAATATCGGCGACCTATGCTGTGCCTGTATCAGGAACACTATTCTTCGTTCATCCGTACCACAAAGTGCGCCAATAGGGGAAACAGAATACAACATAGATTCACCCACAGCTTCACCCACAGCTTCACCCGAAGCCGTAACGCATCATAATTAACGTCGACGATATTTTTTCTTCACTCGTGGCGCTAACGTTGTGTTCACGACTATGCAAATGTCTCTTCAAGTCTGGCCTGTTATTGTTCCCTCTTCTCTTGTCGAGGTCGCGGATGATTTCCTGCGCTACGTTCCTTATCCACATTCTCATTGTGGAATTTTCTGGCTTATCTCTTCTTTCTTACGCTGGTCCCCGCATAGGTTTACTGCGACAAATCTGTATTTACGTTCCGAAACGATGTTATCATATGGCAATGACATGGAATCTGTGTCCTATATTGACTCAGCACTTTGTTTTTCCCTTGCTAACGTTCCATCTAGAAAGCGTAGTACGCGCCCTTTGGCCATGAAGACATTACTTCGCCAACGTTTTATGATTGCGATTAGCAATGCGAAACAGTCTTTCACCCCCCTGTCGGCGTTGCTGTAACGTCTATCTTGGCTAACCTACCCACTACCATCATGGGTTAACTGCGGTGGTAACACTAGGCAACACCTGTTCCACATTGTGAATACCTGTTATTTGCTTGTCCTGACGATATCCATAGTTTAACCATGGATTCTATGCAAATCTGTCAGCGGTTCCGACAGTCAATAAGTTCTATCAGTCGGCACAGTTTCCATCTGCGGTCCTCGAAGACAAAGTTTTTCCATTAGGCAGGAGCGACAGACACCCATCGGCGCAGAGCGTTCGCGCGCCCTAGCTAAGCATCATCTTAGTCACAACGGAAGGAAGGGAGCGAAGTCTTTTTCATTGGCATTGCCACTACGCCACGCATCGCTGCTATTCGTTACCAATCGAAATAGCAAGTAGCGCTGCGGCCGATTCCACTGATAAGTCTAACTATGTATTAGAAATCGACTATAGCATCGGCTCTGCCCGCGGTATTGGCCGCGCTTGCGTGCCGGAGCCCGACAGTGCACGTCGATCGTGCATTGGCAGCAACAGTTGTGGTAAAGAGGTGCTCATGTAGTTCGGCGCAAACATTCAGTGATTACTACGACCATTTTGCCGTGGCGGCCAATTCGATTAACGCTGAAGTCCGTCCAAATCTCTACCGCTGTGCATTGAGACGTGTTTTGGTTAATGCTGTGCTTCGTCGGTGCAGAAGCGACTTTTCTGTTTGTGCAGCTGTTCTCGTATTCGACTGGGTTCATTATTTGGTAGGGTTCGTCGAGGAACGATTGGCCCCGAGTAACAGTAATTCCGCGACCACAAATGCGCCCGATAGCCAGCAAATGGATGACCATTAGGATACATTCAACAGAATTTACTCGTTTGTGACGTTAATCGTTATTGAGGTTGGTGTTATGATAGACGTAACTGACTTCGGAGTCAGTTGATCCTGCGGGCGGCCCACGTTTGTAGCTGACCGTAATTTGTCATTGTAGCATGGAATGGTCTGATTATTTTTGTTACAGGATAACACCTGTAACCATTGGATGATTGTCTGGTGTTTCATTACAGTCATGCGGTACAATAGTGTTCGTCGGCCATATCTCTGAAGCTGGTCAACGTCATGCCATTTCTCGTCCTGTTCAGTTGGAGAATTGGCCAAAAAATTGTAGCGTAATTCTCAGGACCACATTTTCCACGCAAAAATAATTGTCGTCTTTCTAGGCGCTTGCTGTGACCGGCGAGCGGCTGGGAACGTTATGCGTTCGTTTGGCAGCTTTGCCTTATGTCGCGCATCATAATTCAGTAACAACCAAGCTCATCACCATTATTTGTATCATAACCTGTACATAACGTAAGCCAACTATTCAATGGCTGTGGCAAAACACAGAAGTGTTGCTTATACTTACGTGACGGGCCATTGTTTACATGCAACTGGAAAATTGTCTCACCACCTATTTTTTCAAATAGCGTGAGCCACAGAAGAAAATTTTATAGGTGCCTATTTCGGCGATTCGCGATTCCCGTTTGTGGACCCTCTACGTTGGGCTTGACGAATCTACTAATTTATCCGGAAAAAACATTTTTTTTTCCTGCCAAACAGAAGATGGCGCTGTCTTTCTGCCGTTGTTCTGTTTTCGTCGGAAACGCTTTTTTTATCGGTTGAAAAATTATTGCCACTGACGCTTGCCAAAATATGATATTGGCAAGTGAATCCCTCCGGTCGTTGCCTAGACTAGTCGAGAATCAGGCGTTCGTGAGTCAAAGTTGTTTTGCTACTTCAGAGAAGTGTGTGGAAACTATGGTACAAAGGCTTGCATAGAACGTAAGTTGTTTACCTAGCTTAGTAGATATCCAAGCTAATAGATGCTCTGCATTCGTTAGGCAGAGCCTATTTGGAGAAAAGAGCCTATCGGCCGTATTTGGAGAAAAAAAAAATTGAAGTTCCACGTTGTAGAGCGGCAAATCGAGGTGTTTATCGTTGTTTAATAGATTAGTTCGATTAGTTATAACGCAATAACGATCCTTTTTTTGATTGCGCGATTGGGCATCCTATAGCAAAATAGCTATATTTATAAAGAAAACAATCATAAACACCCGATGATTTGGCCATAACATTATTAAATGCATAGAGTCTAATTTTCAGCTAAGCCTACGCTTCCTGTTTCAGTTCCTCGCCATTTTTTTCGTCACGTGTTTTAATTGATTCTAGGTCAATCACAGCATAATATGCCAAGTCCATAACAGCGTTTTTATCCAGCTCTAGGACAAAGAGTAAATTGTCAAGAAAAAGACGTTTTAATGTCCCAAATCCGGTGCTGCTGCCATTGAACGTTGGTTTAGGCCACGGACTCCCGCCAGTGGGGGAAACGTGTTATGTTATTATCATATCGCCATGTATATGGTCAACGATGAGGTGCGCCAGCTTGGCAGCTATGCTGACAGTGTTTACGGCAATTGCCAATACTGCGATCCGCGGGTCGTCGATCAGCACGGCCGTTCGGCTGTCGGAAGTACAAGTAACTGGGTTTATGAATCGCTTAAGCGTCAGTGAAACTCACTTTCAGTATTAAAACGGTAGCGACTCAGTGTGTTTCTGTGACCCTGTTACAACAAATGTCGCCGATAACATTTCTTAGTTAGAGGACAATAACTTCCTTAAATCGAACGTAGGTAATATTTCTTGTTTTACTAGTCGGACAACGTTTTGTTTTTCTTGTTTATGTATCGAAGCATACGTTCGTATGGCAAACAAAAGTTATGTATATATACCAGTATATAATAACCAATATAGTCTTTACACTGGAATGAATTGGACTGATGAAATTTAGGTTCAATAGATGAAGTACGCGTGAGGATCGTTTCGTTATGCGTCATGTTATTATTTATAATTCCAGTTGAAAAAGTAACTTTTTAAGCACAGACCGGATCTATGACTTGTTCTTAAGCCTTACGAGGAGGGAAGGCGTGCAGCAATGCTACGACTGGTATAACCCAATCATTCTGTTTTACTGTACTCTATTTTATTTATTTGAAATTAGTACTAGTAAGTTAAATATTAATGAACATATGAAAAAGTGTGAGCAAAGTTTCTCAAACTATTAACTTATTCCTAAACGTTCTGCTCAATTGAAGGCCCTCTAAAGGTAAACACCTGGACCGGAATTATGCATATGTTACAAAGACCTTAACCTGATAAGGTTTTAGAGGTAAGGTTCGCATATAACTGTTGTTGTTTTTTCTTCTCGAGCAAGATGAAATTCGTGGGTATGCCAGACCAGTATTTCAGCCTTTCAAAGGCCGGCTCCGCACGGCGTAGCTTAACTTCATGTAGACTTCATGGCAGACGAATCATGACCTTTGACCAGCGTAAGTTAGCAGTAAATGATGGAAAAGTACCGGCTTCTCTAATCTTGATTCCTTTATTATACTTGATTCTTTTATAGTATGAAAAGCTTTTTTTTTTTTCAGTTTCATTGATTGCAATCATTAGCAAACCATATAAATTCGCTCTTTTATATACATATACATTTTTTTCTCCAATTAAGCATCCTCGTCATAGAAACTACCAAATAATCGATGCTCGTTCCAAAAATAGTGGAAGCTTGCCTGCGATTAGTGTTCGCCTGTCGGCGAAGGCGGAAATCATCTGGCAAGATTGGCATGCTCGTTCTTAAAGGTCCGCCTAAGTTATGGCCTATCTCATGAAATTGACTTCTGTTAAAACAGTAATCGTAATGGACCTTTTAACAAGGAATGATAGCAAGATTTTGAGGTCACTGTTTTTTGATTTTGAAAAACCTGATATTCGACGTGCCTCACTTAATAAGAAACGAGCACATAGTGTTATGATTCAGTATATGGGTTCTTTTTAACGAACCTACGCCTTTACTATTAGCGTTCTTTTTTTTTTCTAACAAATTACACGTCCATAAAGAATGCTGTTTACTGAATGGACGTCAGAACGTACATTGCACGATCTTTACTACAATCATGATTATTATTACTGTTATAAACGTGCTCTCGAGAAATGTTTTTTTTCTATTGCGTCGAAGACAGACTCATGCGATACTGTTACTGATCCGTTTGGTCTACCGATCTGACGCTCACCTTCCTTCTACCTCTGTATACAAAGTTTTCTCCGTGAAAAAAGCCAATTAATCACCAGTCATGGTCGAAATTTACGAGTCGAGTAACTAAACTTAGTAACAGTTCTATCTGAAACAACAACGGAAACGATCTAACAGCACGTTAGTTGATGGCTCACAATCTGTTTCTATTGTACTTCGCACTCGCTAGTGTAAGAGATCTTCTGTGCTTGTTCGTGCGTAGGTATACCTAGCAATAGAACATTACAGGTTAAAACAGCACGTTCGCAGGCTCCATACAGGTATTCACCAACATCTCTTCATTGTGCTACCGGGACCCTACCAAGTAGAACTGCTCCACTTAAGATTTATGCAGTTTTTTTTGCAACGGGCAATAATCTCATTTGCGGCGAGGAAGTAAAAACGTTGAGGGTTATATGGCCAACCCTACATCCTATATCACAGCCGGGGTTAAAGCCCAGATAGAACCAGGTCAATAGATCAGCAGACATCATCAGAAATCAGGTGCTGGCTCCCGTAAATTGCGTCCTGTCTAGTAGGTACGGTCATATAGAGAACTTGCACTGCTTGCATCAGAGAGATCATTCGCAAAGATAGTGGGCATACGTCTTGTGACGGCGCTCTCACTATTACGAGGATGCCCCGCGTAGTTGCGGAAAACACAGCCTACCTGGCGTGCTCTTCGCAGTAAACTTACTTTGAGCTAGGCACGCTGGTAGCAGTAGCGGCAACTCTGTAGCAAAACCGCATCAATGATTAGAGAACATATATAGTAGACTATAGTTGTTATCTATTGGAAAGATAAGTGCCCGGAGTGCAGCGTTCGATGATTGGATCAGTAGCGAACGCCTGCGATCAACAGCCATCAGTGGATACAAGTAGCACCAAGAGACGCAGAACATGCACGCAGAGAAGCACAGGTAGAGCTCACGTATAGCTGAGTAAAACATTAGCCTGATTTGCACCCATCGATTGAGGTAGCGCCAGTACGAGGGCGTCATCCCGTTTTCGATATTGTAGAATATCATAAATTACGAGATGTCCGAACACCTGAGCGTAGGCTACCATGACAATTAGAGATGCTTGAATGGCACATATATCTGTGTTGATTGATGCACCTTTATAGTGACTTGGTTTTTCTAGCTGGTCCTGACAATTTTATACCCTAATTAATGTAAATGGTAAATGTATATATCGTCAATGCTGTACCCTTTTCGCGATTTGATCCGTACACGTATAAGGTGGAAAATTGTTTTTTGCTGGACACCGATTCGTAGAAAAAATTCGTAAACGTAAAGGTTTAACAAATGTATTTGAAATTTCAAGGAGAAATAATGCGGTTGTTACCATGGATTACGGGTACTGCTCTTTGTGATTAGACTCAAGCTAATGGGAAATGTGTTCGCTCTTCATATCTGTAGCATAAATTTACGCCGGACAAATTCGAAGTGTCGTTCAGTTTTCGAAGTAGTCTGGGCCAACAATATATATACATGTATATGCGCGCTGTGTTTGTTTACAATTTTGCGCTCCTAACAGTAGAATTATTTGTTTTGAAAAAAAAATGACAGAATGAAAGAAACTGGCCTGCATCTCGGAGTATAGATGCAACAGGAGGTTACAAAGGCTGCAGAGTATTTAGCTGGCTGTATCACTGTATGACGAGGATCGCTCAATACAGAGGTACTGACTCGATGCCGATCTATATGGCAGCAGACGTGCGGTTAAATTTTTTGGTAAAGAGCTATTGGTATTTTTGTGCAATACTGAACTCGTCTACGGTAGCATTGCGCGAGTACAATGTTTCACGTTTTGAAACATTTATCGAAAAGCCGAGAACACACGGTCAACAGGTCAAACCCAAAAATACGCGTTAACGGTGAAAGCGAACTTGTTTAGCAAAGCCATATCTAAGCTTGGCTGTCTTCTTTAATTCCTTGTGAACTATAACCAGATCCAGTGGAGTCTCGCCGGTAAGACGCGTGAGTGCCCTTTTCCGTGACATCTTCTTGATAAACTGTGGTAGTCTATTTCAATCAGAAATGTTCTCGAAATGTCACACGCCGAAGGCCACGCCGTGTAGCGTCAAACTACGAAAGGTAGAGCGGATCAACTGGAGAGCAGCGCACTTGCTTAGATCTCGGTAAATCAGGAGTCATCGCGTTTGTTGGGTTCCTGTTTAGTTCTACTTCATGATGGCCCGGCGATAAAAGCCAGACGTCCAACAGTTCTTCAGGATATTTGCTATGTCCTTACCACATACTTTTACAGAGAATATTGCGTTATATGTCCTATAGGCTTTATACTTCCGTGATCCAACCACGCGTCCACTTGTTACGTCTACTCACACTCTTAACGAACCCCCTGAAAACGGACTTATCTATACTACTTATGCTATTTCCTGTAGAATTTAGCGTATTTATTTATCATTGTGTGGTAGCGGCCTATATTAAACGTTCTTCGCTAAAAACATTGTGATCAACTGTGTGAGCGGAATCGGCGTTGGGAATTTTAAGTGCGTGCGAAATACACCGAAGTTGAGAGCATCAAACGTAGGCCGTTAATAATAATAATCATCAATACCGTGTCCTTATTAACTAGGTCCTAGAAGATCGGTTTTTGTCAGTGGCGGAATAGAGACAAAAAGAGAGAAACAGCGCCTGAGTCGTAGGACGTACGGATTTGTAAAAAGAAGATTGCCACCAACTCAACTTGTGAATGTGTCTTTGTGCTTGGGAATAATTTTAAGAAGATTAATTAGTTCAACGACAGTTGCAGCAAGATGCATCGTAGTGGGGCATTTAGTAAGATTGCCCTCTCGCCGATGGTGTGGTGTTTGCCTCATGACGTAAGTTCGTGTTACTGAAAAAAAGTTGCCAAATTTTTTTAAATTTGATCTCATACCAGCAGAAACTGCAGCAATTGATATTCCACGAAGCCCCCATTGACTAGACATAATAATAATAATGTTAATTGTACATTAATTATGAAATGTAGATAGAGAAAAATGAGAAAATACTGTTGTGTTAGTTATTTATTTTTTTAATGCAAACTAAAAAAAATTAAATTTTTTAATGCACTTATTTGCAAATTTATTGGAAATATCACAGTTGAAATGTTTCGTAATGCAGGCTAGACACGTTTACTAGTTTACAAAAGCTAATGCTAAAAGAAGCTATTGTACTCCAACGTACAATTAGCAAAATTTATTTTTTCTAACGTAAAAAATTGTTTTTCACGCTTAACATCTGGTCGATGTCACTTTTCCTATTTCTCATATCTGGTATTGCCATTAATCCAGTGCGTTCTGCAATAAATCATACGCCGTTCGAGTGGCGACCAGCACCGCTACACCGTCATCGCCACTACGTTCAGTCGAGCCTTTTCGGTCTAGTTAATCACCTTCGTTGGAACAAGGTGGAAGACGACACCAACAATAAGCTATGACAGAGGACGGCTTCAGTTTCACAGATTTCGATGCGTTTAGTATTATCGCCTACCTCTGCCGCAGATCTGTTACAGTAGCTCTGCTGGGTCACTTTCCCGCTGAAAACTAACTTTAGAAGCTTGGCCTTCGATCTTTGATTTTGTTACGTTCGTCTCCACAACAGCAGTTTTTACGGAGTCCTAGTAGCTAGGCCTACAGGTGTTTTGGCACTGTGCCTTTTTGTGGATGGGGTTTAAATATCTATTGGCACTCTGCTATCGAAACGTCATTCGCGTTGATTTGGATGCCACTTGCCATGTCCACGGAGATCTGACGGGTTCGGTGGTCAACGTCGATTTGGCGGGCCAAGGTTTAAGCGTGCTTCGCGGACTGGTAGCCTGGCGGAAAAGCCCTCTCTTCCGTTAGGTGGTCACGTGTCATTTCGGACCAATGTTTTGCTTTCCCTTTCCCAGTCAGGATGCGCTATTCTTATGTCCTTTGGTGCGGCCGCTTGCCCGTGAGAGCAGTTCTAGGGCCGTGTGTTTCGTTAAGTTCGATTTGCCCAAGTCACAGCGATTCCTCCCAGCGACGATCGCGATCATCGAGGAACGGGACCCCACCAAGCGATTGGCATGGTCAACCAGGCAAGCTCTGATGCCGGCTTCAAGGTACAACATCACGCGTCGCGCCACACGATGAAGGATGAAACCTTTTTTTCGTCGCTTTAGTGGCTTGCGTAGATCTGTTTGTCTTAGAATCGTTCGTAATGTTTGCCTCTTCAATTCTATGCTAACCACAATACATGATGAACCTTACGAGGACGATAATGGTGATGATGCAAAGCCGATCATGGTGGCTATATTGACTTAGCTTTTTGGTTTTCATCGCTCCCCCCTGGTAGAAGTAACAACTCCAACATTTACTCGAATAAGTAATTACTTATTGATCTTTTTATTTGATTGATATTGAACACTAGAGCCCGTGACATGGGTCATGTGATTCTGTCCCGACAGTGACACCCCCTAGGTAAATAAAATTAGAGCGAGATATCTGTTTACTTTCCCGAGGGTACTTCCGGCTAAGGCTTGGTTGATTTGCGTGGCTAGTGGAAATCGGTACGGGTTAAATGTCCACCATTTATTCTGACGAAGAAAGAGGCGTGCATTCTCGACGTTGCTATCACCATGCCTGTAGAGGACGGTAAGGTTTTTGCCCGCAGTGAGTCAGCTGATTGTAGAGGGGCCTTTACATTGGACACAATAGGCTCTTAGTGTACGTGTAGTCAACAACTGCGAAACAACTCACCATGCAATGCACATTCGGTACGGCAGGCGTTCGTCAGCATCACGCGACTCCTATGAACAGACATTATTTATTACTGTGGTTTACTTAAACGATTGTGTGTTATCAGAGACGTCTGAGCGGCCGAACGTCAACTCAGATACCCAATAAACCTAGCCAGCTTTGGGCAGGCAATCTTGACCGCTCCCATCTGCACTTGTTTCGTCTTAGTGGGTATAGAGTGGGGTAATTTATGAAGGTATAAAGAAATTTGACAGGATCAGCCAGTGCTTGGTTGTGTATGGAAGCCAGCTACTATGGAATTCTACTCGTATGTGGTATACAGGTATATACCTGGGTGGGTGCTGTTACCTACCCAAGGTTTGTTTGAGCTGAAACGACCTTTGGGAGCTCAACGTGGTTGTCTAAAGTAATGCCTGAAGATTCGGTGACTAGGCGAGAGGAATTGAAGCGCTCCCTACATTTGTTTGTTATTTCTCCGCGGTGTTGGGCCTATCAAGTGTACTTTATCAGAGAACTTGGTAGGAAGTAATAAAAGGTTTGATCGCGATAGAGACAGGGGCAGCTGACAGATGGTGCAAGCATAGAAATAGAAAGATTACAAAACGGAAGGTTGTCTTACATCTTACTTTGGAGAACCTAACATGTTTACACTGGTTATTATTACCTTAGCAGCATAAGGTATCATTAATCGGTTTACTTAATCAAGGAAAAAAATTGACTGACATTGAAGCCCATTGCGAGTTTTTCTGAAGGTAAAAGAGATCGTTGCGGATGAGGGGGAGAGGGGATTCATAGTAGCTGTTAGGTCGCTGTTATTACGGTGGCTGACAGAGCGACTTATGTTGGAGGTCATATCTGGAGGCAAGCATAGGCCAATGTGGGCCTGCGTAACCTAGATTTCGTTGGAGCATATTCAAGTGCATTAATATACCCTCCAAGTGGATATTTACCATATGTAGCCACTGCGTCTAGGAATCGGCCAAGCAACTAATTTGAATCATACATAACATTATCAGATGTCTTGAGATACCTATATATATAATATTCATTATAGTTTAATAGCCCATTAATATAAGAAAATAATGGGTTCCATTGATATAGTTTTTAGCAAAAAAATATTGGCAGATTAATTGCAGGATGGTAAAAATCGAAGAAAGATTATCTACTGTCTTCGCCTGGAATCATTGTGTATAATGTACTAAGGGTTAATGGATAGTTAACGGAATGTTTTAATTAGCATTTCTGTGGTAACGGTTCAACTGTTGATGCTGAGATAATGAAGTCGAAAAGTTTCCATTAATGATAATAATACAGGAAAATGACTTCAGTCTGAGGTGTCATGCCATAATAGGGTTAAAAATATATTTCTCAAGAGTATCGTCTTGGACTGCTGGCAGAAATGAGAACGTTATGACATCTTGTGCCGAAAGAGAACGATAATTTATCTCGAAAAGATAAGCAAAGACGTGTGACCACCATACCGTGCAGCTATAAAGCTCCAAGAAATAGTTTAGATAGCATATTGTGTGCTCACCTCATTCTAGGCCCTGGATTCGTTATCAACATTCAGATTAATGCTGTAGTCGATTTAGCGTCTGTTCGTTGGCCTGCTGAAGGAACCAATTCATCAATATCATACCTGTGACACACGGACAGTGTTTCGGCCTACGAACGGTCACGACAAAGACGGTCTCTTTGCGGACGTCATTAATGTTCTGGGGAAACCAATGACTGTAGTTCTAGATTTCACTGTGTCATTCTTGTTCGCTGGTAATGCTCATCCTTTCTGCAGTGACTACACCGATTTACTATCAGATATAAGGGGATATATCTGTTAGGAGGCTTTTCCTTATTACTCAATCTTTATGAAAAGTTGATAAAAAAAAAAAGGTATCAAAGGTTGACCATTTTTTATTGGCATATTATCATTGCCATTGCCCTACCTTTTCCTTTCTTCTTCTTCCTTTCTTTAATCTTTTCGATCGGTTTCTGTGTTCCTGTGAAGTGAGTGCTCGTAACGATTCCCAATTGGAGGTATCCATCGCGTTGGAGTTAATTTTGTAAGGATTATTCACACAGGATCTGGATATCACGATATATTGCGATGAAAAGCAGAACTACGGTCACTCTTCTTGGTTGCGTGGACACCACGATAGGCTGACCTGACAGGTCAGGTCAAAACGTTTCTATTGTGAGAAAAAAAAGATCTTTTTTTTTTTATGGGGGCCTCCCCAATTTACGGCAAACTAAACGTTTTTGTTTACTAGTTTCCGATATATACGTAGTTCAGTGTAATGTTGTTTATCTATCGTCAACTTTACTAAGCAGAGCAAGGAATATTTTACCTACTGTTTACTGCTAAAGACCTATCGTTGTTTTTGTTAGTTCTATTTGATAAATTCTACTAGTCCTTTGTTCTGTATTCTATCCGCCTGAAAACGCAAAAGCCTCATTACGCTTGATTAACTTCGCTAGCAGGGAAAACATCATATGTTGTATAATATTGTATGCGAAGCACCATCTGTTATCTATGTCGGCGATTCACCTAGAAAACTCACAGTTGCAAAACGTCAAAGATTTAGCCTATATCAGGTCTATTGCGTCTTTGCCTTGTGCGAATACTGTGTTGCGTAAATTTTCAATGAGGGATGTTTTTTGCTCCGCGTAGCCCCATGTAAATAAGCCCAGCTCTAACTAATATTGACTATGTTGAAAGCAAATAGGCCTGGGAGTCCCGGTGCTATTTGTCGCCCCTCATGATTCGTCCAGCTTGGCCAGTTCCGCTGCCTAGGTGAAGCCTATTTGCCCGCCCCTGTTTGTGGAAACGGTAAAAGTGAAACTCTACAAATATCTCGTCCTCTGCAAATATAGACAAGCGGCCATCATCTACCACAGCCAAACATTTGTTGAAGTCTGCAGTTTTACTGTTGAATTCTATTAGTGCGTTAATAGCTATATTCGTTGCTTCACCCGTTTATCGCTGAACAGATAACAGCAGTTGCTTGAGGGTCTGATAATAGCAGAAGTCCACGAGAGACGTTAAGGAAGATGTTATCAAGTTCGGCTGATTCAATTGTAATATCTTTAAGTTGATTATGATATGCATTAAGTGTAACTGCTGTTATTAATAATAGTTTGGCGTTATTAAGTTTTTCAGAGATTTTTTCTTAGCGTTACATTGATTTTGTATGATGAAATCAATCACCATTATCGTCATCGTATGAGCGTCATTCACACCGCCTATTTGATCTGGGCTCAGTACTTCATTTCTGCTATACGATTCTGCTTGTAACATATACGTGGGGTATAAACTTATTAGAGGTACCCAGCTCGCGTAAACAATACTTCACGTTATTACGCGTGTTCATGTTTACGTACAAAAAACTTTGCATTGCCCAATCTAGTTTAGTATTTAGTGGAAAACTTAAGAGCGCCAGTGGATTGCTTGTGTAGGCATCTATTCACTTAGCAACAATTGGTGATTGTTTGAAACTTGAAAAACGAAACTTCCTTCTGCACGTAAATATGAGACCAAAGCTTATCACTTTTTATTGCCATAGACTATGTGTTGTGCACGAAGGTTGGCCAGCGTATTGAGCAGCTCGAGGTCGAACGGTGTTAGGCATCTAGATCTTCTCGGCCATTTGGAGGCCAACTTCACCTACCGAATCAATTTAGGCTTCTCGTTGTCAGGCGCTGCTCTTTGCATTCGCCGTCTATAGGTAATTCTCATAAAGTACTACACATAAACTAAACACACATAGGATCCAAGTAGTGTTGACCATGAAAAACACTTTGCTGCGCGTCACATCGGGTTTAATCCTTTTCACTAACATTTTGGCAGTCGTCTACCGTTGGTACAAATGTTAATTAGTCCAAACAATGATAGATCTATGTTTATGAACGATTATCAAGGTTCTTATCAGGATTCTAGTGTGAGATAGTGTAGAGAGTAGCGCTATCTTTAAAAGCCAATTACGAATATATTGATATTGAAGTGGGTATACGCTCCCGGTGTGCAACGAGAAACGATCCGATAACCTTTGTGACTCTGATTACTGATTAGTTGTCTCATAAATATGCATATATATAAATATATACACGTTATGATAGTACAGATAACAAACTACGACGAAATTTTTAGTCATGCCACCGCTGCCATTTTACTGAAGTTTTTTTTTTTTTTTTGTTCTGCCCTTGTTGCCTTACTTCTTAACTTCTCTTGCCTTATTCGTCTTCGTTTTCGATGATCGTTATAAAACTGTGCAAAGCTTTGCATTCTCGTATTCTGAAAGATAAAACGGGCTCCTTTTGTTCGGAATAATTAACCGCTGTTCGTCACAAAATACTGAAACAGAACAGCTGATGTAAATAGGGTAAATCTTAGCATACATTTTGTATCGGGCACTTTATAACAGCCGAAAATTTTGCCAATTTTCGTCCCATGCGCAGAGAAAACAAGACATCCCAATTTGTACAAAAGCAATCTTTCTTATTTTGCTGTTCTAACGCATGCAGTGGCAACCATGACGGATATCGGGCCACACGATTACCATCAGGAGCGGTTCGAAGAAGTATCACTAATAGCAAGTGCTTGATTGTCCTTTTTGTTGCCCTTGTGATTGTTGTTAGATATGGCTAATTTTCATCTTCAAACTTTCTCTCTTTTCGTTTCCATGTTCATTCTCTGCTCCATTACTATTGTTCCTGTTGTTGCTCGGTTTTTCTGCCCCGATTCTTCTTGGACGTCTTACGCTCCACTATGTTGTGGTCGCTCCTCATTCTACATATCCGTTGTCCTAAATTAATTTTCTAACAAATTTTCATCGAGTTTTGTTTTTTGACCCGCAATTTTTGATCCACACATTTGTCCCCTCCCACTACCTTCTGGCTTCTCGTTTGCCTTGAATTCAATTGTTCTCACAGTTTGGATCGCTGGCAAAGCTGCTGCGGCTTCTGTGCCTGCATGCGACGTCCACTGCTGCTGCTGCTACTTCTTATTCTTGCAAGTTGGGGCTCAACTAAAGACTTCGTTGTCCGCTAGCGTTCTTCGAAAGCGGCCCAGCTCCCGCTGTAGACCTCTCCTCGAAAGTAGTAGTGCTGCTTTTCGCATAGCGCGCGGAGGTACCTCCGGCCTGTCGTCTGTGGTGTCGCTCGTCGGAAGTAGGGCCTCTACGATCCAGATATCAAGGTCGGGGTCGAGACCGAGGTCGAACCCGGATGTGAAACGAGCGCGAATCGTCACCTTCGACGGGTTAATCAACTGGCTATCAGCTAACTGGCCCGTTAGTCAACTAGGGACTAGTCAACGTCTCAGCTAGGACCTCGTAGCGGCTTTCCGTCGAACGGTTTTTGATCGATAGCCGCTGCCTACTGCGGCTTGTCTGCCAGTGTTATTTAGTCAATCTTACTCGTGTGGTGTACTAGTTGGCGTCACGACGCGGCTGGAAATATGACATGATGTACTTAGTTTGACCTAGGAGCCTGTGAATTGTTGTATTCTTAGCGATGATACCGCATAAGTACAAATATCCAAGGACGTTTAAAGAAAGCCAGGCCACTACAAAGTAGTGCACATAGTAGTATACGCAGAGCGCACAAAAAGAAAAGATTCTGAACACTTTTTGCTACCGTAGCCAATACAGCCTCTAAAAGGGCTAACTAGCTAACTTACTATTGTACTGCTTAACAATCTATTTCATTGACATTAGCGGGAGACCGGCCAGATCGTTAAACGTTGGGAGAATTCAGCGTCTTGAATGTCCTAGTAATAATAACATGTGTACTATTTATAAATGTTTATAGCCATTTCACTGAGTGTCGCCTATTGTAAATAACATCGAAAGCAATGCCTAATACGCTCAGCTAGCACTTGCGACCGAAAGAGACTAGTTTACTTTACTCGGTCAATTCTACCCCAGCAGTCCAGTGCCGGTCTGCGATGAAAATAGGGAGCCGATAAAAAGCCTATATAAACCGCCGTGCAATAACTCTCAATTGCTAGAGGCCTGGTAACAACTACGTGGTAAATCTATCAAACATCTTCCTCGTCGGTTGCTCCCTTCTTGAAACCACTGATTTGCTTGTTTTTTATTATCTTTGCTAAAAGGAATTCGTTCCAGCGACATCGAACTGCAGGACAGATGGCCTATCCGCGCTGCCAAATGGGACATTAGCTTTTGAAGTTGTTGTGCGGCGTGCCTCTCCTTACTAACGCAAAAAGTGGTAGCAAGCCGTACTGTAGGGGCAAAACTGTTTTACAAGCTTCGCCGTTAGGTGGCGCTTAGTAGAACCGTTAGTGGGCGCCATGTCACGGATTTCCTGTTAGGCTGTATGAGCTACTAGCTTCATTGGTTTACTGAGCACCAGTAGTTGAACTAGCCCAATACGTGGTTGAATGAGTGGGTATGGCAAGAGGAGTACTTTATATGTAATGCTAAAATAGATCGTACTGTAGAGGTTTGCATTAAAAGGGATTATGGCCATGCACAAGCTGCTCAGAGAGAAATCGCACCTGTCTAGAGCTTAGTTCCGCTTAAAACTCCAATCAGCGGGTAACTGCCGATCATCTGGCTGATTTTAGCCACCTCTAATTAACTATAATGATACATGTAGAAGTAGCAATGTGCCTTTGGCTGAAAAGCATCTGCATAGAACATATCTATTCAAATTTGCTCATTAATAAACGAAAAGCTGACGAATCATTCTCAAATAAGCTTTCAGCTCACTCTGGAGATAATTAGAATATAGCTAATTTTGGTACCGTACTGCTGCGAAGGTCTTCCCTTGTATTTCACTCTCTATTATTGTTGTTTTAGTTATTGAACGTTCAATGAACTAGTCGTTGTTGGTTTCGTGGATAATCGAATCTGTAGTTCTGTGATAGTTCTTTGCTGTCATCCTAATTGAAGTATGCTATGTATGAAAACGGAAGAATAACTTAATCGATCAACTTAAAAATACGCACAAATTCAATTTGGGGAGAAAGTGAGAGGAAAAAAATGTAGAGGCCAAACGTTACAAAAAAACGGGCCACAGAAACAATGGAAATGTAGCCAGTGAGTGCATTATTGTTGACCACCTATACCAACTTCGGCAAATGGGTCTGATAACCGTTATGTTGGTGGCTGGATCGACGACCGTGGGTGACTTCAGGGCGGGGCTAATGTGAATCCCGATGGACCCTCACCAGCATTTAACCAGCTTCGACGAGGACGACGAATGTCGCTACCGGTCGCCAGGGACCCAATGGCGCGTCGAAGAAGCAGCGCCGCATCAACTTGTTCGTCGTGTAAGTTGTACCTTTTCCTTCGGAATCTTTAAGTAAAATGATTGTAGAATAGGCGATTAAAATGACTGTGTAGCTAGTAGATACTATGGGAAAGCTAGCATTAGCAGATCAGTCAATGCACAGGCCGTGTGAGCAATTTTGCCAAGTCGAAATGGCTGGATATATTTCTTAGAATCCATTACAAACATCATATATATAATTATTTAGCACATGAGTGTATCGATAAAGTGCAGTGTAAGGTTCTGTTCCTTCGTAATTTCGAAAGTAAAAGCAACGACTTAGATATGAAAATTGGATATAGAAGTCGCACCCCGATTTAACACTAACATAAGGACGAAACCACAATCTACTTGCGCTGTTCGCCTAGTGTTTCGTAGTAGGACACGTAAATGAAGGACCTACTTTTCAGGTCGATAACTTGCGCGTAAGAATTCACAGCCTTCCTTTTTTTTTTGCTGGGCCTTCAACATAAATATGATGTGTTTAAGTTCAGACGTGTTTCAGCTGGCAATAGCAACTAATGATTATTTTTGGTAGTATATACTCTTAAATTACTTGCAATTTATATATGTAAAAGTATTTATGCGGTTTATCCCGTATCAAGCCGAAATCTACGAATCTCTACGTTTACGATAACAGACAAAGGACCAACGATGTCCTGTAAACACGCTCCTAGCGTATATCGTAAAGATATGATGTAGTGCTTGTTGATCGATCATACAATCGCGCATATATATATATATATAGGATAAGGGCTCTAAGTAAAACAAGCGACAAATAAAAGGAAGCTAAATTCGAATGATTGACGTTACAGAAATTGGCCGGGTTATCCCCATTAATAGGTACCGACCGATGCTTGCTAGAAACGCGTATAATAGTAGACAGTTTTTCCTTTTTCTCTCCTATTTCTACTTCAGATCATTGAGTTCTTAGCAAGCAATTACGGTATAGACAGTATTCGAAGTTATTCTTTAGTGACAATATCTAGGCAGTTTCTAAGCTAACGATTGAAACCTACGGCCGCAGGTAGTGGGTATAGATTTGCTAATTAGCTTTACATCGTCAGTTATCAATGCGGTTCCCAAGTCGTCTCAGTGCATGAAGCAACGATGGACCTGAGTCGCCTTATCGGTGACGTGCTAAATAATTTTTAGAGCTATTTAAGAAGAGTTGACAAGAGATGGCGGTGTTATGTTTTGGGCTGGGGAACGCTTTTGGGACAATAAACATGTTCGGGGCATGCGTCATCCGTCTTTTGGCAAAGCAGCAACTGGGACGGTATCGATTACCACAGCGTCGTCACACAGGAAATTGCTTAGTCCGTTGCTAGTTGAATGTGACCTCAAAACAACCAAAAAATGTCTTCGCTGATATGCGTGATAGTGATACGATAGGCATTGTTTATCAGCAGGCATGGTTTACTGGCAAAATATTATTCCGAGCTTGGCAACATCGACTTCTTGTGGGAACCATGCGGCTGATTTTCACGCGCCTATAGGGAATACGTTAGAAAATAATCCCAGTAGGTTTATATGCACAATAACGTTGATTCAAATATCCAGCGTACTTGCACAAGCAGTAGCAGCGAAACATGTTTATTTAATTGGAAAATATGGCAAAACGTATTTTTTTTTGGCAGCGCCATCATTTGCCCTTCAATTTTTGTCCAAGTTAGTACCTTCGCACGTGAGCTGTTAGGCTAAATTCGAACTTTTAGCAATGCGTTTGACATTTCAATCAGTGCGTTTTATATGTCGTGTCGACCTGCATTGTGCTGGCGGTCCTACCAAATCAAAAAACCAGGGTTTATTGTCTGTCAGAATAACAAAATAGATGGGTTACTCCGTGAAGTGTTTTTGTACAAAATTTCGGCCTAAGGCTCTGTCTGTCCCCTTTTGCTTGAACCGATTGTTCGTATTTCTCTGCCCATCAACTCCTGCCGTAAGCAGTAAGCGCTTAGATATTGCAAAACACCTTAAGACACACAGAGGTCGATTCTGGACGGACAGTGCATCCGGTCTTGCCCGCCTCCGTACACATTAGTTGGCGCTTTCTTATCTAACTGGACTTTTGCAAGGGTGCGCCTAAAGTTTTCTGGATTCGTTAGTGCCTGCGTTCCTAAGAATGAAAGAATGGAAAAGAGCCCAAAGCACGCGCCAAAGCGTCCGCCACCGTAGCCAATGGACAACATCCATCCGCAGTGTGGGTTAGGTCTCTGTCCTCGAATCCTTGACCTTACTCCGCGAACGCTGAATCTGTCTGCTTCTTGGCTAGTTCCCTTCTAGCGCTGGTGCAGTGGTTGATCAAGAGTTTTCCTTTGCCTCGAGTTTCGTTATAGCCACAAAATGAAGCAGGTCCGACTGCTGGCGTCTGACCGTATTCTAGATCTAGCGGTCAAAAATGACCGATCCAATAGAGAAGATCATTCCCTACTCTGTGGACGGTTTTCTGTGAACGAAGGCCTCAATCGATGTAGGTAGAAGCGCGTTTACGTCTGCATGTGCGCTGATCAGTAAAAGATGATTCATTCATTTCTCTAGGATGAGCAGAGAGAACGTACCCTTTAGGTCTGTTTTACTGTCTACGTGATTTTCATTGTGTTATTTTCCCTAA
This sequence comes from Varroa destructor, assembly GCF_002443255.2. NCBI lineage: Eukaryota > Metazoa > Arthropoda > Arachnida > Mesostigmata > Varroidae > Varroa > Varroa destructor. The sequence continues at coordinate 1,963,649 of NW_019211457.1, read as the reverse complement.
CAATAAAACAACTCAACGGTCTTCCGTCTTGCTTTTATTTAGCGCCATGCACTTGCTACACTAGATTACACGTTTTTCAACAGGGTCGACAAGCATGGCTCATTTAAAAGCGGTAGCTGTCGGGGTATCAGGCTGGGGGATGCGGTGAAAACGTTATACGGACGGCTGCCGCTGAAATGTAAGGGGCAGCGAAGGTGCTAGCTGATCGGTGATACGTCGGAACGGTCACTTTGCGCGTGCTGGTCCTCATGGAAACGAAACAAGGAAGATCACTTCAAATCTGAAGGCGTAGTGTTATCGTGAAGTTGCAATGAGCAATTTATTCTTTACATGTACGTACGCGAAGTTGTCGAACAGTGCAATATTGTTGAGGAGAGATTTGAATACGACTACTAATAGCAATTTATAATCAATGCTCTCACTATTTCCAGCTAGCTAACTACCGCCTATTCACCCAGACACTAATCCGGAATCTTGCTTAATAATTATTTGCTTACCATGCTCAATTGGCTTTTGCGTAAGCCCCACGCGTACCGGCGCCTACCGACCTTGGGGTTTAGCAGTAAACTTTAAGATCGTTGAATGCTTGTAAAACTGCGGACAATTAATTGCGTTGAACAGGACCACAGCACAAACGATACACGAGATCTGGTGCTAAAGGCGCCAGAAAATGGAAGAACCAAGAATCGCGAATATCACGAGCAGCTCATTTCCTCCACTTGCCTACTTCTTTTTGCTATCAATACGCAAGCGAGCCCCTCGACTCCAAAGCTTCACGGGCAACAACTCGATTACGTCAGAACGCCTACCAACCGGGATGCCCACAGGAACTATTCGTAAGCCATGTTCAGTGCAGTGCAGCGCAGTCGCTACCTATACATGACAATAATAGAGACAGCAACTCTATTGATCAAGATGATAGAAGAATCAACGCCAGCGTCACCTTCAGCCGACCAGATATCCGGCGGCACTTTCGGGTCATCTGGCAATAATGTCACTAGCAGAAATAGCAGTCACAGCGACAATGCCAGCTTTCTGATCACAGTAGTATGTTCAATTCGAACCGCCAGATATCCGCGACTAGTAAACGTTGGAACATGACAAAAGAAAGATGATGACGGGTAACAGATTGGGCCAGAGTCTCATGGCGGCAGCAGGCCAACTGAAGGAACTACAAAAGGATCGAGATCCTGTCGCGGTTGGATAGCGATAAATATTTGGTCTAGTCTCATGGCTAATCGTTCACTCAACCAAAACTGAATAATTATTACTAGTAATATTCTTACATGGATCCTAACGCCGAGTTGCGATCGCATTGGGAATTCTATGTAAACCGACAAACCTGCAGCGTATATAACCTGCCAATTTTTTTTAAAAGGGTGGATAACACTATATACACTCCATGCAGAAAGAAGTTCTAAAGAGAGAGGCGAATTCGCATAGAGGTAATAGGACTGACGTAGCCGACGTGTGTGGCGTACGTTTAGGGGTAGGGGTCTATAACACGCTGACTACATCAGAGAGGTAAAAGACAAAAAGCGAGAAGTAATTAGAAAAGTTCTACTTATCTGCTGTTGTTCTCATTACACTAAAGGAGTTGTTCTACTGGCTCAGTTTAATCCGGAAGGAAACAATCAAGGATCACCCTACCTTGATAATAGCTATTGTTGCTGTTTGTACTGCGAATGTGGGCTTAATCGTGGCTTCGCCTTTTTTGTTCGATGCATTTTTTAAAACCTCTTGAAAATTATTTGTTTGTTATGTTTTACCTTTTATAATAACAACAATAATTTTTATGGTAGAACTAGTATTTACCCGACGTAATAAGATAAGATAATAATAAACGTAATAATACGGGTGCTCATAAGGATCACACAGTTCAAGATTCCGTCCACAGATCTTCTACCCGTTTTATTTTGCGAAATGTTAGCTGGTATTTACATTAGTTAATGTTACCAAATCAAGACGTGTCTGTTGTATTGCAGTAGCTAACGCGCATATAAAATTTTATCTTATTGTACACATCGTGAGCGAGAGAAACGATATCCTTGGGAAAAAAACGCGTACAAAGAATTATGGATTAAAGACTCATCCGGTAGCTGAGAACTACCCCCCGCCGACCACGTCCCGAAGCAGTGCGCAGCTATGGCAACAAACTTGCGTTGTCGGTACGGGGAACAACGGGCCAGAAGTCAAGTGTTTTTTTCGCCGAAGTAAATGTTACACGTATGAAGCTGGCGAGTAGAGTTAAAGGCGGTATTTCCTTTCGAGGCACCCACGATGGAAAACGGCAACGTCCCAAAAATGTATATATAAATACAATTAAAACAGGATCTGCTTTATCTTTTTCCCAATGTCGGCCCCCACTTCTGCTCATGGTAAGCGTTTCTTCTTATCCCACTGGGTACACTGCACGGTTCCTGCGCTTCATGAAGGACAGCGTAAATGACAAGAGATGGTTGATTATAGATGAAATAAGGAAAGATACGCTTGTACGACTTTCACGTTGACCTTGGTCGACTTTATTCAGCTCCATCACACACAGCAATGGATGACTCGAACGCCGTGTTGTGCCGTTAACATTGACGTAAAAACTACACAGGCACTTACAAAAATGTCAGTGGCTGAAAACGCACACGCAGGGAAGATACACTGAAACAAGTATGGAATCGCAGGCGAAACAACGGGGATAGGAATAGCGGCAGGCAGAACCGCTGGTCCTAACCGCAGCGGCGACAAGGTCGATGGAAAGCCAAGTAAGCAACGATAGCAAAGTAGCGAATAATTAATTGGGATGCTGATCTACTTAGTGCTAGGGCTTTTCTTGCCCTTTTGGCTCTTCGCTGACACGATACTACGTCCCTGCAACGGTGTGTATTTGCCTACTAAACTTTAGGACACCCGATGAAGTGAATACTTTCGAAATCGGGTGTACGCACATTTCATTTCGTGCAGACCTGAAGCAGGCAACCGTATGACGCGACGTTTAAGCGTAGTAGGATCGGATGTAGGAAAGGAAACGTTCGTATATGACACAATCTCGACGTTTATGCTATGCATACTAAAATTTGACTAGTGTTGCGCAACGGAGGTCCGGCGCACGACGCTTACTTCATTTACCTAATGGACGAAAGACTTGCATTGAACCATTGCATTTGATCTTGGTGGCAACGACGACGACCTTGGCGGCCCGTACAAATAATTTTTACTACGAATCATCACAATAATGATGGTAATAGTCGTCGGAGATAACAGAATGACCTTCTGCGCATTAAGAGAAGAGGCTAGTTATAGCCTCTATAAAGAGGATAGTTACAGCCATTTTGCTTGTAACCAATTAATTAACAATTTAACAAGAAGAAATTTAGCTGATGTCCCTGTTTGAAATAGCAACGCACAAATAAAGAGATCGAAGTGCAGTTAGTGCGAGAAATTTAAAATTAAGTCGTTCGAGTCTTCAGTCTTCGGCGGTTTAGGCGTTGTTTCGGACAAAAAAAAATTGTCCAAGATTGGAAGAAGCCATATTGTTTTTTATCTGAATAATTCATGTTAGCAATACATACTTGTACTCTTTCTATATCTAAACATATATTGGAAAAAGCTGAAGGTTAATACAATTTGATGAGACGGGTCGAAGCCACTCGTTACATTTTACACGCAGGGCTGAAGGGTACTCCTGGAATATGTAACAGTGGTAAATGAAAGATGAACTATTATGTAACACAGTTGCGGCGTACTTCAGAGATTCAGAGATTCAGCTCACAATATATCTGAGACTCGGAAAGGATTTCGCCATAGCAGTCGCAGTGTGCTCGTACGCGAAAAGAACGATGAAAAGCATTTTGTGAGATTGTGTATTCCAAGACAAGTTCAGTGGCCTGATGTTCACAAGTCTGACCTTGTGCAGCAGGAAACCAAATAACACTCAAAAGAGGTCCAACAGCTGCGTTTGGAACGTATAATGCTGAAATGCAGTTCGTATGTAACTTTTCGATCAATGGTCAATTCTTTCTGAACCAGGTTCAACCAGGCTTTTTCTGCATCAATAGTCTTCCGAGCTCTTCTTGATGCTGCAGGACCACTTCGCGTTAATATATTAAGCACAGATAGATTTAGTGGCTTGCATGTTGGGGGTCGCATATTAATAGTGCGAACCCATTGCAGAACCCAAACGAATTTGTTCGCAGTTCAATGCTACTCCATTTTATGCCGGCCTACGTCCCGAAGGACAAAGCATGCTTAACATTATACTGTTAAAAATATCCCTTTAGATGACTATTATTCCCCTCCAAATTGGATTTCGCGAGCGAAAATCGTGATTTCCACCCGTTGCATAACACGGAACGACCTTGGAAAGATGACGTCGTACAACATCGTTATCAGCGGGTGCTGCAGAGGTTTGTTGTGGTCAATGGTGCCTCTGTTTCTTTTCTACTGATCAATTGGGAATACATAGAATGAGTGAAAGACACCGATTGATCAAAGACGATATTAGTAAACCTTGAACGTGACTCTGCGCCTCAAAATTGACAAGGCGTCTCTGAGCAGCGTGAAGAACGTCGTAGATTAGTTCCTATTTGGCGATCGCCAGGAGCCGCCGTCGCCGTCATTGCTGCTCAGACAGCGGAGCTGCTAGTTGTAAAATTCTTTGTCGATGTGATATTTTACCTAATCTCAGAGACACCTTTATGTTAGGGCTGGCCTTAACATTGTGAACAAATTTCAATAAAAACAATACTGAAAAAGCTGCCTATACAGTTGCCAGTAGTAAATCTTTCACGAGCACAATTCCCTTCGAATAACAGTTTTTAAGTATATGTACATTCGTTCGTCGTCTCCGAGCGTTTCAGCTACAACGTAAGTTAAATAAATTCTCAGTGTTACTAGTATGGCAGTTATTCGAAAAATCGAACGTGTGTAGGTTAGGAAAGCTTGACTCTTAGGTGATACCTACAGAAGAACGACAGCGTTTTGCTTCTGCTACGTAAATTCGAAAGTGCGCGCTGAAGATAAGTTTGACGCTGCTCAGTAAATCTCGGGCTTCCGCGCAAGAAACGTATGACCGACAGTTAGTTACCGAGCTATAAAGCTACTCTGAAAACTATTTCGTGACGGTACGCACGGGATGCTTGTTCGGTTCAAAACAGCTCTGTAGACTTGGGACTCTGTAGAGTTGGGAGCAACGCGTCTACTCGATGCCTAGGACTACCCATTGAACTCCGTTGTTGGAAGGACCGTATTGGCATCTAGCTTCCGTTGCTGCCCACCATTCCGCCTGTCACTTATAGGAAAAACATCAGCACAAAATTCTGTACTGTTCAAACTGACCTTACTAAGAGCAAAGAGAGAAGGCGTAAGCTCGTCAATCAAAAAGCCAAAAAAAAAAACCTTTTTGTTTCTTCGCTCATCAGCTGGCTGCAATTTGTCGCTGATGTTACTGATCTCTCTGGTCTTATTGCTCGACACGGGACGTAACCTTTCTGTCTGTTTATTACGGAACAGTCAAAGACTATTATAGTTTCAGCCTTGGGATAGCTAACCGTATCTAGCTATTTCGGTTGATATCGGGTGATTATATTTAAGCTATTGTCGGATAGACCCGCTAATACTGGCTGAGATCGAATGCTGTATGTAACAGGGTCACACTGTTACTGATTTTATCCTTTTGTCGTTTCACTCTCTCTGTCCATTGTGAACAAACTCGCTAGGCCGATGAAAACAGGTGCCGCCGATTATCTAGTGACTCTCCGAGATATACCTAATATCAACGCAGGACAGAAAAACTAGCGAGGAACCTATGCTGGCAACGCGTATTCTGGGTATGGGAGAAGCTTTGTTCGAAGCAAACAACAATTTATGATTGTTTCGCAAAGGCGAGATCGTACGCGTAAGCACGGTCAATTAATGACTTTGAAAAATTCGGTAACACACTGACAGAAACAAAAGGACCACCTCGAGACTGGGCTTAGATTATTAATAGGCCAAACTGTCGACAGCGCTACTTAATCAGCAAAGAACAATACATAACGCTTTGTGTACAATACTAAAGGCAATTGATATCACGACCATTCTTTTCTCGCCTACATTTTTTATAAAAACCTATGAAGCTCTATTTTTGCACAAATTGCATCGATTATCGAGTGTACATGCATTCTCACGAATGTATACGAACTACTTCTTTGTGTCTTGTCATGTTCAGCTATACGTTTCTGTATTTAAATTGTATATATAATAGGGAATGTTCGTACAGATCCCTGTAATAATTTGATTTTGAATTTATCTCGCTTCCTGGTACTTGTATGGTCAGCTGCTGGGTAGTTAAGAACCGGTATGACCACGGCGAACATCTGTACACGTGTAGAAAGGAGACACTGATAATGGACACACACAGGCCAATACGGGTCATCAAAAACAGAGAAAGACATATTTATCGATAGTCTGACCTGGTCCATGATCCGTGATGTACATCAAACATGCCATCTTTTTTTGATATCTCTATAGAATTTTTCCAGCATAGAATATATAATATAGAATTTTACCTCATGCACTCGTTCGATGCCACGTTCCGCCAAAGCACCAGGCCCCAGGGACGGGTTCCTACGCTAATCTAGTAAATTCGTCTATAATCTGAGGTCGTTCAAGGACGTTGGTTACGTTGTCAAGGCCAACGGCAGCAGCACCCAGAACTCTACGTAACCGACTTAGCGGTCTCTGTCAAAGGTTTCAGGTTCGCAAGATCAGCTAACGACGTAACCACTGGTGGACGACCATTAGTTCTGCGGCAATCAACGCGAATGCGCTTTACCGTCAGTGAACTGTCCATCTCCGGTTCAAGACATGCAAATAGCCACTTAGGAACAACGCCGACTGACATTACGTAACTTCCCTCGTGAGTCTGCTGCCTAGCTAGGATATGACGTCATACTATCGTGGCCCTAATGTCCGAGCTGGCCTACCAGCTTACGAAGTACATGCACTCAGCCTCTCTATAACACTGCTGCTGCGTCTGCTAGAGGTGACTGCGGTGATGATATTAAAAGTCACTCGCCTTGTCATTGTTTTGCTACGTCCTTTACCCTCTCCCACCTCTTTCTCTCGGCGCCTCACATGTGTCTGTCCGCAACGAACCACGGCTTGGCCTGCAAGTACCGCTATAGCAGGACCTGTTCCTTGTCCTGTGAGTGCTGACAGGCCTTCGCTCTTCTAAGGCGGGCTTTGCTGTTATCAACTTCTGTTCTGTTCTGTTCTACTCTATCATATTCGGTCTACCTGGCCTTCTGCTAAAAAGCGCGCGACAACTCTTCGTTACCACGACTATCCGTCCGACTGAGACCTAACTTCTGTGAAAAGCTCTTCAGACCGGAGGTTACTGTGGTTGGTTGGGCATTCGTTTCAAGTTCATTAGCTACAAACACGTAAATATCTCAAACTACAATATAGAAATGGATGGAGCTAGAGCAATTTACGTTTGAATGAAGACGTGGCCATAGCGTCGAAAGCGGTCGTGTTGGCAGAGTCTCGATCGCACCCGGTGAAAAAGCCAAAGAATTCAGTGCGACGTCAAGCAAATAATATCGGTCTCGGTGACTCTATATATAAGGCTTACAGTATGGACAAATGTATTATCGATAGCTGATTGTTTGTAATCAACTGCTGTCGGCCGCTTGGTCGAGGTCTTCAGCTGATCGAGTGGATTTTGTATTACTGTAATTAGTGCTGTGATTGTTTGCGATAACCTTGTGTCACGTTGCGTGAGTTGTATGTGACGATACGTTAATTTGTGGCTGGTTGTTGACGGCTTAATCTGACGACGAATCGACACGCCAAAGTGGCGTTCATCTTTCGCCATAACTTCGAGTTTTTGAATGGGCGATGAAGTGTGTGCAAGAGTGAAGATCTGTTTCGTCATATTGCGTTCTGCTTTTGCGGGAGGTATCAATTAGGTCGCGATTACAATAGCAGAACGTTAAGCTTCGCGGCGACCTGAGCCTAGGCGCCGGCAAGCCCATCTACTGTATTGCGACAATAATAGCGGCGTCGCAAACGAGGAACAGATTGGCGCTAGCAGTGCCAAAAATTATCACTCGAAAATAGTTCTAGCAGCGAAAAATTGACTAGCCGTTGTTGTTATTGTGGTTTAATACGCGCGCGATCTCGCACGAACTTTCCCATACAGACGGCGAACGACGGTCGCCATCTCCATCTAAACAGATGGAGGATTTTTCACTCAACTCGGAGGGGATTGCGTCGAAGCTAAATTTACAAAACCGCCGTAAGCAATTTGCCAGAACACAGTCGACGTTCAGTCAGACGTTCTCGGGTAGGTTCATAATAACAGATACAGACACTGGTGGGGTCGGCAGTCAGTTGTGTCCAATAGGCTTACCTCACTCGCAAATAACTAGGTAACGACATGAACACAACGGCACATATAGATGATGCTGACAGACAAAGGTTTAGAATTGGCTGTGATTCGAAAATGAAGGCCTCGAGTGAAAGCGCCATAAGTGGATGGTGCGATCGTTCTAATAATGTCTCTTCTCAAAGGAAGATAATGCAAAACTGGTACATGTAATAAACGACGAAATACTGGAAAGGTGGAAAATTTTGAGTAAAAATTGAGTCCTCCGTGGATTGACTCTAGGCCAGATGGAAAAACGCCTGTGATGTATTCCAGTTGGTGAGAGTTTAATTTTATAATTGTTCGCCATAGAACAGGAACGGTTCAATTTCCACGCCTAATCGAAGAGAGACTAGTCGAAGTTCTGATGAAAGGAATCGAGTTTGGTTAGGTTAGGCAGTATCCGAGTATATTGGAATATAGAGTGATGGTAGTACTTGTAGCGAATATCAGAACCGGTCGCTACTACGAAATACTCGCCGAAAATTAAACCATGACTATAGTCCGCTGTCTTGAGTTTTTCAAGGGACTCATAGATCGTTGCTATTCGGTGGCAAGCATTCTGGTTAATGTATGACAGCACGAGACTTGATCGCCATCTATCAACCACTCCCTAGATTGAGTAAAGGAATAGCCAACGTTGGCATCAACTAGCCCATCCTCCCGATTTAAATCAGTGTGATTATAAGGCTTTCTGTGCCTTGTAAAGCCAAATCCAGCACACTGTAAATTTACTTCGAGAAATTACACATAGAGAATTTACTAACACGAACGTGAGTGAAAAAGCCATGCGTAGATGATAGAGAAGAGTACTTCTCACACATAGAAAATCATCACTAGTTAAAATGCTATTCAATTTTAAATCCCGCTGGATTTACTTGCAGCAGCCCAGTACATCTATTCTGTTACTTCTCGATTGTAAGTCATAAATGGCGTACGTAGTTAACGAAGACTTTGTACTGGCGAGTATACCCCCCAGTCCACTGAAATTAACGCAAGTGCGATGTCCTTTTGGACTCCGACGTAAAAAAACGATCGTAGTAAAACTAATAATATACGTGTCTTTGAGTAGTACAATAGCAGAATCTAAGAAAGCCCCCTAATGGCGCTAACGAACGTAAACCTCGAAATATTCGAAACCACAAGGACGGCTGTACACGTGGTCTTTGCTTGGAGAATGTAGCAAGAACGGGTTACGAACAACAAAAGGGTAAACGACTGATCGTCGTTGTCCAGGACAAGGAGGAATCAAGATTTATTAGCTTCTCAGCAGTATTCCCCTGATATTAAGGACAGTCGAAATATCTTGCCTTTCCTAACTGTAGATAAGCGTATTGCATAAGAATTTAGAAAGGAAAAAATTAAGCAGAAGCAGAAAAAAGGACCGATAAAAGCTTTTGGTCAGAATGGCATCGCAGTAAGAATATCGTTTTCAGTCTCGTCATTACTAACGTCTTTTTATAAATATTAAATAATTTTTAAATCAAAGCCAAGCTTATTTCGCGTGAAGAGACCTTCCTGTCTTCTTGATATGTTCGCTAATCGCCTATTGGGATAGAAGGACGTTATACGTGAAGTGCTATCTATTTCATGCTAATAAATAAGTGTGGGTCGGCTTAATGTATATCGATGGTTGGCGGCCACCTTTGACCCATCGACCGTGAAAAGATAAGTACACAAGGGTAATCCATAGTAAATGTTGGTTACGGTGTATATTGATTACTTCCGGCGAGATAGTCCAACTACAAACAGTGTGTATATATATATATATGACAGCAACAGAATGGAACTGAAATAGAAACGATTGAAAACAAACATGCGGCAAACATTAAACAGATCGTATCTGCCACGTGGTCTCTAGAGAAGCAATCAAAAGATATCCTAACTTTTAATGACGGATTATTGAGGTGTTTCTTGCTACTTCAACCCCCCGGTTGCTTTTCTTAACGCTTCCTCGACCCCTGTTTGTCCCAGTGACGGTCAAAGTCGACATTCTTAACTAATAATTATTTTGATCGTTACTGCTGAGTAAAGCGAAGTGCATTTTATGCATATGAGCAGCAAACGTTTGAACGCTGTGAAGGTTTTGTAGTTCTGCTTATGCGTTGTTGTTTATTGTGGTGTGTTTCGCGAGGGCCTTCAAACGAGGTCTGCATCGTTTTGCAGACGCGACCTCTTATCCGAATTATCACATCAGACCGTTGGTTTCCCAGTGAATATACTTTAGATATTCTGTTTTCAAGCAAGAGTATTGCTAAACTGGAAATTAAAGACTATTGATTGTTTTGCTTCCCTTCAGTAGTTAATCGCATGGAAGTGATGACCATACAAACAGAAAAAATGATTTTTTTGCCGTATGTCAACAATGGCAGCTGTAGTAACGACTATACAAATAAAGCAACGGTAGAACCCATAGCAGGAATAATAGGTGGACTACAGACGCTGTTATCTCTTTTGACATGACGTAGACGTATTTACTGACCACTATAATGCTTAACTATAAATTTTCATTGTTATCAGCTAAATGTTCTCCGCTTGATCTGCATTATATGTCCACGCCGTATGCAGTCAGAGTGGGAACCCTAAATCTGATGGCTGCGATCAAATCTCGTAGGTAATTTTTCTTATCATACAGATGGAGGCACTACATAGCTATAGTGAATGATTCGCTTTCATATCATCTCACGAAGTCTTATTCCTCTCGAAGCTGACAGCTATGGACCAATTGTCCTCGGTACATTCGAATTGCCTATATATATACGGTCACGGATATTATGTGAAATAGGACGTTATGATGGAAATTGTACAGCCGCATAGGAGATCGGAGGTAAAACTGCATGAAGAGGTTCTACGTGAACAAAATTCTCAGAGCGGCCGGACGATCAGAGCTCTGTATCGTACTTTTCGCTGCTTTCTGCTCTTGCTGCTACTACTGTGGTTTTCTGTTCTTTACATAACGCCAGGTCAGCGTAGTGAAACAGCAAGACCGCTGCAAACGTCCCATAAGCGTAAGATGGCCTGCATCAAGGTCACGCTGCACTGAGCTATATTTACAAGCGCTGAGTTTTTTTACTTTGTTTGTTTCTTTCTACGTTTTATATGTACATTTGTATAGGTAGTCATAGGTCGCTTGCAGCTGCCAAATCCTAGGCAGCACCGACTGCATGCAGTTCTGACAGTTTTCACTAGTGTAGGGTCTGACCGACCGCTGACAACGATGTCGCGTCGCTGTAACTCTGACCAAGTCTTGCTCTACTTATAGCTAGGGTCTCTCCCTGTGGTCATAGATACGGTAGAGGGTTGTTAAGTGACGACTGTGAAAGGGTCGAAGATCGCGAGAAAGACGCAAATATCTGTAAAGATGGACTAACTTCGCTAGGTTTGGGTCTGTAAAGCACGTCCTATGGACTGGTTAACCTTAAAAAATCGCTTTTTTAAAAGGTTTCGGAAATGAGTGATGCATGCATGTGCGCCCAAGAGTCAGAACATGCATGAACTCAACAAGCAAATGAGTCTGCTGTTGCCTTTCGTCCCGATACCTGTCCTTAGTTAACATCTGGTGATAGTAAATCTACGACAATTATTCAGATGCCTTTATTCGGCCTTCTCGAAGATGGCCTTTCGCAAAAGTTGCTATGCTTTAAAATTTCGATACGATAAAGGCATAAATGCTGTTCAGGCCTATAAAAAATGTGTGCTTTTTGTAGCCAATATGCGTTCTTGGGAGAAATGAATAAAAAGTTGTTTTTTTGCTATCGCACAGAAAATATCGATGTGAAACATACTTCTCCAGTGTGATGCATTGCGGATAAGTTTTTATAGAAGTTGAACAAGGCCGATACGCAAATGGCTATGATATCGTCAGGTGACTGAATATCCAGCATCATTTGAAAAAAGCTGGGTAAAAAAGAAGCTCGGTGTTTCGGTGCGATACAGATCGATGCAAACTAATTCACTCGATCGTATCTCGGCTATCTGGAATATTCTACAGAAACGCAAGAAATCGAGCTATCTTTTGACCATGGGCCATTGACAAATGGATTACACGCGACAATGTGACTAAATATACATATTGTGACTATCTAACAAGAAACAAATAAGTCTTTCAGTCGGTCGCAAAACACAGACTGACGCTAAAAAAGCCAAAAGCCAGAAAAGAAGCCGTGTCTTATGAATACCTGCCGTCCGGCAAAACGATTGATTCGGACCTTTACTGCCGGATTACAATAAGTAATAAAAAAAAACTAACCGAGTTTAGTAAATAAAGAAGTCCTCTATCATAAGACGCCACAACACATACACGTCTTTAGCTACCTGTCCAAAACTTAGATGGGGCATTTTAATGAATCCGCCACGTGGCCTGGATTATTACCTGTTTTGGTCCCTGCACCCCTTGATGATGTTAAAATAATTAACTGTAATTAATTATAGAAGCTCTATAGTGCTGCCACAAAAAATGGCAGAAGACCATCGATCGTAATGGCGTATATATAATTTACTAATATTAATTTTAATCATTTGTTTTAATTTTGGTTTAGAAACGGTCAGTAATTTTTTGACAAGCAAAAAAAGTATCCGCTGTCGTCAGCCAGACGTCGCCTTTTCATCCAACGTCAAAGGGCTATTCAACTCCGCTTAAAAATCTTGAAGGATACAAAAAACGTGTAAGCCGTTGGGCAACGTAAAGCGCCTAACTGAAAGCTGAGCTTGGTTATTTGTAGTAGAAGAACCGTAAAAACTGCGTGAAAAAAGACAGCGTGGTCAACAAGCATCTCGTCGAATTCGTTGCCATGATAACTCTGTACATATGGTCGTCCCTAGTTTGAATTTCAGTGTTGAAAAATGCCATGACATATGGTTGCTACGCCATCTCATAAGTCTAATGGAGAAGCCTTACATAAATCCAGGAAGACCCTTCCCGGCTAGACTTTTCCAATCGAGACAAGTTGTCGACGGTGTATCGAAGGGGTAATTCCGAGAGCCTGTTAGTAAAGGTTAAAAAATGTGTGAACGCACAATAAGAACCCATTATGCAAAAGTAATTTGTAACTCTAGGTCCAGGTAACGTGTCGATGAAGCCGTAAAGGTCGAGGGGTGAGATGAAACTTGGGGGGGGGGGGGGGGGTCATAAGCCTTGTGAAACGTATACAATTGAACAGCGACCAGGTGTGTTTAGAGGGTGGTACGTTCATCGAAGATATATCTAAGGTAAACAAAATTGATCAAGTAAGTTGACTCAGCCATCTTCAACTAAACGTGGCCGCGTTGTCGAGCGAAGACAACTTTAATTTCGTTTAAGTAGCAGTCCTCGTATGGAGTCGGCCTATAACGACCCGCAGTGACAGACGGATAGATAGAGAGACACATATTGATGTTATAACAGTCAGTCAGTCTCACGTTCATTTGGTCGTATCGATTTCTATGTAATTCTTTGCATTTTTATGCTATATAATACAATTAGGGATTGTAATAGAAATCATAATCAAAATATAGAACGTGATATGATGTCACTCCGCAAAAACTACATAACTACAGATCTGACTATAATAGAAATAACACACAAGAAAAGCTCATGATCTATTTCGGTGTAGAATTGACGTTTATGTTTGTATCAATAAGACAAGAGAAACGAGGAGCGGGAGCTGTAGAGGAAAAGGAGAGGTCTTGGATGTATCAAACACTGAGTTAGACGAAAACTTCCTGTTATTCTGTAAGGAACACATAGTAATTAACAGGGTTGAATATTATTCATATTGAGCTCAAGCAGCTGGGCGAAAATTGGGTTAGTAACGTAGGCATAGTAATGCGAAGTGCTGTTTCGTTTCGGAAAAAAAAAGTACTTTCTTGTCTCAGTTTGTAGTAAGTAAGTCTCAATGAGCTTAGATATATGTCTTGTTCTTTCAAAGCTGGGTCCATCTCAGTGTTTACTAGTACACAACAGTAGTAATAAAAGTAATATTAAATAAAAAAAAAATTAATAATATACATATTTTGACACACCCATCGGGTGCAGCTTCACAAAAAGTTATTTAAAAAATAAATCTTATTATTAGGTAATATAATTACTAGCGTATTGTTTTAAAGCTCTACGACAAAAACTATGTAATCTCCTATGTAACGTTACATTCCGATAATTAATACACTCTATCCATTGTCCAAGACCAGCACATTATTATCACTTTCGCGCAGACACCTAATTTCGGCACTCTCATACAAACAGTTATAGTGTCTGGTCGTCACATGCCATTCTAAATGTCGAAAGTCGTTGATCCATTGTTCTACTTCTCACCGCCCTAGGTCACCATGGAGTTTATGGTGACTAATAGCTCCTGGCCAGTAGCGGAATTGGCGCTCTACGGAGCAAACCCATCTACGCTATATTACCCCATCTGGGTTGTAAAAACGTCGACGACAAGCGTCAAGTACATCAACGGCCCCAACCGCGATAACTGCCGAAGGCAAACATCTTTTCTGTTTTAGACATTGTGCATGTAGTTGGCAGTTTCTGTCCTATATTCTACATCTAGTTAACAGTTTAACCGATCTTACGCTAGACCGGACACTCACACGGGTCGCTCTTTTCGGCCAACCGCCACGCGTGGCTGTTCGCTACGTTAACGGCTAACACCGTGTCGTGTTCAGCGTACGTAGTCAGTCGTATGCTAGAATGGCTGACAATGTCATTGGTTATTTTCGGATTTGCCTTCCCTTCCTATTCTAGCTTTCTCACCAGCTCAAAAAGCAACTTCAGTTCTATCTTTCGGGCTGTGTGGCCTTGTGTCATAGAAGTAAACTGCCCTTCAACTACTCTCGACCAAAGTGCGGGGCAACGGCCACATCGGTTTGTTCACGATGCTATTTATAAACCGTACATCTATTTGTAGCAAGTACGTTATCATCGGCGTCGAATACCAGGTGACGCGGCGCGACGCACAGAAACGGAGTAGATGAAAAAAATTGTAACTGGCCACACCTGATTGCTGCCAGAACTCTCGTATGACATTGTGAGAGTAATACAGGTAAACTGCCAAAGGGTACACGCAAGCGTTCATAGCAAGGACGCTACTAAAAGTAGGATTGCTAGAGTTATTATCGCTAGCTGCAGCGAAAATCGGGTCAAATGTACGTCGACGTCTGTTTTACGAAGTATAGGACAGCGGTGTTGTGTGTACAAAGACCATTGTTAGGTAAAAAAAAAACGAGAGACGGGGCAAAAATCGTTGATAAACTGACAAATCAATTCCGACCGGGCGAAGGGGCCCTAGAGAAAATAGAATGGGGACTGAATTCTGTTGTTAATGAAAAATAATAACAATGGGCTCTAGTAGTGAAAGTTTCTAGTGTTTACGGTCATCACAGTAAGTGAGATTATCACTTTACACTGGCTGCCCCCAAAACGCAGGCTACCCTCCTGATTCGTCGCTCCCTTCGATACAATCTGCCTTCGTCGTTGATTGATCTTGATTACTATGAATGAATTTATCGCTAGCAGCAATATCTGACCGGCAATATATGGATAAAGAGAACGAAGAAACTGGCACTAGCAGCTTTTAGGGAGAGACCAAATACGCTTATGGATGTATACGACAAGAACATCGATTTTTGACAACAACAGCTGACCCGGCAGTAACAGCAGTAACCAGACAAATCCAGTAGATAATAGATATACATAGAGTACTGAGTAAATGTATGGATAATTATTGGCTCACAGTGAATTGCGAGTGTGATACGCCCGTAAAGCTTGGGCGGTCAAAGTAACAAAAAAGAAATACACACGAAATGAGCTGTTCTGCCATATTATCGGTCATCCTATCGTACGCTTTCTAGCTTGACTAGCTGTTTCAAATACGCGTTAGTTTGCTGCAAAAAAAACCTCGCCCTTGAAGTAATTTTCTCATTGGTATACGATATGAAAAGAATCGTATCGGATGGTGAGAGCCCGCGTGGCCATTTTCAATTTGAGTCGATAACAACGAATCTCTGTAGTATCTGGCTATACAATGTGTCACACTTTCGGTCATTAGATAAATATGGGTTCTGTCCAGAACCCCGCGCTAGACTTGTTCTATGCGAGATTTGCTTATATAGGTATTACGATGAAGCAAATGCTTTTGTTAAGCCACAATACAGTTGTACTCGTATATGTAACATAAGGCGTTCGGCCCCTTATGCCCTAAAGACCTTCAAAAATAGCACTCTATGAGGTGCGCTCGTCTAAGCTCGAAATAACGCTAAGGACCTGCAAATATGTACTGTCATTTTTCAACGAACGTATTTAAATTTACTGCTAAATATTCAACGTTTACGATGCATGTCCTTAAGACGGGGACAAAAAAGAAGGGAAGATGAATGGTCTTTTTAAGCATTTAACTGCCGTCTGCTTTCGTCAAGTAAACTTGATTCGGGAGGGTGTCGTTAGCTTTATATATATTAAAGTTATGTACGGTTTGAACGCGCTCTTCCGACCAGATGCTTATTGGCTTTATCGTTTGGTGCCCGTTTATCGGACTAATTTCTTTCGACATCAGTCAAACGAACAAGGATCGGTTAATGTCGTTGGCTATTGAACGTTATAGCTGCCAGGCGCTACTTCGATACAACATCTATGGCCAGGTATTTCCCCGTGTAGTCTAATGGACATAATGGTCCAGTGTTTTTGAGTTAATTTAGGTCTTCGCTTTCTGCCCGGCTATACTGTAGACTTGGTCAGTGAAATCGTTAGACACGCCGAAACTCAGCGGTTTCTAATGGGTTTTTCTGAAGATCTGACGGTTATTTCGAAGTTGAAAGCTAATGAAAACATCTGGCCACGGACAAGTAAAGATCTGTGCCACCGTCAGTTGGCGCACTACACCCATTAACTATCTTTACATGTTCTACTAGCTATTGTGAGCGCAGGGTTCGTCAGTGTTTCGCCTATTCTAGATGATTGTTTTTCTCCTACCTGTTTGATATCTATAGGAACGGACTATTTACTATTGTGCTGATTCGATGTCTTTTTTTTTTTTTTTTTTTTTTTAATAAGATAGTCCTTTGGAGGCGAGAAAGAGACTAGCGTATATTATGGAGCAAAAGAAAAATAAAAATGGTAGGTACAACATCGCCAATAGTGAGCTAAGCCAACCCGAATTGAACAAATGATAGTCACTGGCCACCGAAAGCGTAAGCTGTCTTCAAGCCTCTGTTTGGTGATTGCTACGGCCGCTATTAGAATTACTTCATGGGAATTCCCTTTTGTATACAGTACCTCATACAGTGTTCCTCTGTGCTTAGGGGGTACAGCGGCGCTTTGGGGATGCGTTAACAGACATCAGCTGAGCCTAGTCGAGGTCGTGAAGAAGCGTTTAGTCGTTGCAGCCCATGGAAATAGTAACAGCGTAAGCGGCACAGACACGGCTGCCCACGTTCGGCCGAGTCGATCGGCCATTTATTCTCCGGTGTTTTGTATCTGTGTAGAGCGCTCTATTGCCCCAGCTGGCACAGTTTTTGAGCTCTCTAATATTTCCAATGGCCATTTTTTCCCTAACAGCATTTTTGCCGTTACCCTATTGCCACGTATTGAATGCAATCCGAAGGAGAAGTATATCATGGGAGCGTACAAGTGGAAAGGAAGGGTGCGCGTGTAGCTCAGAGGAAGATGTGCGGAAGACAAATTCGTGCCGGCGTGTATGAAGGTTTGTGTGTAGTTCCTGCACTGGCAACAATATCAATTGTATTCTTTTTTTTTTTTTCTATTCTCTTTCACAAACGCAAAATGTTCGCGAACAAAGTCATTTTGGGTATTGGGGCAATTTAAGGTCGTTGGCTAAGCGGCAAGGGGCTGCCCCCTCAAAATGGATGACGTACAGTATAAGCTGCCATTGCAACAACAACAACAAAGATGGCGTTGCAACTGCCTTCCGGCAATAGTTACAGAAACAAGGGCTGCGCATTTGCCTTAGTTCTATAATGGACGCGTCGGATTGGAAACGCGTGGAAAAGATGACCGCTGACTCCAGCTTCTCAATAGAACTGAAGTCGTTCGCAGTCGGCAGTCGGTTTTCGCAAAACTGCTTTCAGCCAGATGATTTAAATCAGTTATTAGCGACGATTATGAGATTCATACGCACTATGTGGATGTCCGCAAGGCGGCGTAACGAAGGAGTTGTGCTATGTTCAGCACAACGAGAACCAGAAGAGCTGTCTAAATTGTAGGAGTAAAGGAACTTTAGCTTAGTAGAAACTCTAACTTTTTTTGATACTATCAAAAGCGAAGTTAAGTATAGTACTGCTTGCATAAGTATATCGAGTTTTACGTTCAGTACTGTTATTAACCGTTGTGTTGAAGGGATACTACTTATTACTACTACAACCACGATACAATCTACGCCACTTTATCTTTTGAGATCATAGAAAAGTGTCACCGGCACGAAATTCTACAAAATATGGATGCTGTGACGTCTACATTTATGACAAAAAACACATTTTAAAGGACTCGATTTAGCTATATTTTATGTCCTGCTCGTTACAACTACTCTTGTAAGAAGTTCCTAAAGTATTTCAAACTTACTTCATACATTCTCATAGTTTGCGATTTATTTCTTCTAATAGCCAACAATGAAACAATGCTTAAATCGATAAATGGAATTCGGTGAGTAATAATAGATATGGCCAATGCGAAACGCCACTTACGTCACTAACAATGACTTTTTATGCAAAGGACTTATTGTGGAGTCCCGGTCATGGAGGGAATGTCTCCCTTTCGTATAAACATTGGAAACTAACGGAAATCGGACAGGGCACAGAGTACTGAGTCGTATACAAGTCTCGACGGGGGATCTGGGCGAGTTCAATAAGGTAATGGCAGTGTTCCTCGACAGTATAGTTCTAAGCATACCGTTAGTCATGGCTGAACGATTGGAGCCTTCGAGCTTCGGTGCTTTACATTTTGGAAGGTAAAGGCCGAACTCTACCTTGAATTGTCAGTGCTGCTGATGCTAGTGTTACCTTTAAAAAACATCGAAAGCGCCTTCAAAGACATTTACCATTGAAAGCTCAAGTTTTGCCTTCCTACCTAAAACTAGGTCAGTACTGGTTATCTCTTAAATAGGGATATGTTTCTTATTCCCCTCTGTTATCTAGGACTCCTCTACATTTTTAAGTCGACTTTTTAGAAAACACTTGAAGCGCTGTAAAAGCGTACCTAGCGGAAAATTTGTAGAAATAATATTTTTAATACAGGAAAATTGCAGTTGAATATTAATAAACGGAAAAAAATCGACAACAAAATAGGTCGTGGAAGCTAGAATTTGAAACTACACGATGGGTTTCATCAATATCACCTGCTGTGACAAGAGGGCAGTTGCCCGTTTCGTAGTCGTCGAAAAGAGCCCTTGACAGCCTCATAAAGTTAGAAGATAAAAATGTTTGTAGATGTGCGAGAAAAAAATTGAAACTCGCTCCTATTCAATTTGCAAAAATTAGACTAACTTGAATTATAGCACCTTTATGAATATAACTTCCGTTGGAGGGGATCGATAGGTGGGGATATTGCAGCCTATACTGATTAATATATACCTTGTCACCCCACAGACTGATAGGCGCTGTTTTTAAACAACTGAGGTATAGATATTACACCATGTTGGGATAACATTGGTGCTCATTGCGGCATACACAGAAAGCAGAATTGAAGATATGCATGCGAATCGTGATTAAAACATTGAAATAATAAATGAAGTAATCATTTTTTATTGTTAAGTTTCAAGCTGGCGCGCACATTAAGAGTTTAACGATCACATTCACCCTTTTAATGTTACACACTTTGAGAAAACCTTTACATTTAATACAACAGGTCTTCGTATAATGTTACTAAGACGAAACTTTTTTTCTCGCTGCGAAGACGATGACAGGTATCGCAACGAGTAAATTTGCTTTCACAATATTCATATTTCATCTTGAATTTTGAAGAGTTTTGATCAAGACGTTTATATATTGAGTCTATATGCCAGGGTGTGTCAAGCAGACCTTTTGTACCGGTGTGAGTATGTGAAGTCAGCACCTTATTTACAAGTGATCGAAGTGTTACCTTTTTTTTTGTAACTAGAAGATTCGTAGTGGCAAGAATAAAAGATAACTATGATAATGATATTGAGTGGACAATTGGACCCGGGTGTAAAGTAAAGCGTCGTGACATAATTGGATCGTGTAGGCCTCTTCACATCTGCACGATGATGCAATGGTGAGGGATGGTGTACTTGTACGGTCGACTGTAAATAGGCTCTTGCCTATTTTGATCAAAATAGGCAGGCGCTGGTTGTGCCAGTGATGCAAATATTTACTGGACTACTTTGTAATGGTCAGTTTTTGTGGGTCAATTGTCTCGAAAGAACGAGGAAAAATAGGCTTCAAGGTTTGCATAATAAAGGTGTGTCCTTCAATAAGCTGTTCATATACAATAGAACATAGTTTTCGTACATAAAACAATGCCACACGGTCAAACAAAATCCAGATATTAAGCGTATACGTTTCATGCGTCTTATACGTTCGTACTAACTAAAATTCCATTTTATTTAAACCCCATTTTTCATCCAACATGAAAACAGTGAAATTCTCGATAATGTTAACATGTATTGCTTCTGATAGCTAGCAAACATGACGAAGTGGTATTTACACCGTAGCAGCCGGTAGAAAACAGCCGTTTGTCATTTCACGGCTCGAATACCATCCTTCCTTCCTTTTTCGACCACTGATTTACGTTCAGCATTGCTCCCGATCCAAACCCCTGATGCCCAAGACTCTGAGTACACGTCAAACAGAAACTATCGCCTTTGAAATCGCTTCTGCAGGCACTTCTTTCTTGCCGGCTTTTTCTCGCTAGAGATTGTGCCACACTCAGACATGCAGCCGCTATGTCCTCAGCGATCCCGATCACACGGAGATCCCCCGCATAGAATGGAAGCTGTGAAGTCCGACGTATTTGGGCAGCTGCCAGGGATGCAACCGCTATCTATCTTCCTGCTATGCTCTAGGCGGTTCCTCGCTTATGCGGGGCATATCTGTCGCATTGCGGTCGGCCTTGGAGGAAGGGTCGCTGTCACCAACGTCAGAAACAATAATCCACACAGACAATGTTCCGGCCATCACATCTCAATCGTCTCCTTCTTTAGGCGACAATCCCACCCGCTGAAGCTTGGCGACAGTAGTTTACATTGCGACATGTAATCGAAGCACAACCTTTGCTGGTAATCTAGGTTTTTACTGTTGAATACGACAGAGGCTCCTTTGGATAATTAGCGCTTTCACCTGATACCCTATTTTCTAAGGAGAACTTTGTAAGGAAACTTTTTCTGATGCCTCCATCTTCGTCGTGTGCAGTGAGGCTGCCAAGGACTTTTCTCACTTCACTTTCTGGTAAAGGCGATGTCAGCCGTGCATGCGTTTACGTATGTGCTTGTCTGTCGTATAATGAATGTATCTACACGTAATGTAACGGCCTAAATAAGGCGTGGCTCTTGGAGGTTGGCTTGTAGGAGTAGATGTGTTTGCACTGGTGTTCTTTAGATCGTCGAACAGTAGGAGAA
Source organism: Varroa destructor (assembly GCF_002443255.2). Taxonomy (NCBI): domain Eukaryota; kingdom Metazoa; phylum Arthropoda; class Arachnida; order Mesostigmata; family Varroidae; genus Varroa; species Varroa destructor. Next base: position 1,941,689 of record NW_019211457.1, on the reverse strand, counting down.
GGGGATAAAGAAGATCTGAGGTGTTGAAGCCTTAGGCCGGTAGGGAACGATTGTTGGAAGATCGCTCCAACTCTCGTCGTTACCACATCGGTCCAGCTGTTTTGGGCAGAAGGCGATCGGCGAAAACCGTTATAATGAAAGATGTGAATGAGCAGCTGCGCTAAAGCAACGATATATTTACTCGTTCATTTTGTGCGCTCGTACTTGTGTAGCTTTTTCTTTAAATTTCCCTCTGCGGTAAGGTTATAGTTGAATAATTATCCATGCCTGCCTGCTCGCTTTTATGCGTCACTGGCATTTTTTATCAGCTACCAGTTTTAATACAGCAATCTCCACAGACTAGATATATATCTCTCGACTTTATGCTCGGTCGCGCTTCCTACTATCGAGAGTAAATCCTTTTACGACTTCTGCAATCCTTGTAAAAAGCACTGCAGCAGAAATCGCTATTTCTGTTCACGAGCGAAAAATTTTACTTGAGTTTTAACGTTGTGATCATGTTCTCTTCGTCGCCATTCATGTCAGGGTTTCCATGACGCGGTTCTATGTGCGGTTGTATATTGTGTTACCGTCCTCGGTTTGCTCGTCCAGCATAAACATCCTTCGAGATCCCACGCCGATACGTAGTTTCGGAGACATTAACAAGAATAAACAACAGTGTTCACTGGGGTAGCGTCTATTGATCGGCGAAAAGTGGACCTAGAGCGAAGGGCCTTGTGCTGGATCCTAGGCACCTTACACATTTTATTAAAGAAATGTAAAGGATAGGAAAACAAGCGGGAGACAGACCACCGGTCTACCCTGGCAATGCATATTTCCTGAGACATAAGGCTCCGTAGCAAGGCGATACTAGGTAGTCAACAAGCAGTTGAGAAGAAAGGTTTAACCGCTATGGCACTAGTTCTGTTAGAAGTTATTACAACAAGCGAAAAAAGTTCCCTGGAATGGACTAAGCATTCCATAAAGACGAAGAAAAGGTACAAAATATGAAATCAAAGGGCAAATAGTTTTTACTGTAACATATTATACTGTCTATTTTGCTACTACAATAAATTGTTAGTATTTTCTACTTACTGTTGGTGCGTAAAGAAATTGTCCTTTCAAATTTAGTTAAATATATATCACACACTTGCTCTTATGTTATGGCATATGCATATATATTCTTTCCAATATGTACAATTTCCAATATGTACACATAATATTGCATGGTGTTGCTTGGAAAGCGCCTAAGCTTTATCTTAGATCCTGAAAGTTTGTTTTGGCCTTGAATGCGTCCTTATTTTCGACGTGTATTCTCCTTTGCATGACACTATTTCATTATTCAAATTATACGAAAATTAACAAAGGCATAGAACTTATTGAATTAGGCAGAGTAAACAGGTATAGAGATGAGTCACAATACAAAAAAACCTATGTACTTTGAATCATGCCTATACTTCGAAAGTTGAAAGAGAGATGTCTGCATCGGCCTTCGTCTGCGACAGTGCTAAACAGACTTTATACCTACGTACATCGAGAGGTTCAGCTCGAATTTGTTATACAGTGGGCTAACCATTACCTTTAATTACATAAATCAGGGAATTTCAACTATTCATATTTGTGTAGCTTTGAGCCTCTTGACTATCATTATTATGATATCTTACAGGTTCCTCGTGATTATAGCCAGGGTTGGAGCGTACTGTTTCCGGAAACAGGACTAGCTCCGCACGATCTTATACATAGTGTTTAAAAAACATAATCTCATTAAAAATAATTTTTTAACCGAACCTATAAAGCGTAAACATCCAATTTATAGGTAACCGTGATGCTCGAAAACAGCTGCATATGATGAATGTCAGTGATTTCTCTCTATACTTGATTTTTTTTTTCGGCTTGTTGTTCTTTTGCTTTATCGGCTCCTAGATAGTCCCCCTTTTTGTAAATTTTTTGTGGCTGACGTGACGGTTCTGCAAGAGACGATCAAAAGCACAATGTCCATTCTTCAAAATTTTCCATTTATCAGATATTTTGAACAGAGCGTGGGTCGGACTATGCGCAAGACTCTCTCGCTATAACTTATCCACTTTTTGCATTTCGTAGTCGTATCGCGTCGGTATCAGGATTTTCAGAAGTTGACATTTCTGGTGTTGCTGGTACGATTGGATCAAGGCATGCAGGTTCTTATTCTTCTTTAGCACAGGAAGAATCAGGGTCCCACGAAGCGAGGCCAAGACAGTACAACGTTTCATTAGAGTCTGCTAGCTGCTATACTCTAGCACAGAATGCCAGCGTATGTCAAGCCGTGGGCTCTCCGGTTATTAGCGCGCGAAGCGCTGAAAGCTAGAAAGGCGAAGATCGGCATGAAAGCCTAGTATCATTATATTCCAGGAGCTTTAGTGGGTTTCCACTTCTATGTGGGTCAAATCTAAACCTTTTCGATTTTCCTCCCCATTTCTATTTGTTTCACTTTGCCCCCAGGGCTGTCACGTCCTTTATTAACCGATATGTATTGCAGTCTATTTAGCGGTATTAAATGCCCAGGATCGCCAGCTCGGCTTTTATGTTTAAGTTTTGCGTCCGGTATGGCCCCTAGGCGTTCCGTCAGACTCTACCAGCCGTCTATTTATGGTCCTCATGATGACAAGCAGAATTTCCTTACTCTACAGTTAATAGTGCGTGGAGGCGTGACAGCATTGGTCTGACGACGTGTGTGTGTGCATGTGGGTCGATATGAATAAATATGTGTCATAAGCTGTAGGCGTATCTATCTAGACACATAAAGAGACATTGAAAAGCGAAAGGGAGGGCAAAACTGGAAGTAGAAAAGATTATTAGGTACCTAAGTGTACCCATATGGGATCTGTCATCGTTTTGATCAGGGGCTAACCCAGCCAAATGGTACCGACTGTTTGGTGAAGATGTCTTTTTGGCCATCGCTGATTCGGCGAGGTAATATAGACTATGTATAAGTGTAGGCGGATTTGGAGAGGACCGAAGGGGTCCTAGCAATATATAAGCTTCAATGTATCGTCGTATGACCGGTTGCGTCTTTGGCTCAGTTTTTTTTTGTTCGCCTTTATCAAATGGTCTTCCAGAACGAACTGTCGAATGAAGACGGTCACGTGTCCAGGTGCTGTATCTGATTTACACGCGGCATAACCCTGCGTGTGCGTTCAGTAGCGCCGTCTGATAATACTGACTATTGGCTGGACATATTGAAAGCTAGTAAAGTGTGCACATTTATACTCGAACATTCAACAAAGGCAAATCCAACATTAATATTATGTAATTAAAAACATCAAGTGCCACTTATAGAATAGAGTCTTCGTAGTGGAACCTCGGTCGACGTCTTTCGTATAGCTAGTGATATTGGTAAGTAACCTAGAGCTCTTTGGTTACTGTCTTTGCTTATGAAATTTATCAATTTGCGACTAGAAATTAAGTATCCGAACGTTACATATGTTGGTCCAAGTTTTTTGAAAACCTACAACCAATAGAATCAGTGATGCTGACCCGTCGCTGTTGACCCACTTCGTTCCTCACTAGGAGTCGACAAAGGAGCTCTGCACAGAAATAATTTTCTTTTCACATTCATGACAAACCCTACTTCTTACAAGACGCAACGGTTATGTTCTATTCTGTTTTCGTTGACAGAATCCACTACATGAATAGATCGCAACTTTTAAGTTACTACTTCTGTTTGCAATGCGATGTTTACTTGCGGGTGCTTGGCTCCGAATGGTTTCCGAAGATGAAGCAAGCACCAATTTTTACCTTTCGACTCGTGTATCTCGTTTTCACAGGATTCTATACCGGCGTCAGGTGCCTCGACGGGCGCCAAACCGTAACACTTTCCATTCCAGTAGAAATAGTTGGCAGCGAGCAGAAAGACGCTTTCATCATATCTCCGCCTACTTCACCACCTGACGGTGGCGGCAACCCATGGCAAGCAACATGTCGATTTCATGGGACGCCTGAACTATGCATGCAAATCGCAATGCATTATCAAAAGATAAGTTCTCATGTTCACACTACATCATAATCTATTCGCAGCCGTTCGTCTCCGCAAGGCCCTAGCGAAAAGTTTTTAAGCCAATTGGAAATTAGCGCATTTTTAAAACGTAGGGTTAAAAAAAAGGATCCATCTCTGCGTAGGCGCTTGGTTTCGGAGCTTAACCTATTTTCCCACTGCAAATAAGGCCCTACTTTGCCGTCGCTTAGTAGCCTATCCCATGTCAATTTTCACAAGTTCAGGAAAAGCTGTTGCTTTACTCCAGCCCATTTTGTCTTTGACGATATTGTGATGAGTCGGTACGCTGACGGTACTGTGGGGCAATAGCGGACAAGGAAGGCTGGCGCATATTGGAACACCTTGCTCGCTTGTCTGTTGGCGGTCTTTTTGACCTAAACTAAGTTGAACGTATAGTGAAAAATGAAGTTTTCTCGACCACAGGCTTCTCTCATCCTTCTCGCACTCGAGTGCTGTCGCACGAATAGAAGAAGCGCAATAGAAGCAGATGAACCTCAGAACAGGACTACGTAGTGTCTAGTTTTTCTGCCACGAAACGAACGCAAGCGAACACTTCACCTGAGTAAAGGCAGTCGGAATCAAGGCTTCAGCCATGTGCACAGCTGGATCTGCAGAGAGATTTAACGTAGCGAAGGCACATCCTACAAATTAACATAATCATGTCCCCTTGGAACAAAATTTTAACCTGAAGGGAATGATGGCAGCATGCGTTTCCCCTGCGGCTCCAATAAAGGTGAACAAAGCTGGAGGGTCAAACCGCCTCTTTTCAGAGAGTTCTGCTTCATCTTATCCTGCTCTCTCGCTAAAATAATAACGTATGTATAGCACTTTTATTGTTTACCTTAATCGTGATCGTATATGCGTTATACAGTAACATCACATAACTAGTGTGCTTTTTAAACTAGTGTTAGATGAAGTATTACCTTCTAGAGACTGCAAAGGGCAGGTGTGCAATTTTCGGCGTCTGTTACTATTGCAAATGATGAACGGACTAAATCCTCTAGTATATAAACATGGAGAACTGCCTTTACGAATCAAACCATGTCCTTTATAGAAGTTACATTGAGACAGTTGCTTTTTCTCTTCGTCTACACCAGTTATGTGCGTATAAACGTACTAAAGTTCAGATTCAGATGTTCAGAGTTTTCAAGTTACTTAATTTCTCTTTTCTTTATGAAATCCATCGGATCGAACCTGTTTCTTTGGTACCGTCCAGCTGAGTTTTCCTTCCGTTTTTTCAAAAATTCTCCATAGACTTCCAGGTAAAGGCAATGTGTCATATCTTTCGGTTTGCAAAGCAGACTATCTGGATAATAAACGTTAAAACATTTCTAATCTCGGGACTGAAATTTTTTCACCTTAATTTTCTAAAGAAGGTGCTGACTGTTCGATTGCATAAAGCATATCCTTTTCTCTAGCGTGCCGCACTTCCCTAAAATATCTATCTTCATACTAGGATTCATATATATATATTATTTTCAAAAAATACATCGAATACAGTATAATTTTGAATATATCTTCGACTCTTCACGCGCAAGTTGTTTCGAAACGCATACGCATCTTTCAAGATCTAGGTTGGTATTTAGAAAGAACATTGCCTTCTAATCCTAGTCTCTTATCAACGAACACAATTTTGCACAGCTTTTTTTTTTTTAAAAACCGAAGCTCGTAAGCCCCAAGCCTAGTCAATCCGCATGTACTACGTAAACTTTTCAAACATTCGTCCATCCAGAATCAATTTTACCATTCAAGCTGTTCTGAGACGGAGGTAGACGACGAAAGGAAGCAAAAGGCTGGAGCATTTAGGGGACCTTAATTGAGAATGGCATTGCAGGGTACCGATGAAACAGAAAATTACACTGAGGAAACACCTTTTCCTTTTCCATCATTTGTGCGTCCCGTTTCTTTCTTCAATCTGATCACTAGCAGAAACGCACTGAACGTGCTTTTCAGTGTTACTTGCTGATGCTTGCCGGCCAGCATCATCCCCTACATCGGCATCAGGAACCGCCGACTGCAGTAGCTTGTTTTCGCTAAATTTTTTTCCATTGTATCTTTTTGCCTCTTGCGCGCTTTCCAATCTCGTTCGTACTCTTAATCGCCTCCTAGAAGATTTTTCGATTTTCTTATACGTTGACAAAGGGGGCCGGAAAGGAACACGGTCTTTTCGTTGACGAACAAGGACGAGTTTCCATCGACACATACTCAACACTTTCATCAAATTGAGTAAAACTGATTTTTCGGTTTCCTCTTACGTAAAAAAAAGGTGTTCTCTTGTTTCTTTTCTTTGGCCTCCATCGACCCGCTTTCTCCAATTTTGTCCGTACTAGATACTCACGATTACAGTTTGCCCCAGCGCCATTAATCGGTCTCTTATTTCTTGAACAGCTATCCGAGCAGCCAGGTTGTAAATGAGTGGTGTTTGATATACTCAGCCCGCGTAGCGTTCGGGCTAAATTGGTCAGGAGCACCGAAAGGCAGTTCAAGGCGGAGAGAGCAACGATCCAATGCTGGAGAATAGTAATATAAGTACGAATGTGGAACGTATCATCTGGGATACGCGCCAGTGAAGAAACTAAAGACAAAGGGATCTATGCAACGTTCACTATTGAGATATCAGAGATTAGCGAAGAGATGATGATGATGATGACAGGGTCGGGATAAGTGAAGTTTGTGATACTGACTCACTAGGACTTGAAATTACGAGCGCAGGCAAGCCCGGGGAAGTAGACGTACTGTTTCCCTAATGCCCAGGGCGCAACTGCAACATACTTCTAAACGATTATGTCGTTATGCATCTCAACTAAGCACAATAACAACGGAAGCAAAGGAAATAAGGAAAGTATCCGCTGCAAAGATGCTGTTTTCATTATAAGTGTCTAATGCCACATAACAAATAGATGAAGTATGTAAGAAAATAGTAAACACATTGTAATATTTATTATAGTGAATCTTATCCATCTATCCGAAAATAAAAGCAACGTCAACAATATTGAACAGAATACAGAGAGTCAGGGATTTCTCGTGCCATATGCCTTCTTCGATCGGCTTTCTTACCTGTAAGATCCTTGGTTTTACTATTCAGTAACGTCCTGTTATAGGGGTGCTGTATTATTGTGGATCGTTATATAATTTTGATGGGTCTCAGGCTCGGGTACGGGCTAGGGCCGGGGATAAGCGATCGTCCTGCGCCATTTTGCATTATAATCTGGCCACAGTAGATAATGGGGCTTACATGGCCCATTGGTTTTTGTGTAGGAAACTCTCAAATAGGACGGCCACTTTCAGGTTTCCTGACGGGAGTTTCTTTGCTGATTTTTTTACTATCTAAATCAAAAGCCGTGTTGGTTTTTATCGCCTGCTTCCACTAAGACTTCTCGATGCATCGAACGCGAATATAAAATTAAAATGTAAAGGTCCTACATCGGGGAATCCGTAGAACATATGGGTGTTCGATGTAACCAGCGTAAACAATATGCTTTGTCGCCATATCGTGAGCTGATCAGGCTAAGATGTAGCTGTTAGGCTATACGCCCACTCAACCTAAACATCGACCCGCCCATAAATTTTAAGAAAAACCGCAGAGATTCATAGTAAATACCCGCGTATTTTTGCTGTGTGTACATCGGCACACGCTAATTCTGCTGCAGCTCGCAAAATTGCCCCCGTTTAAGGGACCGAGGCCAGCAACCCCCATGCCTCCTTAACTTAGTCCTTCATTGACGTTCTGGAGAAATACCAAAACAGTATCAGTCACAACAATGACAACAGCAGACGGCGATGATGACGTCTGCATTGCGTTTTATGCAGGCGTTTCCATACGTCCGGTTGGCGGTAGGATCCCTTTAGATCTATTAGTATCACTTTTCGTTGAAGAGTTGGAGGACCAGGGCTACGAAACGAGGAAGAACTCGAGGAAAGAAAGAGTCGCGATTAGCTAACGGGCCGATTGTGTGCATCGATGTGCCAAAAGAAGACCTCGAGGAAGAAGGAACTGGCTGATGAGCAAATTTCCGAGCTTCTGATAACGGGTGAATTAGAGCGAATACATTTCCATCTATGCGCTTGTATTTATGCAGGGATTTCAATTAGGGTGGCATGTATACGAGTTCGTATCTGATTTGTTCACCCTCAATCAAAACCTCAATAGCTTTTATCATTGATCGTATGTCAAGCGCGTTACTGTGCCCGTTCGCATCCCAAGGACTTCATAGTACTCTTTCTATAGTAGTCTTACAATATTGTTTCATTTTCTTATGAACAGACTAGTAGAAGTTGCCTTAGAAACGGTGCTAACCGCATTCAGTCGTCTAATGCAACAAATTAACCTACTGCGAGCGTACAAGTAAGCTAGATACGACGCCTATCGTATGTAATAACAGAGAAGGCCCACAAAATATATGATCTGAAAATTGGACATCACGGTTTATGCTATGAAGTAAATGCATCCTTATGATTGTTTCAAAATTTTCGTCGTGGTTCTCAATGGGCATTGTGCACCGGAAAGAAACCAAGCTTAAAGAGTATGCTCTGACTCGAAAAATCTGTTAATTTACATTTGGGAATCAGTAGTGCTCTTTAGACTTTGCCTATCATTAAATTGTTTTGAACGTAGATTTTTAAGCTTTTTAAAGGTTTTACATTTTAAAGGTCCTGGCATGTAAATACTACTGGTAGCCAATGTTCTGCTCATGTTCTTAAGGATATCGTTCTTAAAATCGCGGTGGAAATATTACAAATCGATGAAATAGTAGAATAGTACAATGGCTACGAAATAATGCGAATAGAATTCAGTAATCATACTTGTAGCGTCAACAGGCTGTATTCTAGATTAGGTTAAGGCTGCACCGTTTCCGGACCCGATTAAATGGTCGTCAAAAAAAAAACATTGAATTATATTTTACCGCCTAAATTTTATATAATAAGTACATATCGATAATGAGTATTTCCATAGCAGTTTTACTCAACGTAGATGTCAGGTTTCAGTCGACAGGCGCAGCGTTAAACAACGATTGGATAGCCTATGTCTGTATATATCGTTTACGCAAACTGATCAGTAGATAATGACAGACATTAAGTACCAGACACGTTTCAGCTGTTCACATTCTAGACAGATAGGACAAAGCAAACAAAAGCATCCGTCGTCATACCAGATACCCTCGCTTGTGTAGACTGCCACGAAAATATCTTTTACAATCTTTTCCATGACGAGAGATAAGGCAGGTTGGGAAGGTAATAAGATAAGTCAGGTGGCTAGCCATTTAACATAACAAGCAGTATACGCGAGTAATTAGTTGAGCGAGATGGAAATGACGTTAAGGCTAGAAGTTTACCGCTTCTATCTTAAGACCATATTAGCGGACGCTTACCCCGTCGTTTTCCCCCACTTAGCAGCATGGTACGTAGGCCGTTACGCGATTGGCGCATGTCTCCTTACGACGATGAGATTAGTCGTTGCTAACATATAGTGTGGTGATTCCACGGATTCGTTGAGTACGACTTAGAGTCTAGCTAAAACTCGTTGCAGTAGGACCAAAAAGTGAAATGCACCGTAAAGTCCTATCGGAGGTCCTGACGAAGCCTACTGTTTGTAACTTGTAGTAGCAGGTCCTCATTGTTGTGCGGATTTATCCGAGTGTCGATGGCGGTCTTAGAGATAGTTCATTTCATGCCAACTAAGGCAAACGTGTAGACGGCACTCGTTGTAAAGCCAAAGTCGGCGAGGACAAATACGAAAGGAAACTGTCCGGTTCTACTGCAGAGACACATCGAATGGTACGACGATGCCTGCAGACGACGTATTCAGTGACGATGTCTCGACGAATATTCAGCCTCGTGAACCAGACGAGAATGAAGTTCACCGCCGATTACTTTCCTCCACCAGAGAGCCATTATGGTCTATTTGTAAGTGTGTTGGTTAATGTTTGTTCAATTGTGGTGTTCCTTTGTGAGTAACTATGCATTATTTGTATAGTATTCGGTTGTCCACAGGTGAACTTTGTTGGGTATGAACTTTGTACATAGCTCATAAAATGAATTTAAGCTAAGGAAATTAGGCCGCAGGCCACGACGCAGCAGATATAGATACGGAAGACAAATTGCTCGTAGGATATTAGCATAAGGAACATAGACAAAAAATAAGCGACGCTGTTTAACAAATAAAAACTAAATTTAAAAAAGCGCATATCATACAATCTATTTTTAAAAATTGTGCGAATACTCTGTGGACATATGGAACGGTTTTGGAGGCATATGGAAGCTTCTGGCTAGATGGAGCCCCTTTTTTTACTCTGTCGCTGCTTTGTGTGTCATCTGACAGCAATTGTATCAGTGGAAGGGCATAGTAGTAACAAAATATGTGCGATGCTTAAAGTTCTTACAGCTGGCCGGCAAACGGGTATTGCCAGACGTGCTTTTTTTAACGCTGAAAAGGACATAGTGGCCCATAAATTCTGCCTTTGACAAAAGGTTGCATGCCGTTGAAAAACCTAACTATTTTAATGCGTACATTGGTCTGCGGCAAAGTGGACCTTCATTATTTCTTGGGAAGGATTTCCCTTAAAGAATGAAATTACTCGAATCTTGAATCATAATGATCGTGTTTGCTGGCTTGTTCATTGTCTTATTGACGCTGTCAGCGCAAGCCCCAGGACAAAATTGCGTGTTAAGAACTTCAAAATTTCGGACTATTTCGGACATGAATGAATACACGAGGGTGCCTTCTCACGCAAACCTAATATATATTATGCTAAAGTAACCTGCGTTTAGGTTTAAACACGCCATTCGCTGTTGTCAACGAACGGATCCGTGTGGACTGCGCTGTTACTAGGTGACCGTCGTCAACAAACGTAATTTAGAATCAATTAATTCGGTTGTCGTAAAGGCATAAATTAATTTAAAGAACAGATGGTCCTTTCTGTCTAAGTTAATTGAATCGTTTCATTACTTCTGTGAACTTACCTACCCGTAGACATACACGTGTGTGCATGCTTGCCATACAAATATACCTTGCCTGTCGGTAATACGTACCTTGTGCAGCTCATTAGATCCTGACAAATGTCGTCATAGAGTCCTTATTGATATTGTTTCATCACGGGTTTTCTTTAGCCTTTTTTCCTTGCATGAAGAGAAAGAGCTTTCTGAGTTGATTGACTGGCGTTTCAGACAGGCCCCCTTCAGCCGACGCTTTCAAAACCTCTCTAACCCTGCCCAATTTGAATTCATGCGTTCGCCAGCCTTTCTTGTTGTACAGCTCATATAGGAACTTCCGTCGGACCAGTTAACTAACCAGCTAGTTTGTGCCTGAACTTAATGGTCCTAGCGAAAAGTGCTTATCTGCGAAAAACTTCACAAACGTGCAAGATAGTGCACACTTCTCTGAAACTTTGGAATAACGAAAAAAATTGTTGAAACTGTTGACTTCTAGAAACACCCATCAGCTAAAGCGGGCAATCGCAAGTCACTACACCACGACTTCGATTGGGATATTTTGTCTAACTTACATGAACAAACTTCTGATGTTCTACTGATATGTGTAAAGTCCTTTGAGTGGTTCCGTTACGTTGTTCAATGAAGCAGAAGTGTCAACAGCTATAACGAGCCTTCCTGTAGCCGGCAGTGTGTCGCAACTCTTACACCCCCGCATAATTATGAACGATCCGCCAGGCCTTTTCAATCTCTTTTGTTGGAAAAAGCAACACTTACACTGATTAAGCACATATGAGCCTTCACATGCCTGTTGCGACACATGATACTTCAGAGCGGCGGCTTCAACGAATTGCTTTTTTCACCCTGTTTTATGCCTTTGTGCTCTGATGCAGTAGAAGTAAGGTGCCAATAACGGTAGTGATACAATAGCCGTGGAATCAATCCCAGTGACCGATAGAATGTCTACTTGTAGCAGATAACAACGCATTGAGGCAAGCCAGTAAAGCTAATGTGTTTCAACGCCGGTTCCCAGTGTCCGCAACTTTGCTGAGGAAAAGGGCAGCCGCAATGGTGGTGGACAATCCGCTGGGTCCGCAAACTGGTCAAAAGCATGGGTCATTCGACGTTGTGGTACGAGCTAAATTAGTTAAACTTTCAACATCATTTACAAAGTGCTTACAACATGTCATTCAGACAAGGAATTAGTGATACGCATTATATTGATGATAATAAATAGCTAAAAGTACTTCATACCGTCGATAATGCTATTCGAAAATTGGAATAGATCGTTATATTTTGAGTTTTCCTACATTCACACACATAATACATCTTATGGGTAGAGTATATTCTCTCAATGGCTTAGAGGGCTTGGGCTGTCCGCAGTTCACTATGTCCCGCCGCGTACAACAGCCATTAGGCTAACTTGTTTGTTTCCCGTTCAGTTGATCAAACGGTGACTAACCTAAATGATCGTGAGCTTTGTTTTTCTCTAGTCTAAAGCCTCGTTGCATTATGTTACCGTTATTTAGCCCCGCTCCGCCCCCCCCACACCTCTCCTTCTTTCTCTCATTGTTACAACTTGCCTAAGTATGAAATAAGTAAAAGGGTGCCAATGGACATGAATTACTGGCTATTCATGTTAGATATTCGAAAATAATTCTCCTAACACAATAGAAAGCTCCGCATTTCTTATTATTTTTTAAGCAGTCGAAACTAAAGCCCAGTTCATGTTCATAAATACTATCCCTTTAGGGTCGCCGCAAAAACCGGCGATATCGCTCTCCTTTCCCAATGGACAAACCTTATATGGGGTACATGTGCTACAAAACTCAGGCCAAGAACCGTCATACGGTTGCAGAAGGGTTAGCAGGTGGATTCATGGGCACCTTTCCATTAGCGGAATATTCCATTACTGTTTGTTAAGGACTGGTCTGATCGCGTTGGCTATGTTGGCGGTGCCAGCAGTGGATGGATTCCGTTCTGAAGTGACGTGGCGGTGGCATTGACGAAGTTCGTTAGAGTCATTCGGTTGACGTGTAGGAAGGCTGATCCCATTACGTCTGATGTCGAGGGGCACAGATAGATTTCACTTCCTGAGTCAGATAAACAACGCATCTGCACCTGAGTAATTTATAAACGGGGAAGGATTTCCGTATGTACGCATACGCTTGACGGACGTAAAAAAGATGCAAAGTTCATCGCCCGTATTCACGCTGCTTTTCGAAATACGTTAGCACGATGCCTCCGATAATAGCGCTCGTGTGTTGCAAACATGGGTTTAGTAGCTTCTGGAATAGGTTACAATCGGTCGTTGATCAATTAAAGAAAAAGACCGTATTATTCCATGATTGAAGTGAAGGTTAGTAGCGAGATGATATTCGAAGTTGTCACACGAGTCATTGTAGTTCTTGCGTAGAAAGTTTGTCTGCATGTTATATAGCTGGGCTGTGTGGAGTCAAAATACGAGTCATCTAGAGGCGGCTATCCGGTCACTCGAGGTCACATTGTATAGTTCATGTGTGATGACAAAATATGATTTTATGAACCGATATTTTTATTAACTGGAAACGTACTCATTTTCCTAATGAGACGAACATTTTCCGTTATTTATATTTACATCTTTCGCCACTGTGCTATTCTACTCCCTATATATATATATATATATATATATATGGGGTAAAGCAATGAAGCAAACGGACGAATTGAGTAAATGAATAAGGGTTTTACCATCGGGTGTTCTAGATTCTCAAGCAGCGAAAAGAGGCGAAAATGAACCTAGTATGTGTGTGCTGTTTACCTGTAACGCATGTACAAGCAGATGGTCGAGGAAACAAGCAGGTTCGTGGAAAGAACAATAGTTAATTTTTTTCGTTACCTCAAACGTGATTGACAACGATCTATACAACGTCGTCTAGACGACTATTTGAAGGAATGGGTAGAAAGCCGAGACTTAGCTAATTAAAGTTCTTGCGGCTACTGCTGATAAGAAAGTACGTGATGATGAACGAGGATGCACGCCAATACGACGAAAAGAGGAACAGTACCAAAACGGTGTCCTAGTTATTGGTTACTGGCTTTATTAGGGGGAAAAAAAGCATTTCGCATGACACGCTTTGTCTTGATCACCCCAACGGCCTGAACGGTACTGGCAGGCGCACGGTAGCCTGCGTGCCTCCTGCTACTAGTCGATGCAATTTGGACGCTGCAGGGCCTAGTCGTTCTGCTACCTATGCAAATCTAATTTGGGCCAAAGGCTGTTCTGAATAGACGTTCTATAAGTATTTAACGAAGCTCTTGGGACACCCAATTGAATCGAGCAATATTCTTCGATGCTTATAATAGAACGAACTAAATTCTCCATTACGACTGTCTCTGGCACATTCTGCAAAGCATGACAGCTGTCACATAGATTCAAAATCTGCTTCTTTTTTTTTTTGATTTATACTGCGACAACTATGATAGAATTCCTAAGCAGCAGTATGTTTGAATGGAACTATTTTACTGCAAGATTTTGGAAAAACTTTAAAGGGCTAACGTTTAAGGCTACTAGTGAAGGTAAGGCGTAGTTAGAGTCGATGTTTTATGGGTCCTGTAGGAGAAATTGTATAGCGTAGTACTAACGCACTCCATAGCCAAACCAAACCTCTGTCTAGTGATGCTTTGACCGTTGAAGGTGTTTTTTGCGAAGTTACCGCAATAACTTCTAAGAGCCTGAACTGGTTCTGTGATCTCGAATGGATCCCTCCTTCTAAGCGAATGCTATATAAGGTCTATTAAACTGGAGATCCTTTCCCGAACCTTTGGCGAGACCGCTCGTTCATTTAAAAGCTAAATTTAAATTAGCCTACGACCGGTATTTCCCCTATAAACAATTTGTGCGGTTGGTGTAATATAGACATGTCAAAAATTCTTTGATATAGAGTATAAGCAAATCATGTGTATCTCTTGGTTAAAACGTCCTTTCTGCATTTTTTACTACGCATCAGTAGATCTAAATATTTACGAATCTAGCAACTAGTGATGCTATTCATATATACATATATATATATATGTAGACCTATTTTTGCCGCTGCGCTCTAATGAAGGTCATATAAGAATCTGAGTCTAGTGAAGACTCAAGTTCTTATGTAAGTTTTTACTGAATCCTGACAAAAGTGTTTACTTTAAGCTAAAATACAATAAGATACAGGTTTTATGTAGAGGAGATCGGGATGCTTACAGGCACGTCTAGAGGTAAGAACGCAAGAACTCAAGGCTTATCTTCTACATCGGCCAAGTGCAGGTGTATTCTGTTCCTTCACTGTACGATATATATTCCTAGTCAGACAGTGTTGCTCGTTCATACTGTATACCGCTACGTTAAAAAGAAACCTGTCAGACTATCGGCTGAAGTGTTTACAAAAATTACTATATTATTCCAGCAGGTACCTTTTTCGTGAAAATTATTCGGCCTTTATCAGGTCCTACCTGTTTGTATATCACAAAAGCAAGTAAAATCTACAAACCAATATTGTATACGATTTTGTATGATTTCGTTTTGAACAATGTTGTGTTTCATGCTTCATGTGTTTCACATAGGAAATACATTCAAAGAAACACAACGAAAAGCACGTGGACACGTACTATTCCGATACAGGATATTTTTACCTGCTCAAGGTCTCGAATTTGTCACTTTTCCTCAATGTCTTCTTGTAGAAAAGTATTGACTGCCACGTTTATACCACGAAAATCGGGAATGTGTGAAGACGTGAACTTCTTTGTATTGTGAGTTGAAGTGTACGTTGCGTACTTCTCTCTGACCAAGGAACTTTGCACCCTATCCTGTAAGTTTGCGTATCCAAAGTTGAGACCAAAGCTCAATAAAGATGTATCTTGGCTCTCTGCGCTTGTGGAATTTCCGAGGAAACGCTTATAACAAAAGTAGCATTCGAACAAATACTGTGAAGTACTTAAGCATACCACGGTGCCTTATCAAGGCTTGGGAAGATCGAGACTGCGGGTCTGCTTGGAGCGCTCTCCGAGTCCCGTCCTCCTGCAAAAACGAATATCAGTTGAACTGACTCACCAACGTGCCCTACGCAAAGCGTATGCCCGGGAAGGTTACCATTCAGGAGGCAGCACAACTGAATGATCTTAGGTAACAGACACTTTGGTCCATTAAAACGTGATTTTATAATGGTTGAGAGATACCATCTTCGTTGTGTATTCGTTGTATACTTCAAAGGTATACTTGTGCTCTTTACGATCAGAATAAACACAAATCAGTTTCCATTCATTCATTCATTTTTGCGAAATTTTAAGGGGGCAAAAAATCAAATAATGACTGCGACTAGCCGGTATCTGCGAGTGCATGCCCCAATCAAATTTCGTGGCCGATGAGCATTATACGTAGGTCCGTAAAGATAGATCCAGTAGATGAAATCCGTGTTTCGTAAATGAGACACCGACTGTTACACGACACAATCATCAATACTTCAAAGCAGAAAAACGTACAGTTATGAGGGTATTATGCACCTGCTGTGGCTTTATTACCTAGCCGATCCTCTAACGAAGTGAATTGGGTCGTAGTGGAAGTGGGTAGAAAGGGTCATTGGTCAGTTGTGGTCAACCGTTCATCATGGACACTGAAGCTGCCATTTTCCTCCGTAAGGGTTATCATTACTTGGGTCGGGGTAGCGACCTCCGGAGCTGAATAGTCGAATAATCAAAATGAGCCTCCTCCTGAGACCATATCCTTCCCTTGCTTTAGATTACCAGTCTAGCTAGAGGATCTCCTTCTGACAAGACATAACCAAAAGCCCTTTTCAAGTTTAGCATAAGACATTTTTGTTTAATCACCGTCGACATCAACTACTCGAGCGAGGCGTAAGCCTGAACTCAACCGAGAAATATATATATGGTAGAACTGTTATTTTTCTATGAACGGGGCAACATCTAACAGCACTGTCAGCCACGACAAAAGAACCAGCAATATTGAAGACAAGAAAAAATACCAGTCTGTGGGGGTGGCTGAACGCATGATAGCCGACGCGCGCGACGATGAAGGTAAAAAGAAACGAAAAGATAACCATTCTTTTGTTGTGCCAGCAGATCGCTACCGTTCCTATATTAGGTTTTGTGCAAGCAGAAAAGAAAGGGCAGTAAACGATTAAGCATCCCCTGAAAGGGTGTAAGCGTCATCAGATAGAAGAAATACTCGTTCGACTCGTTGGTCGCGCAACAGGTGGAACTATTTTGCTGTGGACAATCGATCCAAATTAGCAGATTGGGCCATCTCGTTATGGAGCAATAGCTCGATAAGAGTTATCATAGATAACGGTTCAGAGAGTATCATAGGAATTAGTTATAGTTGTAGCTTTAGATAATTGAGTCGATGTGATACTGCAAGCAAGCTAAGGCCATTGATCTTTCGACGTATGATGCTAATTCAAATGGTAGTAACAGTGTGTCTACATGGTATAACTAGCTGTTCGCGTAAGGAACGGGCTTATAGGATGTGGTCGTAGGATAGGTCGTTCGGAGCACTTCGGGTAAAACCTTCCCTCGAATAGCTTATTGCGTCTATATTGAAGTATCTAAAAAAATATATATAGTAGCCCTTACTATAGCATATATGCACTCATGCTATACAAGGATGGATATGCGAATGGATATATGCGGATGTTCCCGTTATGGTGGCACACCAATCGATGACGCCGTCGATATTTGCGTTTTTTCAAGAATCATTTCCGTGGACATAGCTGTCGTCGCCGTTTATGCACAATGTAAACATATAGCCAGTATTAAAGTAATGACACGGGTCATGTCATACAGGCTTTTTTTTTTTAGTGAAATGCGAAACAGTGATTATTGCTTCCGCTCTCTTCGAAGTGAAGTTCTTTGGTGACGAGGCTGGAGCTTGGCCGGCCTGTATGAGATGCACGTGCCCCTCTAGCAATCCTAGCAATTGCTGGCGCTTTATTGTGGTAAACCTCACAGCAGCAGTAACAGCGAACAGATGTCTCCCCCGTTCCCTGCCTCAGTTGCAATTGTTGTACTAACAGGCTTTGCGTCTTAGCGCTATGTTGCCGTGGAGCATCGGCATGCTCTACTGTGAAAGGCGAAGGGAATGGCGTCTCATTGTCGGATAAGGATAGCTTGCAGCTTCATCGTTATTCGTGGTCCTCGTCGCTTCGGTTTGTAAACGCGTTTCAAAGGCGCATTCTACGTCAATTTCGTAACTATGATTTACTGCTGCGAACTGTTGCAGATCGATAGCCGGGTTCAAATACGAGAATGGGAAGGGCCGATGTTGGCTGATTTGGTTAGGATGGAAATAACAACTTCCTACCAATACGTTATATGTCAGAACAGTCTTGTGTTTGAGAAGCCATAACCGTTAAGCCCGTTTTCGACTTGTGACCAATTTATACTGAATCAATTGTTTGTAGCGAGAGAACCCTTCGCTTATAAGCACGTTGACGATACGCGACACCAAAACTTTCCTAGTTAGTCTAATGCAATTTTCATTCCCTTTGACCAAATACACTTTTACTTGCCACCGTATAAAGGCCCGACGAAGACCTCAAATTTGAATGGAGACAAATCCTCATTTTCGAGCAGAAGCAGACCTTCATAGTAAGTTGGCCTAGTTGTGTTACATATGATACATATATATTATTACAGCGGCAGTTAAACGTATTACATTCAGATTATCTAAAATTCTGTTACAACCACGGCATTGATTTTTTAGTAAAACTGCTGATGCCAGTGAACGTTGTTATGGGCGCAACCTAACTCGACGGCTGACTTACAAGCGTATAATGTCTGTGCATTATCCAGCGATAACAAAATCAACATTTGCCACGTAATAGCTTCTCCATGGCTTGTACACGCCTGCACAATGTCGTCCAGTTGAGCGTAAAAGGCCACCTATAGCAAAACTTGCCGACGAAGCAAAGGCGCTTGCGCGAAGTCAATCTAAACAATGCGACTATAGGAAGGGAACAAAGTAGAAAATAGCTAGAAGGGGTCGGTCGTGCCACCAAAAGCGTTTGTCAAGCAGATTGAATGCATAAGAAAGCTTTATGGCATTGACCGAAAGCGTCTGCCGCTGTAAAGCCAGAACTGAATAAAAAAATGAGATTAAAAAATGAGCGTGCTTCATGGACGTTCGAATCGGGTGAGCTATAGCTAATGCTTCGCTGTCGTTTTGTGTAAATTGCTTTCTAGCGCTGCCTGTGGTACCTTGGAGTTAGTCCAGGCCAAAGAAATCTGTCAGCGGGCCTTAGTGTTGGGATGTCCGCTATCGGGGATGGATCAAGCTGCCCATTGATATTTATTATATTTACTCATTGATATATAAATGTTTTTGGAGAAACTTTCCGAGCTATACCCGCTAACAAATTCATTGTGCGTATTGTTATAGGACGATGTACTTCGTCAACTATTTTAAACAGCTTTAATTAACAACAATGGTTCTGGGAGATATCGAGGTATCGTTGGTTGGATCAGTATCCGAAAGCAATAAACGCATTTGTCAATACTTACTTAGGTAAGCTTGTAACTTACTAGATCAGAGGAGAAAAAGATACAATGTTCAGCTCTGAGCAAATTGAACTGAATTGCGTACGAAAAAAATCAGCTGCCCCGATAAAAGGCTACATTGACGATAGGTGATTTGCCGAAGTGGGTAGCTTCGTGGAACTCTCTGTTATGTTCAAGGAACGCCTCGTCCAGTACAGATATGTACAACAATGTTGCACCTGCGCCAGCTATTTAGAACCGCTGGAGCGGACTTTCCGCTTGTCTTTAGCTCAAAGTAACTATAATTATATGAGTTTAACATTACATAGTGTTAAATAAACTGCTAATTATTATTAGAATATACAGTTCTAAAATAATTATCATGTACTTAAGTTACTAGTATGAGTCTGGCTACCCTATGAGAACTTCGAGACTCGAGTTCAGGTGTGCAGCATGTTAAGCTTTACGCCCATCGATCAGGTGCATTTGTCAGGCGTCGTTATAGACAAAACAAAAACGCCCACGGATCGATAGCTTTGCTAATCATTTACATGTGAGGAAAGGTTACCTTTAGTGTGGCAAAATAATAACGTTTCGTAAGGTAAGCTTACCAATCTACGCGCCGTTTAAGTGACAAGCAATTGAAACTTGTGCTATTGACCAGAACGCGGTAATGAAAGATTTTAGCTTGCAAGCATCACAGAGAGCCGACCTATGCAACCGGCTCCAATAACTGGTTTCTTAATTACCCTGTTGATATAAACTGGAAGAAGGAGACTACCTGAAGTCGAATACCTACTGAGGAGACGCTTGTATTGTGTGTCTATATGATTGAAGGCGTTAATGAAACTAAAGTAACTTAAACCTCCTTTCTTTGTTTAATCGAAGTATATAATATTCTCACGCTGCTATTTTAATTTTGAACCATATCACCAAATAATAATAAATTATTAATAATGGTTATAATGATGACGAACTCCATCGAGAGGAGATCGTTTATCGTCAAACTGTTGTCAAAACCTGACCACCTGACCATCGTCTATAGATATTTGTGAGTCCTCCAAGTTACTTAATTGTGGACACAATTCCATTCAGAGCCCCATTGTTCACAAAAAAAAAAAAAAAAAAAAGTGAAAAAAACTACTTTACCCTCCGTACTTTTTCTATAAACGGACCAGGTCGGTCGGTCGGCGCGTCCTAATCAAATTTTGTTAGAGCGTGGTTTCAGCGATTAGCGTGCAGTCGAAGATATTCAAGCACTTGCTACGCGTGTTCTTGCTGAGAACGACTGTATCATTAACGCTACCATCCTGTGCATATCCCCACTTCCCACGTTTTCCCGAAGTTCTTATCAAGCTGATGATAAGCATGAATCAGGCACTGCCTCAATGCAAAAAGCAGCAGGAAATGAGGAAAGGCGAGCGTGAAATAGCACTAAATACCAGCATCTCTCTATTCTATAAGAGAACGCGTACAAGCGGATGGCGTTACACAGTGGCGACGGAATAAATACGCTGAAGTTGTGACGTAGGTAGGCCTGGAACAGCTGTAACAAAAAATAATCGATTACGACGATCCCTTCAGTACTGACGACAATGCGCTTGAGTACATATTTTTTCGTATTATTATTGATATTGTTTTTGCGGGTTTTGCAAAACAAGCCTTCCTGGCCACAAATGCTGACAAATCGTAATCAACGAAACTAACTTAAATATGATATACGTATGTACGGTCTACAATCGACCTATTGATACGGTATAACATACTATCGAAACCCTGTATAGCTTCCTTATGTTTTATCCGTGTATAAGCTAGCAGGAACTCGGCATACAAAATTTACATACAACTTGTACATTACGGTGGCTAGACGAAGCCGCGTGGCTAAATCTATTTTCTTAATTTTTCTGATTTCTCCTATTTCATCGAAACTGTCTTCCTTCCATACAGCATGGTGAACACGGAAAGGGACAATCCGTATACTGCAACCAGTCCTCCGGACGGTTGGTTTCCACTAGCCGGACCCGCTTCGATAGCGCAAACCCCGCTGCTTTTATATCTTTGATTCCATCGACCTCTATCTTCCTGCAAGACTCCGCCAAAGCCGCAGCTTTACTTGGCGTTCCATTCATTTTAGAACATCTGACAGATGTATTCGATTTCACTAAATGCATCCAAAATACCAACTAGCTCGCGCGAGTTTACCGACTGATAAACGATGATACCAAGCTAAGCCTACCTTTGGCTCAATCTTGTTCTCATTCAGCTGTGACTTTCGTTTTTGCTTCACGCAACAGCCCGATTTGGCCGAGTAATCTGTTTCGCGGGCCCGTATCGTCTCGCTTATGTTTCGCCTTGTCACCTATGATATCTTCCAAGGTTCAAAAGCTAAACAAATTTATGATGGACAAAAGTCGCACGGAATAGGCGTTGTCAACATTTTGGTTGTATTACATTGAAGTCATTAAAACACGGACGCGGGTATGCATGGATAGGGCACGAGGACATGGGTCGGCTGAAACGGCTAATGCACAAAGTTAGGGCGGAGCTGGAAAGACCTCGTAGAAACGTGATTCTACGGGTCCTTTCAAGAGCCCTAAAAGCTTGTAATGCTTCGTGGAACTTTTCAGTGACTGGATGTCTGTTCCCGTCCCTCAGTGAGTTCCCACACCCATCACTGCTGTCAGACCCAAGTGTTGACAGACACCGCGAAGACTCACTGTACTTATGCGTGGCTTCCTAACTAGAAGCCAATAAAACCTATTTTTTTTTCCAGTTTTCCCTCTAGTTCGTGAGATAGGGGAACAGTCACGCCAGTGGAGAGGAGGTAAGTAGTCTTTTTTCAACTGGCGGAACTGTTTTGATCTGAGACCTTTTAACGTGCATGGGGAGCGCAGCCGAAAAACGCATAAATTTCCATAAATTTATTACAGCATGTGCTATAACAAAAAAGAGACTGAATTGGGATTATACTTGTTCTTGAGCAAGCATCCAAACGTAAGAGGAAAACGACAGCGGAGATAGGCAAATGTCGAACAAATGCGGCAGCATATAAAAGATAGAACTTAGCGTGACTACAAAAGAAAAATACCTTAAAGATGATCAAGCTTTTCCAAGGAGATGTATAGAACTTTGATCATATTAGACAATGTAACGGTCGCAGAAAAAAGCGACCCAATACAAACGCTTTGAACACGCGCCTTTGTTTTTACGTGACGCACTATTCCAAAAGATATTAGCAAAGAGACTCGTGCAATGCAGGCATATACCTTTTCGTTGCCAATAATTGGGTCAAATGAGAAGTAGGTAGAAAATATCCCATGATGGATAGCTCCCACTGTTGAAATTCTCCATACTGGGGAAAAGCAAGCCTTAACCTGTCTAGAAATTCAATTAGCTTGTAATGGCTGGATCTCTGTGCATATATAATGCTTACTGCTAGGCCATATATGGATGTTGAAGGTTTGACAATCTTTGTGATAATGGTTAATAATTATAAAGCATTATTTAAACAAACAGTGAAATGCTTCAGAAATTGCTGTCGGTGACTGACTGGCACCATATCCAGTAGCTTAATTATGGTTTTAAATTTAAGGTTTTTTTTTTTAAATTTAAGGACTTTCATGAGATTTGGCACAGTAATCCGATTAGAAATTGATCCGATCGAGCCCGGAGCGTCCACCTCATCATAATATAACCGACTCCATTTTTGATTACGACCCGAATCTGCGGCACTTTCAAAATAGACATACACTTGGAGTATTTGCAAGGGAAAATGTCTTTTCTAGTTTCGATAAAAAAAACATGGCCCATTTTTTCGTTCTATATTTCTCATCTATCTCCAAAAAGAGTTCTGCCAGCAAAGTGTCTCGGTTTGATTCCAATTTTATCTGCCCCATTTTGCCGGAAGGGAGCCAAACTCATAATAGTTACCCGCATCACAAAGTTTTTTTCGCAGTTAACCTTTACACATTAGCAGGCGTCGCTCCGTCTCCTCAGGTTTTCTCTAATAACAGACATAAACAGACGGCCGCATACACAACGCAATCTGTACCTATTTGTGTTCGATTTACGATAGTTTCCTCATTCACACCCATGCCCTTTTCTCAGCCTCTGTGCAGTGTACAATTTTTTGTTTTCTTCTATGAATTCCCGAATACAACTACGTTCGAGGGTCCGTTCGATTGAAAGTAGCCCATTAATCGCATAGAAAACTAATAAACAACAACTATATAATATATAGATCTTCTGCAAGCAATTTTTTATATATGTACAAGAGATAAATGTAACGTAGTTTCACATTACTTGATCAAGACTATTATATAGAACTTTTTTTATGATTCTATAATTGCACGTGGCAAAAAACGCATATCAACGGACAGTGTTGATCCTTCTGCGCGACGAAATCGCAGAAGGGCAACCTTTGCGCGCCCCAATTTGTGCCACTGCCAACGAAAAGGGCGGGTCCAAAACTTGAAATCTGGGACGTTCTCCAACGACGTTCTGACGTTGCTGCAACGATTCTCATTCGCTCGTTGCCAAAATACGGAGCGGAATATTTTTACTGCAGCATTTTTGATAATGATCATCATCTTCATTTGCTTCGTCGCCGCCTAAGACCCTTTGAGGTTCACTAGTCGTTTTCGTGGATGGAGGCTTGGCCAGTTTCCAAGCACGACATGAGAAGGCCGCTTTGTCGCGTCGGGCTGCTCGGCCTAGGCACGAAGCTGCTTTTCAGCCAGTCGCTATCTTGACGCTTAAGATAAATGTCTCAGTCGTTTTTTGGACAGCCTGTCGGTAGGACTGAGCCGTATCTTGGCGGGATTATGCTTCAAGTTTGACAGGATCGGAAAAGTGGATTGATTTAGGATTTGACCTTGACTATGGCCATCTAGGGCGACCGAGAGCTCGGTTCAGGAGCTGGTCTTGGTTTTTGTGAGCTCATACAATATTATCGCAAAATATCATCAGAGCCGAAATAGCGGACGCAGTTTTTCCGATCGCTAGCCTTTGGGTAACGGAGTATAGAAAGCGCTCATCAACGAGATGGTTACGTTTCCATGTAAACGAGGTAAAGGTACTATTGTAAATAGCGTGAAGACATGCGCCATTTATACTGTGAAGAAAACAAGAGGCAGAGTGAAATTTTCATTGGGGATAACGTACAGATTGGCCGCAATTTTCGACGTTAGGCGTCCTCTGTACATAATGAATATTGTTATAGTAGTAAAATGCGTCAACCAGTGAAATTGGTGACATATGACAATACAGACAGTCAATTTCCATAGATATTGCTTTATCTATGGCAACACTTTCGGCTAAAATGAAGTAGGAAAGAAGTTCTCTTCAGTCAATTAGATCGATTGATTTGTTCAGGGTGAGAAAAGGCAAAAAAAAACTATCTCATGCGACGATGTTGATAGAACGTTAATCTACTGAGCTTTTTTTGAATCTGGCATGAGTCGAGGGTGGAGAAAGTGCGTGTGTTCATTCATAGGCAAGAAAATGCCATTAAATACGTGAGAGTATTTTTTCCTAAAAACCTACAATCTTTTCCTCGTGTCCAAAAGCCCTAAAAACGCTAATGTCCACGCTAAACATGGACAATAATTGAGCCTTTTCTTTGGACTTATGATATGCGTAACGCTATATAATGTGGGAGATTTCGAAAATACAATCCGCTGCATTTGGCATGTAGTAAATCCTGGCTGACGCCAGATGGACCTCTCCATCTTCTTAAAGGGTTTCCAGACTGGCTAGTTCGAACTTCTCGCAGCTTAGTTCAGCTAAGCTTAATCGAGGAAAGAAGACCCCGTAAAGCAAGGGTGCAAGCTCATCTCTTGGACTTCATTTGAAATGTTGTAACTCGCGTCATTCCATGAAGCGACGCAATAAAACAATATATCACTGCTGATCTTCATACAGCACGTTGTTCGCTAGGTACTTCGTTACCGAGTCAGACAGGCATGCATTGCATTAATCTACCAGCGTGAGTATGCGCGATTCGACATGTCCTTCATGTTGGACGCCTTCAGATATGTATTTTATGATATGGATAACAATGAGTAGGTGGTACCTATCAACTTAAAGCGGCCCACTAACTACTCGAGAGACTTGGAAAAATTAGACCGCCTGTATAACCTTGATATTCAACAGATATTGCTTATTAACACTAGAGCTGAAATAATCTGTCGTGTCCGTTCGTACGTACCAAAATTCACAACGTCAGTACTATACTTTTAAAAGCTGTACAATTCTATCCACCGAAAAAAATACCTAGTATACTTTATGTTGGGTTACTTTCTTTTATGTTGTTAATATTCTTAGCGAAATTAAGGTGTTAGCCTGCCTCACTCTCGTATTCACCACTATTTTCCTGCCATTGGTTACAGTTAAATAAACATGGCCCATTTTGTCGAGGCTGCCGCAAGACGAGCTTCTACAGCCCGATGACCCGTTAGAACCTTTTTCAGGTCTGTGTTGGCGCAATATCCCCTTGCTTCGTGCTGCCTTTCCATGCGTTTTTTCAGTGAGACCTTCGTTACACTCAAGCCACCTGCTAGACGAGCCCATACAAGTCCGCTGGTTCGTTGATTAGGCCATGTCCATTCCCCAATTATAATTGAAGCGCTCAGCCTCTCGACAACGGCAGTGGACAGCCTATGCGAAAGAAAAGGGAAAACGTCGTTTGATTATCGGTGCCACACAGCGTAGTGATGTAGCAGCGTTCAATCGGCGACGGCTTTCGGTGCCAGAATAACGTGACCCTGCATTCCTGGGTTCGGACATGGGACACAAGTTAAATGATGTGAAACTACCTGTATTGTTCCCTACTTTGTCACGTTGACAGTCGATGTTATCTTTGTGGTCGTCATTTGATGGTCGTATGTTCGTGTGAAGTCGTTTGCAGATTTTTCTGCCAGAAGTAACTTTTGCTCCAAAGAAAAAACTTTAAAGCGGTAGGAAAATCGCTTTGAGTGGATCACCAGCGAGTCCGTTCCGGTCAGCGCCCATAAACTAGAAACAATCAAGCTGGTCAATGACGCGTACGAGATATATGCTGTACATCAGTGGATTAAGTAACAACGAAACAATGAAGGTTATAAACTCTGTCTGCTCTACAAACATAATTTGGAGAAGAGACTAAACTGCTCTAGTTTCTGTAGTGGGCGTTTTGTACAATGCCCCCACTGTTGTTTGCCATCGTTGCAAGGAGGCCTTTTCTAGTACCGAAACAGGATTTTAAGTCAGATATGTGTGTGCTGCGAGATAGCAAATAAAGAAGAATAGAGATTCAATGTTGTGGCTAATGAAAAACATCTACGTTGAAACTTGTTTAGCAGTCATAATTAGGGTACGTGCCTAGTAAAAGAAAATGTCTATAACGCAAATTTGAAGTTGAGGATTAAACAGTTACAGAAGGAAATATTTTTGAAGAACATTTCCTAAAGACGTTTTCGAGCGTAGCACTCTCCTGTTAAGCTTTGCCTAGGGGAAGCAGTGTAATGTCACAAGGTACAGGCTGTATCTGACTAGCGAGGATATTCGAAAGATGAAGCAGTGAATTCAGGCTCAACTATAATGGCCCCGCCTCTTGTTCTAACGAAGAAGATCGTCAAAAGACAGGTCCATTGCAATGTTCTCTAAGTTCAGGAGGCACTTACGAACAACTTTAGAAATAAAGTTGTTCTTCTAGGGTAACAGCATATGGGTTAAGTGGGTATCCGACACCTACAAAAAGCCTGCAATAGCCTGTAAAGGCAATGTCATCTTCATCTGTGGTATCAATTATATGAACTCAATTAACAATGTTTTATGACGATGCCGGTTCGGACCAAAGGTCAACTTCACGAAGCCTAGACTAGTGACGAACTCAAGCGATAAAGGCGCAAATTAGTGAATGCCGCAAGTGAAACACAGACAAACCCGACGATACCCAATTAACCCAATTAACCAAATATCTTTAGTTAATTTCATAGTTCATGCTGCTTTTTCAGACTGGGCAAGACGTTCTGATATTGCTCATAGCGCACTCTACCGGTACTCTCCTTCACTTAGGATGATATACTGAAATCGAATGCCAATGTTAGCTGCAGACGGGGTGACTTAAAAGATCCATGCATGAAATCTGCCGAGGAGCAACCTTTAGCATCTCCTTGGTAGCAACATAAAAATTTAGCTGGATGTATTATCACAGGACAAAGGAAAGGCTGTCCTATTTTCGGGAAAGCACATGAAACCTACAACGTTTTTCTAAAATTTTTTCTAAGAAAATTTTTCCAAAAAAAATATAGGCAAAGGACGCTGAAGCGGAAAGGATCCTATACGCTCCGTGCTGATTTAAGCGAATGGAAGCAACTAGCGCGACGAACTGGTGCATGCGCCGTGCTGCATCGATCAACTTAATAGGCGAAACGAACCTAACGTTTGAAATGGACCTAGATGTATATGTCTAGGTTCGAACCCAAGCATAAACAGATTTCATTTTATGTTGAAAGCCCACTATCTGATGGAATGTCCATCGGAGATATCGAATTTAAAACTCAAAACATAGAGGGTAATTAGGCAACTTGACGCTTTTTATTTACATTGTTGAGATATATATATATATATATTACGATGTAAATAAGAGGCGTAAATATTATAGTACCAGTATTTAAATTAAAAGAAAAAAAGGAACTATTACTAATGAAATGCATTTCGCTAATCATAAATTATATTTAATCAATATTATTCTTTTCTAATTGCAGCATCATATACGGACACGAGCTCCGATGATGAGGGCGTGACACCGCGAGAAAAAATCCAAAAGTCGTCGAAGGGATTTACCGATTTCTGTGTTAAAAACATCGGGCAGGCCGCTTTTGGCAGGCGAGAAATCGAAATTGCTGAGCAAGGTAAATCCTCTGCATGATTTTAAATTTCTAACAGATGTTATAAATATCTATAGAAGTTGTTTGCGTGACTAGACTGAACGACTAATCAATTGTCAGACCAATAGTTACGCAAATAAGAAACGAATTTATCAGCAAATCATCGATACGGATGATATCACAATCAGAAGATGCCCCTAGAGACTCTAGTAGACGATTTTTAGCGTGACTGGACTGCATTGTGATCAAACAAGAACCATATGTACGATATCTTTGACTCTATATGCTGTAGGAAACCAAGCCCCTTACGCTTCCAGAGTTCTTCATATTCCGCAAGGCAAGGATCGAGTTGTACAAATTGCCTCGCTTACACAGCAGAGCAGACGTTGAACAAGCTAGAGGTTCGATGTGTAAAAGCTTCAGACTGTACACGATAGCATTTTGGGGTTTGAATGTTTTATTGCTAGACACGAAGTTCCTGCTCAAGCAAGTTACCAAATTAGCAAAATGTAAATTATGATAGATTTATTACCTCAAGCAATAACGATTAGTTCAGAATCGAGAAAGACTTTCGATGAAATTGATCGCTCGCTCGCTTAGGCCAGAAATGAGAAAGCAATTAAACGTAGTGCGCCTCTAATCTATCAGGCTCCTTACACATTATAATGTCGAGCACCCTTGAGGCAGCTTAGAGAACATGCCAAATAGTTCTATATCAATGCACGGGGAACTACATGGGATCTTATGAAATGATCCTTTTTAAAATAAGGCGCCGAGCCGCATACGCCTTATTTAAACGAGCTCCTTCTTTTTTAGGCCTGCGAATATTTCGTACACCCACTGTGTTCTCGTAAGCCATTTTCTCCAACCACGGTTTTTAGCAAAGATTTACAATTCCATTATAATATGAATACGATACTCCTGTTTGTAGGTTTGTACGGGAGCCAGCAGCCATCTTGAAATCTTCTCGAATAAACTTAGTTTTTGAAAGAAATAACCAGGCTTCCTTTGGCTTGACAGAAGCTTCGATATCCTTGAAGGAAAGATACATATACATATTGCCCACCCATTGAACCTTCGAAACCTCCGACCCCTCCCTGCCAAGGCTCCAAATAAAGCAGGTGCAATGGCGGTACTTTAGAGGCCCAAAGTTACACCTGAACACCTAAAAGAGTCGTCGTTTAAATCACTGTCCTAAAACGATGTAGTAGAATGTATATGGTCATAGCGAGCTAAGCTTGTTCATCAACAAAACTCGGAATGTCCTTGCCCCAACAGTTATAAAGGTAAGCTCGAACTACTTCAAACGTTTTTACCTTTAGATTGCTCTAAAACAGCCTTTTACTGTCTAAAACTAGTTTCTGTATGTTTTTTATGGTGAAGTACACTAACGCACATAGCCTTCTAACGCATATGCCTACTAAAGAATGAATAAATGGTGCGCGAGCAGTGAAACGTATGTGCATATATTATATGTTGTGTATGTTTCCCTATACTATTCTCTATATTGTATACGTTTCCCAAATGACTGCTATATCGATACGTAAATTCCTATACAAAGCTAATTCCGCGTTCAGATCAGGGGCATCTAGCCACAGCACCAATGTCAAATCATATACAAACTCGCTTTTCAGCTTCTCGTTCGTTTTGAATGGGATAGTTAATCTTCCGAAAGTAATTATACCTCGTCTCTGTGTCGCTTCGTTCATAAAGTGCATTTTATGTTTACAGTGAGTAGCAGACAATGTGCCTCAAGCTGACAAAGATTAACGAAGGTGATGAGCGTTCCTGTGTACGCCGAGACGTACAGCTGGCTTTCATAATCATATAATAAACGATAGCGTCCTTTTCTGCACATGTACTTTCTGTAGTCGAAGCTACAATAATCAGTTCGTAAAGTATGATATGTTTCTCAGAACAAGAGTAAACCTGAGTGTACGTAACTTAGGACTCAGCAAAACCTAAATGAAATGCAGGTTTCAAACGCTCGGACCAGTACGCGGTGTGCTGTCACGCTAACCTTTGCTCACGTTGCAGAAAGTTATCAACATTTATCACCAAGAGATCCGCGGCTGGCGCAACTTTCATTCAGACCTTAGACAAAGCCTAGCCTATTCGATGCGGCCGTTGAATTTATATAAATATTTGTTTTTCCTGTTCTCTAATATTGCTCATTCCACGTAAGAGTAATGGCGTTTCTCAGTGCAAGAGAGAAACGAGAGTATGGGGTTTTCGGCTCTATGAGGCGGTAGCCCGACCGGCACCTCGGCCGCGACGAATTAGTCCGCTTCTTAAGCCCTTAGCGCTGCCAGTGCCTCCAGTTGGGAGTTAAGGTTTCCTCATAGGTCCCCACTCCCTCGTACACTTTTTCCTGTCATGTTCAACTTTGGAAAACTCTTGCGAGAAGTCCCTACGAGGGCCGAAAACAGAAGGCCAACGTGAGCTATCTCAGCAACAATTTGTGGCCGCCAAAATGATATCCAAGTGTTTTACAGATAGAGCACTAGTAGTACTCGAGATTTACCATCTGGGTGATGAAAGAGCTGAGACAAATCTTATGACGTGCAGGATTAAAGCTAACGTGGAATTAGCAGTACATAGCTGTTTAATAGTTTTTTGAAAGCAAGTCGAATTACGTATTTGTGAATAACGTAATATATACGTAACCTAAAGTTGTATTAGGTAATCTTTAAAGCCGTTGCCTGTGGTATGGGGCTAATTAGTTGAGCATATTATCTGATAATAATAATAATGATGCCCCATAATGCCCTTTTCACATTACAGAGATGCCCGGCATTGTGGCGCTTCGTAAAAGAGCAGAAGCAGATAAACCACTAAACGGGGCTAAAATTGTCGGCTGTACGCATATCAACGCGCAGACCGCGGTAAGTGTATAAATAACAAGTTCGAAAATTTACATACATTTCACAGAGCAACTGTTCGTAAGCGGGGTAAAACAATGGGGTAGGGGGCAGCACTAGTACCGCGCCGGAGATAAAATTCGAAGCATTTACGTACACACGTGATTCAAAAAATCTCTAAACTTTATAGAAGTATTTCCGATATGTTTTTTTCGGCATTCGTTATCAGCACTGCATTATCTTAAACATAATGAACACCAATGCCGAAATGTTTGTAGGTAAAAGGCATCATCACTGGCATACCGGTTGGTCTAGCTTTCAGAAATTATCCTTTGTCTTTAGGTTAGGTCAATAATAAAACAGTAAAAAAAGTAGCGTGACTCACGAAGTGAGGCGTTTGAAGTTTTGCTTTATTTGGTTATTATTATATGGTGAGGATATAGTTCGAAACTACGAAGGCTGCACCATTCTTTTAGATCTGAGCCAGTGATGGTATTGTATGGCTGTGTCGAACATATAAAACTAGGTTTATTGTTCGTTTTATTACACCCCGTTGTCCACCTTACATATACTGAAATTTTCTAAAGTTTTTGAAAGCCTTCTCCTCTGCCCTCCGAAACGATTTCTTCCTAATACTGTTTCAATCGTTGCCACACGTTACGATACTGAGTTTATTATATATAAATACTTAGCTTATAGTGTACATATAGTACAGATGGTGTTAAGCAATGAGTAATTCAAAGATAGAAGTTTCTAAGAACGAAGAGAATGGCAACTGGTCTCTTTTGGTGGGTTTGCAGAAGAACTCTAGTTAAACATATAAAAAAAAAAAAAAAAGTGTATAAAACGCCGATTGGAATCTTAAACGGGCTCTAATCACTAGTACTACTCCATGTGATGACAAGCTTTCTTCACAAAAAAAAAGATGATGGATAATCGAAACAAAAAAAAAAAAACAACAGAATAAAAAATGTCATATCGTGTTTTTCCTATGTTGTCCAGTTGATCGGATATTGTTTGTAATGATGATCGGAAACAAGAGTAACACGCAAGACATCAACCTTTTTTGCCGGGTCTAGTCCGTTGTCCTGGCAATATACACCTCTCGTACGGAGCGCAATAGATAGCAATGTGTATTTTCATGTAAATACGTACGGCTATACATTGATACACCTAAATAGAATAGTCGATTTTAAAAAGCACGTCTTATTATGCTGTGTATACTCTGCATGATGAAGCCAATATGCACGCGCCTGTCTCCATCTAGAAAGGAGTCTCCGGCTTGATCCAACAACTATCATTGTTAATACTACGTGCCTAACCGACATTCACGTCGAGTTAGACGCACAACGCTAGGTCATGCACTAGGTAGGTGGCGAGCCCGCGTTGCATCCTATGTCCTATATATTTATATTGTCTTACATTTTTTCTTGCGTATGTCGCAGTGATTCCACTATGTATCGCAGTAACTGTTCAGTTACTATACAAAAGAAGCAATACGCGACGCGCGTTGCCGCCGGGGCCTTAAGTCTCTGGATTCCCGAATCTCACAAAACATATGGAAACCTATGTAATCTTTCACTTGCAGGTTTTTCACCAGTAATATATTTTATTGTCTCTATTATGATTCAGTTCTGCCTTAACTCCCATTGGAACCTGACAGGTTACGATCTACCTAGACATGCCCACGTCACTGACTGCCGTCCTGTTATTTGTTATTCAGTCCTATCTGTTGTGTATCTATTGCAGTTTTCCAAAGCGGATTCGTAGCTACCTTTCCGTACCCATTGTCGGTGATTTTTATAGTTTTTTCCCCCCTGATTTTGCTTGCAGAGGCTTCTTTCGTATTCGTGGTATTGCGGCTGGCCTTCACTCTAAATGCGATTTCGAGAATCAACAATGTCTTTTCTTTCTACGATAGTGAATAAAATTCGCTGGCTTTCCTTCCTTTTCAGCCCCCCTCTCTCCCCCTCTCTCCCCACCACAACTTCCGTCACTTCGTCGAAGAAATGCGAATTCAGTAAAAACCCAGCATTGAAATGATGATAATGAGTAGATGAAGACTACTCAGTCAGGCCGCTTTCCCACCAGGCGTTGACTGCAACTATTCAGTGGCCATTGCGAGTACCTCCAGTTGTTTTTTTTTTCGGAACAGCTCGTCGATACAAACTAAGGTGAAACAGAAAGTAGTAGACGCGTTCTGAGGAGGAAGTTCGTTCTATTGTCTATTGCACATAACAGCTATTCCATTGTTTCGTTTTATCATGAAATGGTAACGTCCTAGTCCACTGAAGTCAAAGGCACCAAATAAATAAGGTGCTTGAGTTTCAAAACCAGGCGTAGACACACTTGGAATCCAGCCGCCTAAAGCCGTGCTTCACTAAGGCAATGCCAGAGGTAAAATTGAAAACGCTTTTTTCACGTATCGCCACAACAACAACAACAACAAGTGAGGGGCATTTCACTTTCACCTGTTCCTTCTTTGACTAACACATTACGCCTTATATGCTACTTAGCCAATTTCTTACGTTTCTGGATGCCACCGTTGGCATTGCGTGATTACCCATAGGCAGCTCGAGGATACAGAGTGTGCATAAATTCTAAACCTGTACCAGACGGAGATCGTAATATAAATGTATCGGCGTTGTTGTAAAAACTTCTGGAAAACTTTAGCGGTAGGGTAGTGCTACAGTCATCTTGCTATCGGCCAACGCCAAAAGAAATGGCATAAAAGATACACTATTGAAAATTTGGCCCTAGGCAATTTCCAGATACGCGGTATACAGGGCCTTTTTGCGAGAAAGGGTGGGCCACGGAAGGAAGAAGAACGTAGTATAGCCGTACCACTTAAGTTACGCCTGCAGTCGTGCTTGAAGCTTGTTGGATGGGCGGGCCAGGAATCAGGCTGTTCTTAAAAATTAATATTATTCACCTTTGTTGAACCATTTTATAAGATATATAGCGTATTTTTAGGTACATAGCGTATTTAGTACGCAGTAGGTTTGACCGACGCATGTAAAGGATTTTATTAAATTTGCCGCATATATTCATATTGAAACTGTTGTTTATTGCTATGAGATTTTAGGTTGCATAGTATAAGTGAAATAATGAGTCTGACTACTTTCGTTAGTATTATTTCTATATAAAATTAGCTGGATTTGAAACGCCACATGTGTGTGTCTGTATAAGAGTGGCAACTGAAGCTAAGTTTATTCAAATGTCCTGAATTGTAAGGCTGTGCACTGTGGCCACTCGGACTAGGTTTACAACATTTCTGTGAACGTAATAAGAGCAGAAAAATTCTGTAGACATGTCAATCTATACCCAACGTCCATAAATAGGCGGTATCTACGTGGTTTTGAGTAATTTATATAAAACATTTTCCCGCATAGCCTACAGCTAAGCTTGAGTAGTATCATTGACATAGGGTTTTTCGACCGACTCAGGACAGATGCGCCTAGAGAGTGTATAGAACCTTTTTATAGAGTTTAAATTAGCTGTTTCTCTCATGGCCAAGCCTTAATTCAGATATTACGAATGCGGAAGGGATTGACTACGATATGATTTTTCAGCGGCGTATCGTCCATGTGGGTACAGTAAAATTCTCCGACGGACTCGGAACCCGGCTTCTGATTATTTTGTCGGAAATGGCATTTGTCACCCTATTGTCGAATGCTGAATATAAGAATTAAATTGTTCCTAAAGCTAAAGTGAAAATGTTTAGGAATTATTCCTTTAAACATTGATACTGATTACTAGCGAACTATCTAATATATAATAGATTACCCTAACTTACTAATATCATACGATACTAAACGCCATAGCTTGCAATTAATTAGCCCTCAAACGAACTTTTACCATAAACCGTCGCAACAGACGGCCGTCTACAAAATCCTAGACCGCCGTCACGATGTGTGCTGTAATTACGCAGCAGACGATGCTAAGAGCAGGGTAAACACAGACCTAACAAAGGCATGTTTATGCCAGGAGTGCCACAGATGTAGGCCGTACACCATAGGAAAAATGATATTTCATCATGCCTGTCCCATCGCTGTTGTGCTTCTTTATCCTTGCAAGGATAAACCTATGAAAACAAAAACGCGATTCATTTACTGCCGCTTTTGCCGATGTTTATATGAGACGCTTTCGGGCAAAAGAAGGGCTCAATATTTGTAGTTGCAGCCTACTTTGTCTGCAGGTACTCATAACAAGAGAAAGTCAAAGAGATGAGTAGATTTTAATTGACCGCAGATGGGCTGAGAACGCAGAGAAGGAAAAAAAGGAAAAGGAGGGAAGAACCAATGAGACACTTTGATTGCGGGTGGGTAGTTGTCGTCCCCGCGGGGATGAATAACCGAGCATAGCCGCATGTCTTTTATGTTGCCATATATCATCTCATGTTGCCAATGGATGATAGGGCGTACTTTCGCTCTTATTTAGCTTGATGTGGTTTCGAGGATCCCTCCAGTTAAGGCAAAGGCAGATCAGTGCCACTGGAAACATGTTCCTGTGCAGCCACCGTCTCTGTGCTTAACGTCATAGATGGCAGTTAAAAGTTGAGTGCGGCACATTAAATAGGGCGCGGCTCGGGCAAAGGAGGAGGTGCATGTATCGGTAAAATCAGTTGCATAGGCAGGCCTACTTTATTCGCGCGTATAGATCGAAAAAAGCAAGAAATTTCGACCTTGCGAGCTTTTCGAGGTAGGACACTGGCGGTGCTAAATTGAGCGATTCGTGTGGAGAAGAGATGGGTTGGTACTGTTTCTAAAATACTCCACTCGAACGCGACGATCGATCGATTGATTGATCTACTCGTGTATCTGCGTGGTAACAAATACCGACCATCCCGTTGTTAGCAATGTATGTTCGCCACTGAAGGCCGAAAGCTCTAAACGCGATTATGAGACGAAAGTCGTGGTAAGGAAGGCTATGAAAGGGGTCACCACACTAGGCTAGAGTGGTACCTTTCGGAAAATAAACTTTGACAGTATTGATTTAACTTTGATAGGGTATTATGCTTTGTTAGGTCACAGTACGACCTATACGAGCATTATGGTTGTTAGGCTATTTAAGCGACGGGCATCCGATCGTAGCATAATACATGCGGTATCGTCACTCGATACAAAAAATAGTATCATCATCTGATCTATCACACACATCTATGCACATACAAGAGAGGAACGTATAACGAATGCCATCCTATAAGAGCAGGTAGGTACCCCGGGTAATCCTCAGAGACCTGTCAAGTGGAGGCTCACTCACCGCTGGTAACTATTACGAAGCCAAATAACGAACGTTTACCTAGAAGCACTATCGCTAAGTAAGCTCGCTTAAAGAAAGCCACTGAACGACCTTTTTGCCTAGAATAGATTTGAGTACAGGACGTACTTTTCAGCCAATGGGAAATCGCTTTACGAATTATGCCCAGGGAAATAATGGACTCACAGGAGCAAAAGAAAAAAAAACAAAGTAACCCAGAATAATATCAGCAGCTCATTTTTACTGCTTCACATTTGATATATTTATCAATTTAAATTACTTAAGGTTCAATTTAAGTAAAAAAAAAAAAAAAAAAAACTATTAATCCCTTCTGTTCGCAAATTCTTTAAGAGAATTTGTACTCCTGCGCGTAGTTATCGTATGCCATAGGGTGCAGTTCAAGGCCATGTATTCAGCTTCGTTTCGCATTCAATTACACTTCTATAAATATATTTTTTTTATTTGTAGGTCATTTCCATTTTGGGTACCTCTGTGTCTCACCCATTGAAATTATAAGATCCACACGCACACAAAATCATTGGTCGGTAACGTTTTACCAACTTAAGCAACGTAAGTAGTATTTTACTAGCAATATATAAATACTATATAAATTTTACTAGGTCAATAAGGAGTGTTCGCTTAATTGATTTTCAGGTGCTAATTGAAACGCTCGTCGCATTGGGGGCCGGCGTTCGGTGGGCTCCGTGCAATATTTATTCCACGCAGGTATGGATTATGTATATAGTTTATTATTTACCCAGCGTATGCCTGACGTATAGCCTGATCTTGATTTCCTCCCAACTTTTTATAATAAGGTTATTAGTTGAGCGCACACGCAAACATACATACATACATATATATTTTGAATCAACAAGAAGCATCTGATGTCGTAAAGAGGATCCTATCGTGTTAGAGTTTCACTTACTTTGTAACTTTTGCATATGTAACAACTGGCACAGTAGTGGCCGACAGTAACGCGTGTGATGTCTACAGTGTATCCTTATGTCTTTGAGAAGATGCCTACAGATAGATAGATAGAGAGAGAGAGAGCCTAAAAAGAATAAGAAACGTCTGCTCGACTTCGGAAACGAGCCAGCCATCCCTTTGTGCCGAACCAACTCTCGAAATAGATCCCGTCGTTGGCTGCGTAGGGCAAAGCTTTGATAGGATAAATTTTTCGTGTTGTTTAGTAAAATATCCGTGCTCGGCCCTACCTTGCAAACCGCCTGCAAGCCGCTCTCATTAAATTGAAAAACCCAACGAAGAGCTGCGCGTCGGCAACTCGCCGCAGCTGAGCGAAAACAAAAAGCGCTCTAAAACCTTTATTGCAGGTATAGCGATCCCGTGATAGCTCAATGGGTAACGTATTTGACTACTAATATTAGGGACGCGTGGTGGTCTAGGTTCGAACCCATAGGGCATAGATCGACTTTGTTTCAGCTGGGAGCCAGCCAGCCAGCCACCCACCCACCCATGTGTCTGACTGATCGAGCTATACCTAACGGCGATAGCGGACGTAAAACTCGGCGGAGGTATATTTATTGTACGCTAAATACTTTTCGATGTTGGAGTTCGCTTTTAGTTGGCACAGTCGACTTTGTTATGGCTCGGGAGGGGGAACGAAGGTGGCGGACAAACAATTTTCAAGAGTCTATAAAAAGGTGACGAATCGGGTACTTTGACTATGTACTATCCTAAAACGGGTGTCTGGTAGGCAGGGTCTACGCACGTTGGCGTTCTATGCGAAACAGACACTGTGTGATTTCTAGCTAGGTTATCTATATGCTCCCTTTGAATCGTGCTGTTTGAACAATACGAAAGACCATCATCATCATATGTCCTACAATCATACTTGTTTAAAGCTACAATTGGCTTTCGTAATACCATTTCGAAATAAATGCGAGTATTTACGGAAAACGTGGGGTAGTTTGCGATTTGATTCTGAGTAGACTCGATTTGAAGTCTATCGGACCCTATGAATTAATGCACTTTGTTGAAGGCAACCCGCATGCTCTATCTTATTATTAATATGGTCTTGGCATCGATTCCGGCTTTCAGGGATATCATCTAATTACCAACGAGTTACGGTAAGGCAATGGCGCAAGACAACATAATAGTCTGGCGCTCAGAATACGTTCAAATTCACACACGTCCATTGCAGTGGTAAATCCAATTTGAATTAAACTTAATCTGGGCATCCATTAGCCAGTGAATATATAGATCGCTATTTTATCCATTACGGCATGCATATACATGCCAATGCCCTTAATGATGGGGCACACGAATGGCACGGCTTGCTATCCATGCGGATAGACGGGAGCCAATTAAAATTGAGTGAGTTGCACATAGCAAAGATTTTTTTCCCCATTTCTAATACAAATCAGCTGCAGGTGTACAGTGTAGCGGTATCGCTATACCTGGAATAACTTAGAACACTGATGGCATTGGTTCGATAAGTTACACCGATTTTGAGAGGGCAATTAAGGATAAATCTTTGGATTTTCGTTGATGATTTGAGTATCATTTCCATGTTGGTGAAGCTATCGCATTCGTCTTAACCGGCAATAAGGACAGATTATATAAAAGTCTGTTTTCCATACAATAAGCCTCGCTTTAGCTCTTTAGAACCATACGGACAGCCGCGAAAACGCGGCGCCACACAAAAAATTCATCCGAAGGTGGCCACTTGAAAAAGCTAAATAAAATAATGAGTTGATAAACTAGTTCCCAGCTCGGGGGTAGCCACAGCTGGCATCTAGGGAGCGGTGTGCCACCGTGAGTACAAGTATTGGAAATATCTTATATCCAATTGACTTGCGTAATTCAGTATACAGACTAACTGTGTAAACTCTCTTCGAATGTGCCTTTAATAGGCCATGTGTTAACCGTTTCTGAGAGAAACTCTCGCCACCGACGGGGGAATAGGACAAACACTGATTTCCTTAAGTCCACGTCAGTTACTTTGTTATCAAATCTATTTACTAAGCGTATACGGGTCGCAGGTTTCAACACCCTTATGCCTGCAGAGGCTGTCACACGTGCGACGCCTATGCCACATTAATATGCTCCGCGAAGCTAACTGCCTATAGGAATAAATTAGGCAGAGTTCTGCAAGGTTGAACTTTAGTTTGCAGATCGTGCAGTTTAATGATCATTGATTCATCTTTTCCTAATTAACCTGTCGATTAAAAAACCGCTGAAAAGATAATTGATATTGTCGGTTGTTTCGATGACCAGACGTCTCTTCGTGCACCGTTATCAACTCGAGTTTGTGATGAAAATTACTCTTATGTCGTTAAACGATCTCCTCGTATATTTGTTTAGTCAAGAACGGGCTTAAAAAAATGCGGGTACTAGGCCAGACGACAAGCTGAGTCAACTAAATTAACAACAAACCTGACATTAAAATAGCTTGAGAAGCTTTCTCAGTAATATATTTATTACTACGTATCCACGACACAGCGGTAGCATTATTTATCGCAAAATTACATTCAAATTCAGTTGGAAACATTTTACTGAGTTTTGCCAAAACCGAAAGTAAACATTTAAAGCATCAAACATTTAGATTTTATTCAGGATATTGACATTCGAAAATAGAATAGGTCACACGCTATGTAGTTCCCTACCCCTAGGTCTAGAGGGGTTGCTGAATTGAAATGCCTAATATGGTATAGGGGTGCCATTGTACGGTCTGTCATAATCGATTAGGTAGGCGGTCGATAGGGATCAGAGCCTGTCTCACAGCCATGATATTCCGTTATGATAGACGTTAATAAATAGCAAACGATAAAATTAGCGTATAGTGAGGGTAGTGAAATCCATTTTTAACTGTATTAAATGCGTTTGAAAGCAAGAAGTATCCGTGTGTATTGGTATTCATAGTTTCTCTTTTATACTGTCGAACTAGATACAGGCAATCGGTCTTTTTTTGTACAGCGAGGAACTAGTATGAGTATTATTAAATTGATGTTTTCATTTCGAACTTCTAACACAGTCAGTATAAAATATAAATTCATATACTATCAATAAATAAACTTGCGCCCCCCTTTTTGTGGCATGGTTTATTAAAACGACGAAATTATCGGAAGATCCTTGACGCCTCTATCCGTTACATGCGCCCCGGGGGGGCACAGAGAGGAAACCTGAATGCAGATTCGAGATGCAACCTAATAATGCTAATCCAATCATTTTGGGAGCGGTTGATTTCTCAGCGTCGATACGGCAGCTAGTTGTGGTCCTTGTGGGGTCTCTATGTTCAAGTTCATAGCCTAAGTAAGTTACAGGAATATATCTATTACTACTAACTGATTTTGATAGAAAACGGTTCAGGTCAACGCAAGTCCACGTGGCCTGAAAATTTGTATTATACATAGGCGGAATGCAAGAATCATTTCTAATTTGATCAATATTGTGTCTGACGCGTGCGGTGCCACCGTCATCAGGTTTGCATAATTGGCTTTCACTGCTATCCCCTAAACGAGCCTATGACCCGGGTTAGCCGACCTTACAATTGTATCTACCTTTATCTGGCTTCTGCACCACATAGAAAACAGGAAGGTTCTAAAGACCAGATCGATCAATTTTAGTCAACTCTCCCTAGCAGCCTCACTTGCAATGACAGCGGGGGAAAATTTTCGCCGTACCTATGCAATGCAGTACTTCGTTGAGTAAAGGCCTGGGCTCGAACATGGGTGGTTTGCGAGCGTTATGTCTACTCCAAAATGGCTATACTTATGGTCTCAAGTCAGCGACTTAGATTAGACGATTGCTTAGATATAGGTGAGGTTCGCCAATGTCATTCAGTGTCAATGGCCAGATTTTATAAAACGAGAGATTCAATTTTGTCTGACATATTACGGATTGTTTACTAATCTTCTCCAGTGTTGCTAGTCGTATTGAAGGTGCTCGTTCTAAGCGGTCCAGTAGTATCATCTCCAGAAAGTTGTTTTTCTACTGTGCTAACATTTCGTAAGTCTTGAAAAATAACCCCGTAGAACCTAATAATTCATAGTAGGATTTATAAGCTCACCCCATACGAGGATACAAGCCCTATATTGAGCTGTTGTTTTTTGGGTCTTCTATATATACATATATATATATATATAGTACAGGAAAAATTATACAAAGCATCTCTCGTATCACTCGCGAGAAGTAACACTAGATTATACCCGCAGGAGAATGCGTTTATAAATATGTAATAACAATATTGTTTTGTTTTCCTGTGGTGTTTTCCAGAACGAGGTTGCGGCCGCCCTGGCGGAGGCTGGTATCCCCGTGTTTGCGTGGAAGGGCGAAACCGAGGAAGACTTTTGGTGGTGTATT
Organism: Varroa destructor; assembly: GCF_002443255.2. Classification (NCBI taxonomy): domain Eukaryota; kingdom Metazoa; phylum Arthropoda; class Arachnida; order Mesostigmata; family Varroidae; genus Varroa; species Varroa destructor. Next base: position 1,899,936 of record NW_019211457.1, on the reverse strand, counting down.
GATCGCTGTGTACAAGCCGACGGGTGGCAACCAAATATGGTACACGTTTTTTTTGCTTACGTCCTCACATCCGCTCGCTTATGGTCCTAGCATTATAATGTGCTATATATAGCCTTCATGTATAAAGTATCAGTATAACGTATCCGGATAGGATATCGTCGTCGGTCACTAATTCTTGCATATATATATATATATATATATATATATATGTGTGTGTAGATACACTAAGAGTTCCGAGTCCTGTGAACGATTTTATGTCCGATCCTATTGCTTTAGTCAAGCATCGTTGCATCACGTGGCTGGCGACCGCTTCGACCATCACAAAATCAACTGTGTGTGTGTGTGTGCTTACAATAGCCAGTTTTGAAGTTAACTTTTTCTCATCACGAAGTATCCCTATGTTTTAACAGGTACACGGATCGCCGAGAATGCTAATACGTGACAAGAGGGTTTGTGTGAATAAGGGAAAAGGTTGAATGAGCAAACTCAGACATCTTGCCCGCCTTTGCGTTTGGCTCGTGGCGATATCAAAAACATTGAACTTTCAGTGTCGGTTAACGGCTCGTATCTATTCCTATCCATCCAGTCTTGCTATCTCCTTCTCGCTCCATTTTGTAGAGCAAATAAGCTTGATATCGCTTGCTGCCTGTTATCATTTTTTTTTTATCTAGCCGGGATAATATGCGAAAATGGTCCTAAAAGTGCTGGCCGCTGGGAGTCGCCAGAAATGAAACTGGGTCCGAGGCTGAAGCCTGCTGCTGCTGCTGTTATCGTTTGTAGAAACATCAGCAACGATGATGCGCATACAGTTGCCTGCATTTATCTGCGTGAGATATTTTTTTCTGTATATTCCTTTTGTGGAGGACCACTGTCAAGGAAGGTCCTGACCCGTTCCTACACTCCGCCACCCCTCTGGTGATATTAGTAAATTAGGGATATGTGATTCGCAGTGCTGGTTCGTAAATCGCGCATCGGTTCCTAGATGAATTTGCTGCCGGGCAAAAAAGGAACGTTGTTAGTGAGCTTTGTGAATGTAACTTGTTGAACAGAACTTTCTCAGAGGGTACGGGGTGCGGTGGAAAACGGCCGATAAGGGCGAGAACGTAACTTAGGTCCGTTGATCGTGTCGAGAGACAGAGAGGTCAAATGCTAAAAAATTAACTTCTCTTACAACTGCTACAGCTAATGGCATCTGAACCAGCCGTGCGATGCCTGTTCTACAGCGTTCTGATACAATGCATCTAGAAGAAGAAAAAGATTTATCAGCGTGTATTTTCCAGTACAAATGCATAATGCTCAATTCATCAACTGATCAGCCATCTGAGACCACTCCGTTTTATCGCTTGTTTTCTACATATATCTACAAAGGTTTTTCCATAGAGATTCCATTTGTAGGGATCTCATCTAAAACAAACGTCTATCATGATTATTACTGATGCGCTTCCTACGACGCCACAACGTGGAATGATCATTTGATTTATATAACGCTGATGTAATTTTATTTGATGCAACAAATTAAACTGCCGAGCAGATCCTGGACGATGGTGGAGATGCCACACATTTAATGCTAAAGAAATATCCAGCAACGTTCAAGCTGATCAAGGGCATCGTTGAGGAGAGTGTTACCGGGGTACACCGTCTGTATCAACTGGCCAAGGCGGGCAAACTTACTGTGCCAGCCATGAACGTAAATGATTCCGTTACCAAGACCAAATTCGACAATCTTTATTCATGTCGCGAATCCATCCTTGATGCGTAAGTGGCACACCCGGTTCATAACGATGATAGTGGTCAAAGTTATTACACTTTCAATCGTATATATATATATATATATATATTAGGTGGGTCAAAGGCCTGCGAACAGTTTAAAAAGCCTATGCCACAGTTAAATTTGCTCGCTATTGCAAAATTTTACATATCTTTAGCTATTTTAATAGACATAGAATAAGGACGCTCTAATTCTGTAGAAATTTCCCTCAAACAGCTGCAAGGTTTTTAGGCCCAGCTAATGTTTCCTAATGGCTCTTACATTTTTCTTCTGTTTGTACAAAGCACACGGAACCTAATTAAAATAGGTATATAGGTACGTTTAACAGGAAATGATCGTCTTTTTCCAGTTGATGACGCAGTGCAATTCAACCTCCATACGAGACAAGTACGCCTCTAATCAAAGAGCTAATAACAGCTTGTTTACAGAATAACTTCGCAAGATATCACTAACCAGTTATACTAACGTTTGCTGCTTTTTTCTTATATGATTTTCGGTTTCCTTCTATCACGGGTACTACGGGACCATGTTGATCTCGTCGATGTGATACCTTGTTCGTGCGCGGACAGATTGAAGCGTTCGACAGACGTGATGTTTGGCGGGAAACAGGCGCTGGTCTGCGGTTATGGTGAAGTCGGAAAGGGTTGCTGTTCTGCCCTGAAGGGCATGGGAGCTGTCGTATATGTCACCGAGATCGATCCCATCTGTGCACTACAGGCCTGGTTAGCTAATCGTTCGTTTCTTTCTTGTCTGCTACTGCTGCTGCTTGCATTGGCTTCCCGACAATCACCGATGTGATCGGGGTGTTTCTGAACCGGAACGGTAGATGAGTGCACGTGCTCTTACATCGGGCCATTAACTCGTTGGTAGCATCGGCGAATAGTGATGTTTTTACTTGTGTTCATTTCAAGCCAAGAGAATGCATTCAATTCAAATGGCTTCCGTCATCAGTTTTCCTGATGTCACCTATAGAAAGTATCGGTGACACTTGTATCATTCAATACATACTATATTCTTATTTCGTCCTTTGTTTTACCGAAATAATATGCTCTCGCTTATCATCTGCTAACGTGCTCTTTCCCCTTATCCAGCATGGATGGCTTTCGTGTTGTGAAAATTAGCGAAGTGATCCGGAACGTCGACATGCTTGTCACCGCCACAGGCAACAAAAACGTGGTCACTCGTGAGCACATCGATAAGCTAAAGAACGGTTGTATCGTCTGCAATATGGGTCACTCCAACACCGAGATCGACGTGCAGAGCCTGCGTACTCCGGAGCTTACCTGGGAAAAAGTCCGGTGGGTGATCTTACATCACCGTTTTTTTTCTACCTAGGAAAAGCGACTAAAACTTAAAGCAGATATGTTTAAAAAAGGGATGTTTTAAGTAGAAAGCTTTTGCATCAACAGACTAATAATATACCGTCCTATTTTCGGTGTAGTACTTCTACAGACGAGTATGTACGACACTGACTAACATTGCTGATGTGTTTATGCTGAAACGTTTAAGCGAGAATACTGTGAAATGACTAATACTCATTATTTAATTCGTTGAGGCATTTGTTATTTGTGTCGTCTTAGGGATCATTTAAAATACGGTCGGCAATTAAACTCGAATAGTTAAGCCTTCTTTACGCCCCCACCCGTCCGACCTCGTCTAGGTTTGAAGAAGCGGTGTTTACTAGACACTCCTAAATCAACGTTCTCCTTCAGTCGTAGCAATAGCTCGTGCTAACGCTCGTTGCTGATCATTCGATTTTTCTAAATCCATACTAACATATATGTATATATATATATATATATATTTGGTTCTGTCTTGTACTTTTCTATGTGGCCTTTATCGATACTGCGATGCGACGACAACAACAACGACGACGACGACAACAACAACTATAATAATTACAGTTCTCAGGTCGACCACGTCATTTGGCCTGATGGGAAACGGATCGTCTTGCTTGCCGAAGGCCGCCTGGTCAACCTGTCGTGCTCATCAATTCCATCATTCGTTGTTTCAATCACCGCCGCTACACAAGCGCTTGCCCTGATCGAGCTGTACAACGCACCGGCTGGCCGATACAAGTCTGACGTGTACCTGCTACCGAAGAAGATGGATGAATACGTGGCGTCACTTCATCTGCCTACCTTCGACGCGCATCTAACCGAATTGACGGATGAACAGGCTAAATACATGGGCCTTAACAAGGCCGGACCATTTAAGCCCAATTTCTATCGCTATTAGACAAGTCAATGTTGGCGATAATTACAATGGCCAAAAAATGCTATGTAATAATCAATTACGAGGCTAACATGATGACTTGGAATAATAACAAACAAAAAACACCCCAACAGCAACAAATACAAAAGAGACAGTAAAAAAAGCAAGCGAACATAAAAAAAGTGCTGTCAATACTGCCACAGGGATATAGCAACACCGGAGAGCGAAGTCGTCGCCAAAGCTGAAGACAATGCAGCGGATACAGCAATGTAATGTAATGAATCGTTACCAAAATACCAGAGAAGATGAACACTTGGTAACCTATTCGTGTGCTTATCGTAAAATCCGTTCTTGATGGGGTTTCCGTGCTGTTTTTAGTACCACTTGGTGACCCTGCTGGATTAGTGCAAGCATTCCACCGGGCTGTTTATGTGTATGTGTGTGTCTATTAGATTATGTGGAACGGTTTAGTAACGAAGCATAATTGACAACATAGATGATCTATGGCTTGCTGCTATTTTTGCAAGACGTATACAAGCAGACGGCGTGTTTTAATCTGGTCCAGCAGAATAGCAAGTTTCTGGAACTTTCAAATCAATTGGTATAAACAACTGGGTTGAAATCGAAGGACAACCCGATTGGGTTTTCGTTGAAAAGCCGTTTCATACGGAGCAAATTCTGCATGAAGTTCCTCGCTTGTTTATCGTCTTATAAGTCTATACAAAGCAAGTCCATATTATATAGTGATCGAACGGTATGCATGAGTTTTTTTCTTGTTACAATATGGCGAATTGGCTGTGCTGCTCGATCGACAACACTGCGACTATAGTACAGATGCGCGGGTTGCAGTTTACTACCGGGATGTTAGGCGGTGCTATGACATGATCAGATCTATCTACGCCTTTTAGTCCTTCGGATTTTTGAAGGGCTCATTGTCCGAAGCGTATCTTTCATTTGATACAATCACACCTTCTCCAGATAGTTTTCGAAATCCCCTATTGCCGCCGCGTTCAAGCTGGAGTGCAGTGGGCGTTGATGGATGCGTGTGCAATCGTAAAGGGCAGTCCAAGGATTTGAAGGTTGAATTAGATGAAATAATCCTGTTTACGATAATAGCCTATTGATTAACGTCCCTTTGAAGCGAAGCCGTGTTCTAATGTCAAACCCTTATTAAAACGCATTTCGCAGAATTGAAGGACCGAAAGGAGTTGAATCCAGTTTGGATCCAAAACAATGATGTTTTTGGCATACTTTGATGACCCTGCAGGAGGCACTTCCAGGAAGAGGCGTGCAGACATGAAACACGCAGACGGATAATGTGGGTTATTATCGAACTCCGATAGAGCAATGATAGTGGCGATTATAATTACTAATCTTAGTAATACGGCAATTTTTATTATATATAGATATATTAGTATTTGCAAGCGAGAGTAATTAGCGAAGAGCTACGTAACATTTGTAAGCCGCTGCTCGAGTACTATAATTGCGCATCCAGAGCACGATCCTGTCGTTCGTTAGTATTAAGGAGCAGGGCAAGGACGAATAAGAGAGCCATGCAAGGACCGCTGCCTGTGCTAGACGTCCCTATTAGGCGTCATGTTATGGCGGGGCGCTTAATCAAACACAATGTTACGAAAATCATAGAGGGATCAGAAAAGAACGTATGCGCAAAACAAATATCCGTTCAGAGCTGAAAGTAATGGCGGAGCAGTGAAGACATGGTGAAATCTAATTACATGGATGCTTGCAGCAGAAATCACTCTTTAGCTAAAGAATACGACTCATACTGCTGTTCACATAGCTACTATTGAAGTATTAGCACGGCTTTTTCGTAGAGATGAGGTTAAACGCTAGCGACTATATCAAACGTCCAGGGGAACTTTGGGACTAACGCAGGAGGTAAGTTACAGGGCTAAACGGTTACAACAAAAGAGCAGATGCAAGATGTGAAGTTAGGTGGAAAAACAAAATGATGCCTATGAGCGAAAATAGGTTACAACAAACTGGAGATTGTCAGAATGTTTAGAAAGGCGCGTGCCTCTTATATTGCCAGGACTGCCCTTAGGGCCGCACATAATATATGCTACCGCCATTGTTGGGAGGGAACAAAAGTTGCAAGGTACGAAAATTATGCTGACAATACAAAAAACCTCGTCTCTCTGTGTAGTGCAGCTCTACAAATTGAAAATGCTGGTAAGTTATGGAGATTGTTCAAGTCAGATTTTTTAAATAGAATGATTAAATGGTTAAAAAGGCCTATTTTATCATAAGTGAAGGACATCCTGACTAATCAATTGATCAAGCCTTCGCCTTCGAAAGGAGATAGAGATACATCATATGCCGAAGCTCCTACAAACACCATATGTGTTAACGCTAGCTAGTACCGAGTGAATAGCTCTAAACTATGGAGAGTGATACAACAATATCATAGTGCTGAAATAAAACCCCAGTTCCCTAAATCGCGACGGTTATGAGCCCCGGTGACCGTTGCATATCAAGAGATGCCATCCAATATATATATAAACAGATATTTCGCTAATAATTGTCATTATTATAACCCTATTATATGAATATTCTGGTTATCACAATTAATATTGATATTTATAATAAATTTAGTTGTATTTTCAGGAACAAGATGTACATCGGCGAGAAATATGTCGAACGGTAAACAAATCTGTAAATGAGACATATATATATATATATATATATAGATATATATAGAGAGAGAAAAAAAAAGAAGAAAAAAACGAAAAAATGTATTGAAACGTAAGCCACCTTTTGAATATATGGCGCGTATTTCGAACTGCGTAGCGGCAAATGATAATATCGAACGTAATGCACAGTCAACGACTGCTAGGGATGATATTATAGATGTCCGGTGTGGATTAGGACATAGACAGAGCTTGAAGCATAAGAACGAAAGCTGTTCGATCGTTGCGGCACTCGTTTTGCTTAACAGAAAACCGTCTCTCCTACAACAGGACACAGCCCCGCTTAGGAAGTATTCAACCACATCCAGATTTAAGTAGCCAACTTTCCGATGATACAGCGTCTTGCTACGTGTCTGGGTCGGGAAGCCTGTAGAATCGAATACATCAAATCTGGAGTCGTCTCGAAACTTGAAAAGTTCCAGTGTTTCTCATGTTCACATCTACATACGCACGCCCAATAATTGGTTTTTAATCATTTTTTGAAGGGTTAGAAAAATATACACGATAAAACAAGTAAAACAAAAATCGCAGTGTCAACGTTACTGTGTAAAAGTATAGCATAAATACAGTAACAACGCTAGTAGACTGGAGCAAACGCGAAGAGGCAAACGAAGATTCATTATTCTAAAGAAAGAGTCGCACCATTATATAGTACATTCTAGTTAAAAACAAATATTAAAAACAACGATGTTTTTGTTTAACTCGTTTTGTTCAATTGACGTGAGAGCCATTAGATAATTGATGGGACTATAATTTAGCTGCAATGAAAGCCAATGCCTTCATTTTCTATAAGCGAAAAATGATAACATTTACCCAATATTGAATATTTGTCAAAGATTTTATTGTATGGCAATATATGTGTGTAAGGTTGGTATCGATAATTAAAAGAGCCTAAAACACCATATTAAATTTACTCATATTTATTTAGAGTGTTTGAAACTATTAATCAGATTGAAATTTGTTAAATAAATAGGCCTTCTGCTGAGTTTGCTCGAGAATTGGACACTGTTGCAATTATGTCGTTCTCAATATAGACCATGCTTATTAATAAATAGTCCCGTAGATCAGTGCTACTTGGAAATTAGTTTACATTATTTAATTTTCGGAAAATTTGTAAAAAAAAAATCATAAAAATGACCTATTTTTCGAGGTAGCAAGGAAAAAGTGCGAGAAGTGATGGATCTCATACGCTCGAGTAATGCACAGAGCCCGAGTTGAAACTAGTCCACCTTGAATTAAAAGTAGCGGTGCTTTGTCTCTTAAATAATCGCGATTTTCTTTCAGCCACGTTAAAAAAATATTTTACTGCCTTAACTATGTTTGTACTAACAATGAGAATGAAGTATTGAGTATCAGGCACGCTAAATCGAGGCCCTTGGCCTTTCTCTAGCTAACACACAAAAACAGATACAGAAAAAATAAATGGGAATCTTCATAACGAAGAACGCCGCGTGTAAACATGCGCCTTTGCATGACGCTCTTGCCATCAAGGCCTTATTTCAGGCATCATGGGAGTATAGAATATATATATACATGGGAAAGAGCGTGAGAAGCACAAATAAAGAACACGACTCCGTTTATAGTATACGAACGCTTGGTAAATAGTATCGATGCAAGAAGTGGCCACACTTTATACAGAAAAGATTACTGAACATGAGCGAAAATGAATACATTTATTTAATGGTGCAAAAAGCAAAGCAAGCAGGCCTATTGCAGGGACTAAAGCGATGCACGAGGTGAAAAAGTCTGCAAGTATACATGAGATTTGACAAATGTATCTTAATATGTGCAATCATTTTCGATCAGGGGTTGTTTCTGAACGACAAGAAGTCAACTAACTACCAATTGACCCACACTTTTTAGAGTGTTTATATGTTTCATGAAAGAGGAAAAAACAAAAAAGCTATACTTGACGTCAATTCCGCTAGTTCATCCCCCGAAAGATTTGCCCCAGTATCGTCACGTTGGAGTGAATACATAATAAGGCCCCTAATAAAATAACTATAGTATACAATGACCAGTCTGCATCAAAGTTGACGTAACCCTTTCAACGAGCGGAAGTTATTTGACAGACACAATGCATATACACACAGATTTATGAAAAACTATTGCTTATTCTGATACTTTTTAACGGGTAACTTCCGTAAGCGAACTTTACGAGGAAAGAAATGACAAGAAACGTCACCCACGCAATACGTAGAGTTGTGCAGCTAACTGAACAGGAATAAATCTGATTCCAGCATTTACCGGGTAACAGTAGAGTGGCCTAGCTTGTAATGGCTGATTATAACAGGCTTCATCTACCTGTGCCATTAATTTATATATATATATATATATATATACATATATATATAATGTATGAATTAATTTTTAAGTTATCATGCTGCTACGAAATAATGTAGCGTCGTTGGTAACCGATGAAAATCTATTGGCGTGGACAATACCAAAAAAATAAAGCAGCTTTGTGACTGGTGTATTAAACAGCACGAACAGCAGAGCTTTGAATTAGAAATTGACATAAAAATGAAATTTGAAAGAAATGCCTTATACACTTTTTCCATGCCTAAAAACTTAAAGCCGTTTGCTGATTATCACACACTTGATTACAGTAGGATTATCCAATAACAGCTCCTTTCTTGAAAACAGCCCACCATTTATAGTATTACAATAGTGATAACGTTAATAACAAAATCTAATATAATAAAAAAAAAAACAAAATATGAAACATATTTTTAAATACACCGATGACATACGTCAATGGTTATGCGTGACACCGGACGGATAGCAACAGCATTTCATTCGTGCACACGTAAACTGTGACACAATGTCCGCTTGTTTGTTTTTTTTTTAATTAAATTAATAACAAAAAATCAGTCTGCATAGATACGGACGGTGCAAAAGGAGCACACGAGCGTTGCCACTAAGATTAGAAACGATGACGCTTTCGATAAAGCGTACTCAGTCACACAGAAACAACATGAGTTAATCATAGGAACTATATAAACTTGCATCTGTACATCAGTAAGTCAATGAAAGCGTTCACAGACACGCAACCACTTGTTGACTCGTGGCACAAGTAAAAACTACTATATATCTATAGTATTTTTCACGGAAAAAAAGGCATGGGGAAGGATGGCAAGGAACGCTTCTATCAACAAAACAAGCAGGTACGAAAACGATACTGTCGCTATGCCATTTGTTAAAGTACAAATACCCAATTTTACGACTCTATGTAGGGTGACTAATAACATTAACAATAATGATTACTGAAGATAACTTGTACGAAATCCAAAGGGAAATTGATTAGCGTGCGTCACCAGGCATGTACAACATTCGTCAGCGACAGTCTTACGATCTTCCAGCTCTGAATGCGCAACATGCGCAGACACAGACACCTTTTCTATGAAGCGTGATGGATACACGGCGTGAAAGTAGCACCCGGACACTGCGGCCTGCAAGAATAGAAAGACAAATAACCATAAATCAATACCTTTCTCAAAATATTATTATAAGGTTAACGACCGGAGACAATTCCAATAGGACAGAGCGGTGCATAAGTAGGCAAAGCACAGTGGCAATGTTATGCTCTTGTGGCCATACCCTATTTCAATCCTTGCTACTGCATATTGTACTGATGAAGATCTACCAGCTTCGTGATGCAGTGTCTCGGATAAGGTGTCCGAGACATTGCATTGAAGAATACACGACGCATAATAACAATAATAATAACAACTATAATTTGCTTTCTCTGGGTGGACGAGTGTGAAGGTAACAGGTATACTGGAAAAGCATCAAGAAATGGAATAGGCAAAAATATGACTACTTCCAACATTGAACAGCAAGCAACATCAAGATTAGAAACACAATCAATTTTATCTTCCAGAAAATCGCAGAGAGTGCGTGTGTGTGTGTGTGTGAGAGAGAGAGAGAGGGTGGGGGTGGGGGGGCACAAATCCATAAGGAACAACTGGTGGCTAGAAGAGATCTTAGCTGCTGTCTGATTAATTAAATGGGGCGTTAATAATGGACCGACCTTTCGACACATGACAACTCTGGTAATTTAAACAATTTAAAATGGAAAAAAACAATCGTGCGTACGAAAGGATATACATACGCGTTCGTGCCGACACTACGGAAAGTTTACCGTACCATGGTGTTCGTGGCACTGAGAAGCACTACAGTTCTATGACAAAAGTGGAACTGCAAATACTTCTGTGACAATAAACTTCAGAGGACAATGATGAAGAAGCTCCATTTTCAATGTCCGTGGATGTTACTACGAATAAGTTAAATGAAAATCCTACGCGTTTTCTCAACTATGACCAACTACTTCAATCGTTCCAAGATTTCTTTCCTGATACCCCAATACAAATTAGCGGATAATTTTTACCGATTTGTTAGAGATAATTAATTACTAGTAACATCGTACTTAGGCAAATGACGCTGTAGTTAACGTCGTTCCGAGGCGACAATGTCGCATCTACGTTTTAATAGCGCATACAAACCTAGACGTCGTTTGGTGCGTCTGTTATCGAGCCCTTGCTTGATAATGTTAGTTACGATAATAACGGACGATATAAACGCGATTAATAGTAATGAACGTCAACAAAATTGCGTACGAAATTATCTGAGCACTTATTCCCTTTTTCTGTTGCAAGCAAGGTATGTCCCATACGTAGCACTGTCAGCGTATTCCCCTGCGTCAAACTATAGTTTGTAGTTATAACACTGGGTAGATATATTCATCAACCAAGCAAACGAAGAAGATCGGCCTCCTATAATGAATGGATTTTAACATTAGCTCGCGCTCTAGTACGTTTGTAATGATGACGTTACCTTGCCAGTCCCACGTAACGTACAGGATAACGTTTATGTCAGTCAAAGCTTTCTACCATTCAAGGCCATCGCTTCTGCATCATCGATCTCTGCGAACATATGTGTATATATTAAAAAAAAAAAAAAAAATAGAGTTATGTTCGTAGAAAGAACAAGAAAAACAAACATTCTATGCGGGCAGCGTGATGACAAATGTCTGCCAGTGGTAACAGATTAAATAAAACTGGCTCGGGGCCTAGGTAGGTAACCGCTAACAGAAATGTCCCGTAGAAAACGACTCTGATTACCAGGCCCTACCATGCACCAAGGAAAAACACTTGAATTTTGATAGGTAATACGTTGGCTAATGGAGAATGCTCTAATCCAAGCTGTAATTGTAATTTCTTGCTCTATCGGTAGAAAACTGAATAGGAGGACTGAATATTGAATTATGAGACAAATTTTTATCCAGATGCTAACGATTTTATTTAGTACATATGAAATAAAGAAGCCAGATGTCTGCGCTCCAATCATCCCGTCAATTCATTGCGTAACTGTGGAAAGTAGTAGCTATGAATAAGTTCAATGAGACGTTAAATACCCCTAACTATCGAATACGTGGCAAGGCCGAATCTACAAGTAACGGAACAAGTTTAGCAAAAATGACCGTTTTGAGCCTATGCATAGAGCTCCTACATGTGCTGGCAAAAGTAGAACCATCACTGGGCTAACTAGATGAGCATAAAAAAGCAGAATCTATGCAATCTTAGAAAATCAAATTTGTAAACGTTTTGTTGAGAAGATTTAACGCTTTTGTTATAACGTACTATTGAAGGTATCCGTTTTTATATGTCATCAATTTAAAGCCGTGTTCTTTTTGTTGGTTCTTTATCTAGAGAATTGTAAGCCATAAAGGTAATAAAGCCTCTTACTGATTCAATTGAAAGCGAGCGAGTAGAGTTATCCTCCTTAGTTTGAAGGCCAGTCCCCGAATTTCCGGTAGGTACGAGTAAACCGTCAATTATGTTACACAAAAATGACGATAAATCCGTGAAACGCGGACTCGATTTCCATAATTCTCTTTTCATAAGCCACAGAATCGATACGAATATGTTAAATAGGAACTTATGCTCTACAGTACGGAGAACCTTTAGTTGTTTATCCGCCAAATAGTTGTACTGTAGCCCCAGTCAGTCATTGCGGTCGACGACTTGCGGCCCCTTCTAACATCGAAAAAGGTCTGGCTGGACCTAATTTCGAATCTGGACCATCTTACTTCGTGTCCATAGGACTTGTTAACATTGCACTGTTCCATGGGGACCTTACCGAAAAAAAGAAGCTAATCTTACGTTCCTGCTCAAAGGATCGTCGTTACCGTTTCCTCTATTAATCGACACACGTATTCACCTTCGATGCGGCTTCCCATATATTCCGAAGAAGAACCCACGTTAGCTATAGGGTTATGGCCAATTTTTGTAGGGCTCGCTTGTAAAGTTGTTTTCTGTTTCTGTGCTTAGAGTATGTGCTTATTGATGGGCATAGCAAGATGCAAGGGTATACCGTCGCCCTATTATATATAATTTAATTAGGTATGATTTTGATAGAATATCTCAATACGAAAATGCACATCATGCAAATATAATATCGATTGCCGAATCGTCATTAGCTCGAAGAAAGCTAATCGATTTATTAAAAAGAACTATTTAACATTTGAGTAGGCATAGCTGGTAACTGGGCTATCCCAGTAATTGCAGTAACAGGCAAAATAGAGGATGACCCAAAAGCTCATCTGGTAGTTTGAGAGTTGCACTCGATAAAGTAGCAAGAGTAGAAAAAGTTGAAAGTTCTCCAACTATCGGAAAACTTCTGCTCCGCCCTAAACCTAAACTAGTTCGATCTTGCAGTTTATTTTCTTGCATCTACTACGCTACCGGCCATCCACTTAGAGGTGTCACAGATTTGTAGCCTTTATCCAGACAGGTTAGTAGAGTAATCCGACTGGCAACCAATCAGACGCTCATTAAGCGAGATCCCTTTAAGCATCAACCAGTCGGTCCAGCGAAAGGAAGCTGCATTTGATTCATCTTTTTGGCTGAAGAGTTTATACCTCATATACTTCACGCCTGGCAACCTCAGCCGATCACTTTGAAACCGAGAGCTAGTGCGAATTTACTAGACGAGCTTGTTGTTCCACCGCCGGCAGCATTTCACGCGTACGTACCTATCCTATGAAAGTGGAAGCCAGCTTCACATGGCCAGAGGTACTACAAGCGTTGTCGGTGCTCGTGCGCGGCCTGCAGGTGTGGTGATTCGATGCGGTAATTTCAAATCTGTGTGTGACTCTTTTTTTTATTCGGAAGCCAGCAGAGGTAGCAGTCGGGTGTCGAAGATGCCAAGTTCGTCATCGCATCAAGAAGCCGAGGATGAAAGGGCCACCGCCGTCACGACGATGTCATCAAGTTCACACTTCGACATTGGTCAGATCAAGGATGCGCTGATAAGTTGACCGTCACTAATTGGCAGACTAATGCAATAGTCCCTCCTTGAATCTGTGCGAACGCCGGTTATCGCCTTTCCGTGCGCGGAGCCACTTAAGAGTGTATATAAGAGAAAACTGTCTAAGTTTTCGGTGCCACATTAGGCTGTAACTTGGACGCCAACATGAAGATCTCTATTATTGTAATTCTTGCGACGCTCGTGTGCGTGTCAAGTAAGTACAGTCACGCATGCTTTACGTCCGGTACTGAAGCCGTTCAGAATTGCCTCCATTAGACAACCGACTCTCAGTACGAAACGTGTCTACGTCCGGTTTTGAAATTGCAAGATGTTCCTAAAAATAAGCAACTAACCCCTAACAGACAAACGCGTTATCCACTCGATCTTTAGGACGTGTGAAGCCGCAGCTGTGGCTACAGCTTGACAACTTGAGAACGTTGCCTAATTTACCTAAGTTACCACCACCGAAACTCTGTAGGCGAGCCTTGCATATAGTCGTGAAGGCACATTTATCGACTAACTGCTGGGTGGTGCCATTCGATTCACTATCAGTAGCAATTAATTAGTCGGCAAGCAGAAATTGTATAAAAAAAAAGAACATGAAAGCACACACCTTATACAGACAAAAGGGAGCATCTCGCACTTAGATAAAATGAGGCCATTTGCGCATTTTCGACACATAATAGCTTTTTTTTTTTAAGATTTTATTTTATTCAATGGCTTCCGTAAGTATGGTGCGTTTACTACAACAAAACAATTTTATTAGATTTGAATTCATTATAATATAATAATTATATTTGAATAGCTTTGTACGGTGTAAATGAGAGGCGAGCGTCTTGCTTGAAGGAAGAACGTTCCTGACGTGTAAAAATCGTTTTTACATACGTTTAACCGTAGATCTCAGGCGGCGCAGTAGTGAGCGTTCTAAAGGGTTTAGCCGAAAGGATCATTCTATACAACTGACTAGATGAATCCTTATTTTACACTATAACACAACGTACCGTACAGGTTGGCATATGTGTTAACCAAAATCCCATCCCGCGAACACTTGTACGCCAAGGTCCTAAGCAACAGATAAGGTAAAAAGTAGGACATTGTATTTCGCTTGGTTCTTCTTTCCTTGTAATTTACAAACGTCACACTATTTCTCGTATGCCGACATAGCACGCCGTTAACTTTATGCTACGGAGCCGTGTGCACTTCTAACACCCGGGATATTCTAGGTATTTGACTCGAACTGAGATATAGATTCGTTTGTATGAAGCACAATACAACGCCAATGCATACAAATCGAATAGTGCTTTGGCTACCGAAACGTGTCCGTGTTTCTATTAGAAATGTACATAGATTTAACTCTGTCGTTAACTACGCAGGACATAAAACGTAACGTGTTGTCATAATCATAAAAACACTCTGTCAAAAATTAATAGTTATGGTCTGTACGTATCTCAAAGGCATGCTAGTTCGTTAATAGAAAACCTTACCTGATTTCTTTTTATTAACTTCTTTTATTATTAAGTAAAATTAACCCTTTTCAGTTTAATTCAAATACATAAAGCCCTCTAATTGCACGCGAAACCACTTCTGGGTGAAACGCAAGTTCCAACGTCGTGAGAGAATCGGGTACACTAAACTGTCCTATGGTTTTTTTCAGCCGCTTGGCGCATAAATCCATATGTGCGTCTCGGATATGATGTTTCCCCTTATGTGCCTGTTGTGTACGGAATGGGCTATCCATACTACAACAACGCGTATACCCCACTGGGAGATCTGTACGGTTATGGATATGGCGGATATGAGGTCAGTTATCCGAGTTACAGACTAAGCAACCTCGGTTACGGGAAAGTGACCGTGAGCGGCGGCAATCGGGCAACCCCTTATCGTAATTAGATGCCCTACCCTGTTGAAGCCTATTGCACCATTACACCTCGTACGCACCCGTCGACCACCTATTGAAACTACCGCTTTGTTTTGGCTCCATTGGCAATGGAGTAGCTTAGATATACGATCATCCCGTGTACACCTAGTTGCGTCGGTTCAATTACATCAATAGCTTGAAACCGTGTGCCATCTTCGTTGCGACAGGGATAATTCTAGCCACCATTGTCAGCGTGCTTGAGCACGCGTACGTATTCGAGCTCACGCCACGTGTCCAATTTACAAGTGATATTGTATGGTTCTTCTAGAAAAAGCTTCGATGAAGACGACTATAATAATCATAGGCACAACAACAACAACAACAACAACAACAACAAGCTGAAGTGCATAGTGAAGAAGTTCAATGGAAGGAATAACTTACTGACGGTGGCACTTCCTGCATTCGTATTCCTCTCGTATTACTATAGCTGGTATCGTCCATGATAGTTATAATGGCGATGTTAATGATGACAAATATACATGTATTTAAAATTACCATATCAATGTTAAATCGTAATGGAACAGTGAAGGCCTGTTATTTAGGAGGAACCAAGTAAAAAAAAGTGTAATAAAAAATACTTAAGGAACAAAGCTAAGTGTAGTAATTGATAGTAGCGTTATATACATCACGTTCTGAAGACTCTATGGGCGAATTGTTTTAGCACAGACATCCGATTTTTTACAATATATTATTGGATATTTACGCCTCGCGAGGAACATTACTGTAAAAACAGAGTCGGAAACATGTTGAAATTACTCGCCTGTTAATGATGAATAGCGTAGAAAAAATCATTAATATGCACGAGGCAGCATGATAAGGTGTTGAACCTTTTGCTTGAATCACATTTTTCACATTAGACTTCAGTTGAGTTTGATTTTATAACATACATTTTGTGGATAGCACATACACACAAACTACAGATACATAATTAACATAAAAACAAAAAGAAAATTCTTACAATGAATTTCTATTTTTCAACCTAGTTAGAAATACCGTCATTAAGATGCCATCAAATCCTTCAAGCCATCAAATTCGTGCAGCTTTTAAGGTGACGAGAAAACCTCGTGAGGAAATATTGTAGAAAGCGTGAAACAGGCTTGAGGCACCCTTCAGCAAGTAGTTCTAATTTGGATATGACTAATGTTACTTACATTGTCGTAGCACAATGCGTATAATTTCTTTAAAGAAGTCCATGCCGTTCGTGACGACTCGTACGATTCGTGCCGTTTACGGCTCCTGTTTTGTGATCTGTCGGTGAACGTCTATCTGCTAACCCCAAAGACACATGATAACCTGAGTTTGAAACTAGATAATACCACCCCTTCGTCTCGCACCAAGGGCCAGCTATCTGAAGCAATACTTAATGGCAATAACGGACATAAAATTCGAAAAATTTATGGGCCTACTTCAGCAGATTCCGTTTTTCAGAAATCGTTTATACTATTGTGTTGACTTCAGTGAAGAAAAATATGGAGCTGGCCTGGCCCACAGCAATAGTAACAACTAGTAGCCGGGTCCTATACGAGCACCTAAGGTTTTAAGGAGTTCTATATGAAGAGGCGGTCTAAGGAAAACATTTTAATTGCTCGGACTACATACCGTTAGCCGTAGGGACCAGCTCTAGAGGATCGAGCATGTGACGAAAAATCTATGCGTCCCGCGCGATAGCGTTGTGGAACGGCGCGCCTGTGCGTATTGTTACCCGAAAGAACATGTAAAGCAGTTTCGAAAATTGAAATTACAAGACATACATTTTTCCTAAATATGCAGCAATCCGCTGAGATCTGATACAGGCCGTCTTCACTAGATTTCATAACCGAATCAAAAAAAGAAAACACGGCATTTTATGGGATGCTAACATAAACTAGTCGAAAAGATGCTTTTAGTTTTACGCCCGGTGTTGCTGTTGTACACTGTTTCAGATGGCTGACTCTTCCACCGTGAAACGAAACGTGAATCTGCCGTTGGTTCTAAAATGTTTTCGTTTTGTTGGTACGAATGAAGGCATGTCGGCACCCCACTGAGACAGCCGAAACTGTTCATTCAGTAGTTCGCAATAAAGGCTTCGGGGTAGGACTCTTGTAACAGGTCTTCTGGGAAGGATCAAAGTCCATCCGCCGGCTATACTAAATCATAATTCTCGTTTTTCTCCACGAACCTGGCACGGCCTTGCGCTTATATACCAATTCACCTGTTCGTAAATTAGAAAACAAAGACCTTACCGCGAAGTCGTCATCGAAGCCCTTATAGGTCAGTTCAGAATAGTCTGTGGTGCTATATGTGTCGATGTTTTGCCATCAGTAGAATCATTTCAAGCAATAAATTGGAGCACAATAAAAATCTGTTACGGACTGACGACGTCGAACCACCACAGTAGCCTTCATTGTGCATGGGCTTCACTTAACGATATGTTGAAGTCTTGTGATATACGAACGACATGATGCCTCTCAACTAAACTATCAGCATCCTTTGCTGCATTTTTAACATCCAAATCAAACTATATTCCCAAAAAAAAAATAGCTCGAATAGATCACCAGTTTTATTTTGAAAAACTAGCATGTTCCATAACGTTCTATTCATAATTCACGAAAACATTTGAACGATACTCAAGCGGAACCCGTAAGGGCGATTTCGTCCATATGAAAACCATTAAGCAAGAATTAGATAAACCATCATTACTTAACAGCTACGTGCGGTAACGAATTTTAAATCCGGTTAAGATTGCCGTTAGGTATCCATCCGATGGCTGGCTCCGAGCAGGAAACGAAGTCTGTTTATGTCTAGATCGGGACGTGTCTCTAATACCAGTGGGCAAATACGTTAACCGTTAAGCTGATATGGCGACAGCAACGTTAGAAGACATCGGCCTTCTGATATTCGTTCGGATGAATTTCGTGGTGAAACAAAGTTAGTAATCAGCGTTGAATGTAAAGCGCGTGGAAGCAGGATCGGTTTCTGTGGAAAAGTCACCGCGTCTCCTTTATGCTTTTGCGTTTGGAAAGTTTTGAGCCTGCTGCTAGTTGTTGAGAATCCGGCACGGTCATACGAAAGCTATTAACAACGACGTGTTGTGAACGATACCATTACCTCAGACGGTTGCTCCCTTGTGTTCCCGCTCCTCGTCCCGTTCGTGTGCTTAGGTTAAGTAGGCAAACACGTTACCGTCGCCTTATCATGAAATACATCCTATAATACATCCTATGCTATACATCTTAGGATCCTACGAGAAGATCCTAGGATGTATAGCAGTTGTCATCAATTCTAGAGGGCTATCTTCATTTAATCATTATTGTTTCTATAGTCGATAAGAGCCGATATGCCGCAACGTCAGCGGCAACGGTACGACAAGCGATAAACTTGTTACTTTGCACTTTTGGAAACTTTTGAGCCAACGCATCGAACTAAATTTGTTTGGAGAAACAAGTTGAAGCTGAGATAATCTCAAAAATAAAGAGGTTAATTGTAAATACAACTGCTGAGAAAAGTCGGGTTATCTGCAACACTTTCAAATCGCTGGAGGAATTCATTTTCTTGTTCAGTCATTGAAAAAGCTATCTCGCAGTGCATATATATAAAGCGGGGCAGAGATTCTATTAAAAAAAGACAAATCAGTTTCCAGTTTATACAAACGCTTGTTCATCTACAACCCTACTTACAACTGGAAACCTATTATTTGCCAATTTCTACACTTAAGTTATTTTCTATTGTAAGCGCATATTTTCGTTAAGGGAATATACCAATACCATTCAATGAATTAATTAAAAGGAGTGAATCAGAAGAAGAAAAATATCCTACGTTTTCAGTCGATTACTTATCGTCTGACTAGGGTCCGAGCGCGCATAATTGTTTCCGGGCGCAATAAATTCATAAGCTTTTTTCAGCTAAAGAAACGAAGTTTCAATAGACGTACACACACCGACGTAACGTATAGTAGCACTGAGTGCTTATTTGTCATAGATCAGCATGTCCGTCCGATCCCACATATATATTTTCCTCTAATTAAGTTCAGCGACCAGCCAGAGCGGGAACTTACGTTAAGCCCTCTCTAAAATAGCAACGCCTGTTTCCTGTACAAATCCGAGCAGCGCCAGCAGCGCCGCGGATAACGAATCTGAGAAATGTCTTGGCGGCTACGATTAATGCGCAATGGACCAGGCCAAACGATTCGCCGAATTGGTCGGGCAGTTACAAAAGCTGCCCAGGCCCTTACAAGCGATCTAATCCGATCTACTACAGAGGACGAACAAGAGCTAGAAGGAAATCAAGCCCGAACTGGCGAAGAAGGCTGCGCTGACGTGGAAGAACAGCGTGATCAGAGTGGTGATGGCGACCGAGCTGAAACTGATCAGGAAGATGACTCTGAGGAAGGAAGCGAGAATTCTGATACCTCAACGGTTGGCACTTCGGCCAAGATACGCTTAAGAAGACAGCACAAAAAGCGGTTCTATCAGGGCCGTGACGACGTATACGCTCATCAGTAAGTTCGGCCTGAATCGCTACTGTTTCTTGAAACTCCCTCCCATCGAGATAATTTCCACAATCTAAGGACAATATTATAACTACGGCCTATCTCTTGGTGGGTCTAGTTCAGACTAATATATGTAAGGCAATTTCGGAGAACGCTTATGCGTTACAGGCATTTGTAATATCCATGATGCCACTGAAACGACGTGTTCGTCTGCGAAACATAGCAATATGTGGTTTTAAATCAAACTGGGTCTAGACCTATTTGCGTTCTGGTGAAAGCCACCCGTCTGAAGCAAAATTTCTTTATACTATCGTAAGTAGGATTTGAGTTTGTGACTATTTCAGATGATCCCAATCTTTAAATGAGCAATCTCTCACAAAAATTTCAGAAGTTACATTAGATTAATTTTGGGGACGTTTTCTTCTTGCTGCAGTGTGGGAAATAAGACGTAATTGGTCTTTTGGCTTTTAGACCCTTTTATAATTAGATTTACTAGATTTAATAGAATTTAGCTAAAAACAATTTCTATGAAATGGATTACTACAGTGTCGTTGCAAATGGTGGCTCAGTATGCAATTACATTCAATCTGAATAAAGTAGCATTGCACAATCTGCCTGTACTCCTTGGTTCCCAAGCCGGAGGCTCTATTCCCTGGCGGATCGGCATAAGTGGTTACCGTCCTTAAAACCGAAGAAAACTGACATTATGTGGCCATCAATGGGTAGGCATGGCAAAATAATTCCAGAAGCAAATATTTCATCGTATACTTGAGGATCAGCACCCTTACATTGTCTGCCCCTTACCGGCCAGCTGAAAAACATTTAAGTTCTCTTCGAAGCTCCTCTACTAAGCTTTTGTATTGCCCCGTCTGTGTCCAGATATGTTTACAGAATTCTGGCGGAAGCCGGCATCTATCAACAGCCGAGAGAGACCACGGAAGGCGAGTGTAACAAGTATCAAACGACCACATTCACTATGGTCGAGACGACACTATCGGTCCTACGGGCGATGCGCGCTCTCGATGCCAAAAATCGGGGACAGCTTATGACACGTGTCGCCACTCTGATTTCTAGTGAGGCACAACCATTATCGCCGGGCGTTTTGTACAGATAGACAACAGAAAGACTAGGCCCTAAGTCCTATTTGTACCGTTCTGAAAACCTTCCTGTGCGCGATAAAGCTATTCCACAAACAAAAACACACGTATCTTACAGGACCACGCGTTTCTCTATGCGTGGTGAACGAACCTTGTCAAAAATCAGGGAAAATCCGAACAAACAGGAGGAAGTCTCGTCTGGTGGGGGGTTACTATTGGAAATACACAAGGAAAAGAGATAAAAATCTTATGTGATATATTATGACGATGGCGGATTGTTTGTTGTTGTATGTACAATAATACAATAAAAGCTAACCACAGGTGCTACCGGAGTAAGTTTTTTAAACCGATTATATCTTCGTTAACACGAAAATTTAGTGTCATAAGAGTAAATAAGGCAAACAAAATATATACATTGCGGGATGTTCTTCAGTTCCAATAGCCCAACCGTAATATTGGCGCGTAGAGTAGAAGGGTAGATGGGAATGTTTGCATGCGTAACCTACATACCGAAAGTATGAAGTGTCCATGTGGAACGGTGTTAAGCGGAGTTGTGAAACATGTTACTTCGAAGACTGCCCAGAAATACTCCGTACAAATATTGAAGAAACGATAAACCTCGTTTTCGTGTCTGAGAACTACGCAGCAGAGAGCCCAAAAAAAGAATAGGGCTCAGAAAGCGCAAACGATGGTCGCCAATAATTTGTATATGTTTCGTTGTGCGATGCAATTGTGACCACATCCGTTAATACCAGACGCGATGCTTCGATATTCCCTGTAATGCGATCTGTTCACCCAACAGGCCATCAACTACTGAATTCAGTGTTTATTAATATCTTTGTTTTACAGAATTATTTCTCAAGAGGTGTCGATTCGATTTTGCGTATGACTCTACGGCGTGGACAGACGCACCTAGACATGGGCGATTTTCCCGTTTACGTCCTGTTTCTAGCGCTGCCGTTATGCGTCGTAGGGCTATGCGGCCGCTGTCGAATTTCTTTCCAAAGGAAAGTAAAACAAATACAACATAACTCGCCGATCAAAGAAATTAGCAATATTGCTCGTCTGAGGACTATTGCGTGAGGACTAGGGTAATTCTAACTAGAGTGGCGTAGTGAATGTATTTAATGCAAGCATATACATCAGCTCATAATACTCGAAGCATCTGAGCGCTCCGTTATCGCTACCGCAATGAAATCGTATCTTTCTGGCATATACGACGAATGACAAAACACAGCTACCAGTTCTTCAGTTACTGCGCAAGGAGTAACTTGCTTTACATTGAGAGTATCCACGAACCTCTTTATTATTAGTGGCATCTCATTCGCCTTCAATAGTCTGACTTGTATTCGGCCGAAGCAACAGGCCCAGTGAAAAATCGACGCCGTGAAAGCCAGCACGATGGATGACTCTACCATTAGGACCACTTGAGCCTTGATTACGTTGTTTAGCGTTGGTTTTTTCTTGCATCTAGGAAATTACTGCCAGGCGATCGTGTAAGCGAGTCCAGTATGTTGCTTGTAGACGCAATAAGCGAGACGTCGCCCACAATGGTCGGCTGTTCTTTCCTAGATTTCGTTTTCTTATCTGATAATTATCCTGGTGAATCATCCACGTCCACCTTAACG
The DNA here is from genome assembly GCF_002443255.2 of Varroa destructor. Lineage (NCBI taxonomy): Eukaryota > Metazoa > Arthropoda > Arachnida > Mesostigmata > Varroidae > Varroa > Varroa destructor. Next base: position 1,876,821 of record NW_019211457.1, on the reverse strand, counting down.
TTGTTCACGTTGTGCCGTGAAATGTATGAAAGTACGGATTTAAAATTAAGAGAGTTGGATTGTCACGTTTTAGGTTAGACTGCAAACAATGGTTGATTTGTAAATTTACCACGCTTTGCAGCTGAGACGCTGATGTGTTTTTAGTATGGCAACAAGCGCATGGTTAAAGAGCTTATACAGGAACGTGGGAATGTGTAAACCGCTCTATGAGTCCCGGCCATACGTTACTGTAGGGTCTATAGAAAAGGAAAAAGCTTTGATACCTGACTGGTCGTCTCTTAGCTTCAACTGCCGTTTCGTTGTTGCGTTAAAACAGGTCCTATTTTTTTTTGTTCTCGCTTCTGGCCTAGGAAATCTGCAGGGCTTTCCTTCATACCCTCAGTCGATGTTCACGTATCTCGTTGTGCTTGTACCAGATACGATCTACAGAAAACATAGTTATTTGACCCAGCCATTGTATAGTTCCAGCAAAATCATCATGTAAATATTATCATATTTATTTCTTGGGCGTCTTCTAACTCATAGTGTATGAAATGTTTATTGATGAAAAAACGATATGTTAGTGGAAGGTTTCCCTGCAAAGGAGCCTAAGTAATATTGTTGTATCTTTCAATATATATATATATATATATATTCTAATAAACTCCGATGTTCCTTACAAATTGGAATATCTCAGATAGGACCTTAAAACATAACTAGAATAAATCATGGCCAAGAGCAAATTTTTCAATATAAAAAAGGTTGAATCCGCTTCAATGCGCGCTCCTATCACAGAAATCGAGATGGTCGTGAAGGAAATTAACTCTTTTGGCACTTGCTAGGTATATAAAGCGGGTTCACTATCTAGACTTTATTTATTTTATTTATCTAGATTGATCTTAGCCGAGGTGTATTCAATCTGTCTATGTTTATTCAGACAGAGGTGCATACTCTACATTTGAAACACTTGTATCTGATAAAAAAAAAAAGAATTAAGAAAGCATGGTTGCAAGCGTTCCAGTGGCCAAGCTTAGGCTCAAAAAGTGATATAGTAACACACAGTTAATTTACGCGCGTTATTAGTTATATAGTTAAATTAGATGAAAATACAGAGACATTTTTGATGATCAAGTCTTATTTGTTGATGAGAGCCATGATAAACGGCTTTTATAAAGTCTGCTTTACCGAACACTGAATATCTTTCGTTAACGCGGCTCACGATCGATTTAATATTTAGGTGCCACACGGCATAGCGTGTGTCAATACTGAAACCCTTTTGGGAATGGCCAAATTTCAGATATGAAAATTGTCTCTCTTTAGACACTCTTAATAATACTTTAGCGTAATCGCTCACAGTAAAAACCTATGCAGCACTTGACTTTTGGCCAACTATTGTAGCTTTGATCAATTAAAATCAGTGTATTATAATAATAAACGTTTACTTAGGGCAGCGTATGTCAAATGTCGTATAATACATTGTTCCAATTCAGTCTACCTCATAACACACAGGGTCAATTTTTAATCATTCTCCCATTTTTATTATGTCCCCATTTATCTATCCCGGAGTCAATACCAATCAATTATCAAGCATCACTTAAAACCTAAATGGGGTCGTTGCTACAAGCTGGAGTCGGTAAAGAAAATAAATTTAATCTTCACTACCTATTTGCGTCGAACGGAAGTTTCATTATACGTTACATACAGTCAAAAGCATTGCGAAAATTTACTTAAAGGCACTCTCCTTGTGGAATTTTGTATGAAAGGACATCTTTTTCATTGACAGGCCATTCCTGCAAGGATCGAAATTTTCTACAAGCATTCAAAAGAGGCAAAGGTCGTTCGATCAAAATCCGCGAACAACGTATATTACCGGATAGATTTGAATAAGTAGAGAAAAACAAAATCCCAGAATCAGTTTTGGTGCCTTCATAGGCTAATAATTTGATTCTAACGACTGCTAAATCCAATTTCCAGATGACGACTAGTATTGTATTTTTATTTTCGCTAGCTTTTTACATTATCTATTGTGATTCATGTATGCAGGATGTGTGGCATGACGGGGTCCAGTAACAAGATTTAATTTAATTTTTTTTTAATTTATTTTTTCCTATATCATACCAACACTGGGGAACCGTATCTCATAGTATACTCGACTATCGTCGTTTGTCCAGTTTTTGACGACAACCGTTTACTTATGAAGAAAATGGATACGATTTCGTAACCGAACATTTCCCTCAAGAGAAAAAAGTAACTGATACATATTCATCTTACATTGAACCGTTTTTATTAATGATGTGAGTATTTGCGCAATGCATTTGGGTACGTTGACGGTAATGGACATGGGGATCGAGGACAAAAGTGTCCAGGATATTGCCCCAACGCACATCGCGCATGGTTTACATATTAGTCTCGTTGTTTCCGGTAGCATAGATCGGCTCAGTGTATCCAGATTTCCTGGTAAAGAAGTAACCGCGTCCATTATGAGAACTTGCGAAAGTCTCAAGAGCTGGATGATTATCCTGATCCATAACTTTTATCCTGCCCTGGCTGGATATCTTCCCGCCCCACTGTTGGTGTTCTTCGGGGGTCACGGCCAGGAACATCTGCTCCTCAACGATTTTGTTCCAGTGCTGGCTAAACTGGTTCTGGGTATGTTGTTGTTGCTGGTGCTGGGACGTCTGCATATCTTTGCATCTCTGTTCTTTCATCTGCCACTCCGGCTGGCGGATTTTGCGCAGAGCCCTCTCGAGCGCCTCCATCTGCTGCTTATAGGTATTCAGGACGGGAGCTTTGCACTGCTGACTGATGCTGTAAGAAGCGATGAACTCATTTGAATGCTCGTACTCATGACCGTGAGGTCCGATGAACTCGTGATCCTGCTCGTCGTCGTTGTTGCCGCAGATACCGTTGGTGGCGCCCTTATACTTATCGTCGACGTGGACCTGAACGGATTCACCGTCAAAAATTACGCCGAACTCCTTGGACTCTGTGAAGAGGGAAATAACTGGAGCATGGTGGGAGTTGGAAGTCTCATAAGCGTGGATAGCGGCGCGCTTGCATTGGCGCCCGTAGCTAAACACGATGGGCTTTTCAAAAGTGAGGTAGTGCTGCTGTCCATTGATTGTAACCTGAAATTGGCGGTCGGTGGTGGTGAAGGGAAAAAACTCCACGAGGTAGTTCTGGAGCTGGGCACGGATTTTCCTGCCGAAAGTGTGAGGCTTAACCACCTCGAAGGTCACGGTGAAGTCAGGGTCGCCCGCAGACTGGTCATGGGTAAGAAGATAGTCGCAGCCCTCTTTGACGTCGAGACTGAAAGTGACGTTATCGTAGGTACGGAGGTACTTGTCGCCCAGGACGCAGCGGTTATTGTGCTGGCCACGGAAAAGACCGTGCTCAAGCTGCTGCCTATCGGTGAGTTGCGTGTGGAAAAAACGGAGTCCAGGGAGACGGATTTGAGAAAAGACGACGTTTTGGAAGGGCATCACGATGCGGACATTATAGAGGAAAGACCAGGGGGACTCGCGTATGGCGTTGGCAAAGATAAGAACTTCCTTTTTCTCGCCCCAAAACGTCTGCTGATGTCGTCTCTCCTCGGTGCTAGGCATCTGGATCTGCATCTTGGGGTAGAGTATGTACTTAACCATATCAAGCATTTTGAAGGCAAGATTCTGAGCCTTGGGATGGACGTTCTGAGGAAGCTCAATCCTTATTTCCATGCTGTCCAGTAAGTTGTCCTTGAAGGTGGCCCTCTTGCAAGAATCAGTCATAGCCCTACTGGCTTCCTGCTCAGCAAGACAATGAATCTCAAACCATTCATACTCGGACTTCTGCTTCTGCTCGTTAGACTTCATAGCCTGGAAGTTGACAAAATAGACCTGCCCTTCCTGCCAGCCTTGTATGTTAGCGACGAGGCTGCCGTTCATACGCTCATCCTCAGAAGAATAGGTGGGGTCATAATGGAAGGGAGATCTGATGGTAGGATAATAGAGATTGGCAAAAAGTTCAATACTTTTGTTAGAACCCTGATGCTCAACAGCAAGTGCGTAGTATTGCTTGGTCTGTTCAAAATTGTGGATTTTCTTCGTGGCAACTTTGAAGGTGCGCTTGGGCTGGCCTTGGTAACGGCCCTCAATCTTGATAAGCATCTGCTTTTCAACAGTTACCTCTCCGATATTATCCTGAGACTTCTGGAGCATCTCCCTAACCTTGCGCATAACTTGCTGAAACTCGTAATAAAGTCTCTCTTTAGAACAGAGCTGGCATTGGAGCTTCGGTTTTTGAACCTTTTCAGTCTGCTGGTTAACGGGTTGCTTGGCAAGCTGCTCAAGGTTGGAATCCATATCGATGACGACGGTCCACTCATTAACAGGTTGTTGCTTGTCAGCCTCAAGGTAGAGGGATATAGCGTGGTGGTGCATTCCCATGTTAAGGCTGTTGATGATAGCCCCAAGGAAACCCTCACGGCGGAATTCCACAGAGCCGAGTATGCCAAGAGCAGACCAGACCTGGCGGGACTCACCAGTGAGACGAATAACCATGCCGGTTTGGTGGTCGCCGACCTTAAGGTCATGTTGGATAAGTTGCTGCCTGGTCTTAACGCAATTGGTATAGTTGACGAGGCTATTGCTGGGTTTTTTGCTGACAATGGTGTTCGCCGCAAGCTTAAGCTCGGGGCAGAACGCAGTGTGAAAGACACGCCCGAATTGGGGCTTAACGCTTGCGCGGAAACGCTGTTCCGCTTGATCATAATGAACATCAAAGTTAACTTTAACGTTGAATTCCTTGACGTCAGTGATCTTCATAGTGGGAGCAAGCTGAGGTTCCTCCTCGGCGACGAAAACGCGCGACTGACGGAAAGAAAGTATAACAGGTTGGATGGTACCACTAACCCCAATAGCTTTAGGGATAAGGTGGCCCTCCTGGTTGCGATAATGGAGCTTGAGGTTTCTGTACCGTACGGAAATCACAAGAGGATGAATGGTAGAGTGTACAATAGGAAATCCGATAGGGTTGGGCTCAACGAAGAAGGCTTTGGTTGGGACGAGCACGCGAATAAAATGGCCGCTAACGCCTTCTTTTCCGACGTTGTTTATGCTCTGGAGAAGCTCGGCTTTGAGCTCACTTGCATATTGCTCATCTATAGGAACAATAGCTTCGCCGGCAAAGAGCTTCCAGAAAAGAACAGCCTTGGGGGTTTCGTTGCCGATATCTTGGTTGTTTATACCCTGGGCTATGTATTTTATAAGTTGTTCAGTACTACGTTGGCGAGGTCCATTGTTCACCTGGCCGTTAACAGCCTGAGACATACGTTCAAGGAGACCGTCCCTTCCAACGAGTTCCTCCCAGATCTTGTTGCCGCCCTTGACGAGGAGCTTAGCTCCGAAGAGTGCCCGCATGAAAGGACCGCGGACCTGTTCGAGTTTAACATGGGAGAATGCAGGCAGAACAGTTGTGTTAGAAGCAATCATCTTCCAGATACCGCGGATGCCGTAACCTTCAGCAGCTGAAATTGCCAGCAAGGAAAAAGTTCTTAATTTAAAGCTAACGTGCCATCGACGATAAATAATTATGAGGTATAGGTTATATTTTGGTCACCTCTAAAGCTACATACTATTGTAGTAAAATTTGGAGCTGACATGGGACAAAATCATGCCAAGATCGAAGGAACGCATCTGGGCCCAAGCGGTGCGAATGCGGTGAGCCCTGAAAGGTGAGTGTAGCAAGTGGTGAAAAACATAATAAAAACATCGGGGAACTAAATAAATTAAGTAAATTGCATATAAATGCATGCACGTTTCGTTATAACAGAAGAGGCGTAGTCCAAAAAATATACAGGAGAGCAACGCACTCTGTACATATAGAATTTGGTGTCTCAATTAATTAAATTCTACATTCAAACCGAATCGACGCATACATTCAAACTTATCACACATATTGGTTATAAACGCTAATATAAATATATAATGGAACACTTACAAAAGCTGGTAGCAAGGTTCCTTAGCCTGCATTGCGGTTTTGAAGGTGTTATACACGTAATAGGTAAGCTCAACGGAGGAGTCCCTGTTGGCAACCTGCATGACCCTGTCAACCTCCCACTGAGCGGGCTGAGTGTTCATCCAAACGTCGAAAGCATTCAAACGGGTCTGGACCTGCTCGGTGGTGTTCAGGTATATGACGCGGACAATAGGATTGATTTCTTTGGGGTACTTGACCGCGATGTTACGAAGAGACAGGATGGCGACGCGACGCAAAAATTCGACACTTTCTTTTTGGTTCTCACCCTGTTCATGGGCCTGCTGCATATTAGGGGCGGTTCCCTCGACATACGGGACCAGCTCAGGGAGAATCTCGGGCTTCTCAACTTTGGCAAGGCCGTTAATGAGGGCAACGATGTTTTTGAACCCAGTAGCCTGGTTCAGAGTCTGGGTAAGACGCTGAATATACTCTTGGAGCTTGTCGGAAGTGCAACGCAACTTGGGTTTTATGGCGAGGTGGCCCATGGTGGTCTCATACCCTTCGGTCTCTGAGTCAGGCTCTTCCTGGTTTTCGCCCTGCTGATCTCCGTCGTGATAAATAGAGTCGTACTTGCCATTAACAAGCTGCTGCCTATATTGCGGCTTTTTCTGGACTTTTTGGTGCACCTTGGAATTGCAGCCCTTGGAGATGATCTTGCCAGCGGCAACGCAGGCGGTAGCCTTAACAGTGGCGGAGAGACCTTGACTTTGAAGACAAAGGCCAAGAACCTGTTCGATCATATCGATGTCGGGATATGACTGGAAAGCGGCGACGTCTTGAAGGATACGGCGAACCTCAGAGGAGGTGAAAGTCTTGCCCTTTATCAGCTCAATGGCTACCTTGACAGCGGACTTGGAACCAGCCTTGCCGAGAAGCTCAACCCAGACTTGGCGTTGCAGCTTATTCTCCTCAGAAAGCTGGTTGGGTTGCTGTGAACGGACAACACTGGGCATAGTCTTCTTGATCTCCTCCTCAGTCATACCGGAGATGGCTTGGATAAGTTCAGCCAGATAAGCGGGGGCGTCAAAACCCTGCTGCTCGTTTTGGTCATGCTTCTGGTTACCTTGAAGCTTGTGAAGGTCACGGATAACATTTTCAAATTGCTGCTGGAAGTACAGAGGATATCGGTGGTATAAGGTGTGCTTTTTCATTAGAGCAAAGACAGGAATGTCAAGTTCATCCTCCTCCTGTTTGGGAAGACGCTGTTGAAGAGTTTCGTAGATCTTCACGTCGGAGAGCTGCTCAATCTTGGGGCCCTGGACGTCGCGAAATCGGAGCTGGAGACGACTGAAGACCTGCATCCTGCCACCAAAAAGACGGAACACATCGATAGACTCAGAGCGAGCCTCATCAAGGAAGCCTTTGGAAAAATTGTACTTGGCAACGGTCTGAAAGGACACAAGAGAGTCCTTGTGTTGCTGGTTAACGGGACATCCGGGAGTAGGCTTCATCTCAAAGTCGGTCGTCTCCTCCTCGTACTGACTAAGGAAGTTCTCGGGACGGTGATTGTCGCAGACACCAGCGCAGCCGCGGTGAATATCTTTCAGGTGAAGGTAGACGGGACGGCCGAGGCACTGCTTGTAGTTGTTGGTCTTGGTCATGTTATAAACGTCCTGAATGGTTCCATCCTTAGGCTGAGAAAAAATCTCGTATTGGACCTTGCAGTTGCCGGTGATACCATCCTCGTATTTGTACTCAACGAAGGGCACGGCCTGGTTAACGGGCTTCTTGACCTGGTTCTGAAGAAGAGTTAGGACAGCTCGGTAGATGTTAAGCGACCACTGGCGGTGATTCTGTCCAGCCTCCATGCGCGTCACCCGACCCTTCTCCATGGAGAACCTGATAGGTTTCTGCATCTCGGGTTCGTAAGCTTGTCCCACGTGGAGGACCTTGGCGAGGTGCTGCTCCTCAGGCTTGAGATCATTGAAGGTTTCATCTTGGATCCTCCTGTCGATTTGATCGTATTTGCTAAGAGCAAACTGGGTGAACTGGGCGAGGTATTGACCCTGACCAATCTTTTCGATGACGAAGGTTCCGTTATACTCAAGAGCGGTCTTCGTGTCTGTCAGCTCCTGAGAGCCGACGGTCACGCCACCACGCACACTATACACGGTAGTGTTGTAGCCACGCTGTCCAACAAATTGGAACACCTCAGCGCTGGCGGCTGGAAAAGTTAATGGGTAAGGTAATATATCGGCGATCACTAAATATCAATATTAGTGCAAAACATGCCAAGCCTTTTTTGAGTAAGTCTCCATATTGAATCGCTCACGAAAACGGCTAAAATATGGTTATGTCTTGGGCCTGTGGCTTAATTACGGGCAAAGACATAACAAGCGCCCCATCACGACTAATAAGAAAACAAAGTCGATTCTTCGCTCTGAAGAGAATTAGAACTCCGTTACTAGTTATACAAATTGTAAACGTCATTACAAGTTTATATATCCTGGAAGGACACTTTTTCCGAAAGAACGTCGAAAAGGCACTGCAGCAGCCACTTATAACTATCTAGGATAAGCACTTTCGAGGAGCAATATCAATCTGATACGCATATACTTGGGCATACCATCATTTGTTGACCTAGTACAGACTGGGTTAAAAGTATGGCAAAGTGGCATACCCGCAGCTAGAAGAGCGATGGCAAACAGCACTTTCATGATGAACGGCTAGACGACTAGATCCAACCGAACGCAGCGATAAAGTAGGCGTCAGCTTCTTATATACAGCCGTCCATATTACGGGGGAAAAGGACTATGTATGGAGAGTACGGCATATCTATACGTACGTATAATACGGCATATATAGCGAATCTGCTGCTTAAGCAGTATAGTCTTGATAAAATCCGGAGAACGACAAATGAATACGGTTATTCGCCCTTCTTGATCATTTAGTGATTGTTCGAGATTATCCTTACAGCCGTTCATTTGCCCTCAATCAATTTGATAATCAACGCAAGCATCCTGTGGCATTCGTCAATAAGTTGATACCTTCAAACTCTGTAATATTCGGCTTGAAGCTAGCTCGCGTTGTGCGCACTCAACTTCTAATGATCTTCACAGTACTTCATTAAAATGACTATTGGGATAATTTCATATCTAACCATTAATGTGGTTTTCAATGGAGCTATAAAGCTTAAACGTAAATTCAGTATATATTAGTGTCAGATCTTTAGCAGGGTCGGCCATTCAGGATGAAGTTTTTATCCAACTCCTAATTATCGGAAAGCAGCAATGTCCTACTAAACCTGCAATGGTAAAGAATGATGATTAGATATAGATGTCAGTACGTGACATACGTTAGTTATTACTATTTTCCTGGCTATTTTTGAATCTCTGTATGTATTTCAGATGCAAACGGTTTTATTTTTAGAGTATGAGATAGTATTGAAATATCTCTCCAATTTCCACACAGGCCTTATGCTTTTGAGCGGCGTCATAAAATTCGGCACAAGTTTTTACAAAAAAATTCAATAAATACATATACACTATTGACGACCGGCACACATAAATGACTCTAATTGTATTCTAGGACTGTCCTTTTCTACATTTTCTGGCCAAGCAAACTAGGGCCAGATGATACATTGCCAGTCATCAGACATCTAACATACTCTGCTTACAATGTTCTCGTTTTTGCAACTGTCCTGTGCTATAGGCGAAATATAAGTTATAGACCCCACCGGACTAGTCCACTAGACGTCGTTTTTTTGACAGCTTATTTCAACTACGAGAAAATCAAGAGTCATCCTTATTTAACACGCAAAAGATACCAAACTGATATGTGTCTGTGAATTGTTATTATAGACACCCTATGGCTGCTTTGTAGATTCTACAGGTTTTGTCTAAATCTACAGATCGATTCTATAGAGAAAGCACACATTTAGGCATGTTAACATTTACATGCTTGTCTAAATATTTTTTTCTAGTTGTTTTTCTCACCATTCTTTGAGAACGTTCCCTGTAAAAGTTAATTACTTTTTTTTTTTTTCTTTTATATTCTGCATATGTAATGCATTCGTAAGTAAAGCATAATTTAAGACGAATGTGTATAGAAAGAGACCAATTTTGAAGAAGATGTATTAGTTAGTGATCTCTACAAAGTGATTGTAGACACTACAATCTATTCTATGTAAAAAGGAAATGTTTGTTTAAAAATCAAGTTCGGAACTATTAAATATAATAATGCTGGCAGTCAAATCATAAACGAACCGTGCCTGTACATCGTTCACAATAACACTGAGCAAGAAATTAGAAAAAGGATTAAAACATGCAAAAATTTTTCAAATCTTTTTTTTTTTTCTATGACCGATTTCTTTTAAAAACGTATTAAGAGTTAGACGGCCTAGGCCCTTCGTTCAGCTGCTAAAAGTTACGGATTGTCCGACAACAGACTTGTAGTTAGTAGGTGTAGTCAAAGAAAAAAAAGATTCTAGATACAACCATCGCTACTCAATACCATAGAGTACCGCAGATATCTTTATCGTATCGAGATCAGGTATCGACCACACAGCTTGAACAGAATTCTAAATGCCGTTCCTCTGCTAGAAAAAGAGGCGTCTCTATAGAAAAAAAGCACGGTATTAAGCCAGGCCATGATACGAAGATAGGCAACCGTATCGGAGACGAGCGTAACAACGGGCTCACCTAAGTGCTGCTCCACAGAACCTTTTCTTAGGCCATAGATGCGCACACAACCTGACGTAGACGAAGCATAAATGGAAAAAGGATTTTTACAAAAAATATTTTGCTTGCTATAAAGGAAATAAGACAGATTTTGACCCTATTCTATGTAATATAATAAGTATAATAAAGAAATCTTCTTTCTACCCGTAATAGGCAGTAACTTAACGCGCTCAAATGTGGACGTCTAGGTTCAGTAACTGGTCTCAATCGGGCATTGTCTTTACAGACTTTCGCTAATATGTTTCTTTAGCTAGAACAGGCTTCTCTAGGATTACAGAAGTACCTTTGAAACTTTTCCTTGATGAATGGATTAATTTGGTTGCAAATTTTTGTTTGCTCGGTATTTTTATTGATGTGTGTAAAAAATTATTGCTGGCAAAAATGTTTTGCATGTTCTAATACGAGTCCGTTAAATTGGGCTCATATCCACTGTATCGTTATCAGTCCCCTAGTCTGCTCGTATAGCCTGCAGGTAGGTGCGTAATGTTTTTGCTTTTTAATAGGTGTGGCCCCGCCACATATGCCCCCATTGGATCCAGTGAATTAGACTACGAAAAATAAGATATAACGTTTATAGTGCGGAAGGTTCAACTATATTTCTATGATGGTGGGTTCCTTACTTGTTGAATTATTTCTTTTATTTTTTATTACTTTATTAATTACTAATAGGGGTTTGGACGTATAAAAATTACTTGTTAGTCGCTTGCTAGAATTGTTCACGATCCGGTAAGGTATTAGAAAGCCAGGGCCGCCCTGGTCTCCACAGCAAGAGGCACCGGATCAAATACATTGAACTCTAATAGACTATAGTAGAAGTGTGCTTAATTTGTCTAAAATAAAACCCAAATAATATGATGGGTTTATACGTGTTACCTATTATACGAAAAGACGTAACATTACGCAAAGCGTCCGACTATAAAGACACTTTGAAGGGGCGCTGATCATGGTAATTGCACTTGTCTCCTACATCATTACATTAAATAAAACGCGCCATTCAATCTTATCTAAACTTGGGTCTAATAAAGGCAACTCACCTCCCTCAAAATCCCTCTTAGTATGACAATTTCACCGAAACGCACGAACCACTTCGTTAACAAACACTAGATTCAGTATCTAATAAAATCACAATCTAGTAATTACATACTAAACCAACCACTACAGTACCCTGGAAATGCTTAATTAATAAAAGAATACCTTAAATTTAGTTGAAAAACGCAGACCTACAGTTATTCATTGTTAATTATTCTACTCGTATCAGACCTACTACTATAAATATCTAGGGAGAAATAGCATTTTCATTGACAATAGTGGAATACTTTTGTTTTGTTGCTGTTGATGTTTATTGACTTCTTTCTTCGAGTAACGAGGGGTTAACGGCCGCCTGCGTCCGCACGGCCCCATGGACGCCCAATACTTATTTATGTGTGGGGGACATGGGGAGTGGTGGGGTAGTTCGTCTCTGTATTCCGTTCGCCTTCTGCTCTCTCTCACTCTCACACATTACTAATAATAATAATAATATGGTAGTACAATGATTTATCTACGGTGATTATTTCCATCTATGAAACGTCGTTGTACTCCCGCGTCATCATCCCCAACCACCTCATTGTCATTGTTACTATTTGTCATCGTCACTTCGTCGAAAAGTCCGGCGTCCCGTAAAGGCGGCTGTGCGGTCACGGCGAGTTACTTCCTTTTTGGTGTGGTCGAGTGCTATATACAATATTACAAATAACTTATAGTACATATTTTTTCAGCATTCTCATCGTCATAAATATTGTTATCAATTTTATCGTCCGCATTACAGCATATCTATTCAGGCGTTTTTCTTATTTGCTACCACGTGTTTTCGCTTGTGCCCTCTGTCTGCCGTTGTCTCTTCGTTACCTCATAACACGGAACGGTATGGGCTCCCACCGCCCATTTATGCTGCCAGCTAGATTCCCTTTCCTCAATATAATTTATTATCGTTATATTATCTTCAAGCGTTTCATCGCATCATTGTTTAATAAGCGATGATTCTTCATTACCTCTTATATTATCATCATTATCATCATTTATTACCATCAATTAGTATTTCTTTAGCTCTCTGTGTGTCATTTCTACTCATGTGTATGTCTGTTATATTATGTGGACATTACGAATATATATGTATTCGTAGTTAAGCAATGTTTGATCAGTCGTCCCGTGTAGGATCGTTCGCTATTTTGAGCCCATGACCGAGTCCGGTTCAGTTATATGAGCAAATCGGATGAAATCAATACCTTGTATTTGTATCAGGCGAAGAAAATTTAGATACGTATGTGTGTGCGTGTGTGTGTGTGTGTGCGCCTGTGTGTGTGTGTGTGTGTGTGTGTGTTTGTGTGTTTGTGTGTGTGTTTGTGTGCATGCGCTTGCCGTGTTTCGCCAGTGTTTGCCGACACGTGCTTTCGACGAAAAACTGGTGATTGCTACTTGTAAATAATCACACACGATATATACATGTTCCTGTCTCATTTCGGCCATGTTCTACTCTGTCGCACAGCACACATCTGTCACTAGTTAGTAGTAGTTTGCTCTCTCTCTCTCTCTCTCTCTCTCTCTCTCTCGCTCTCGCTCTCGCTCTCTCGCTCTCTCTCTCTCGCTCTCGCTCTGCATTATTATTATTAGAGTTTCTTTGTTTTGTGTTTTACGACATTGAGTCAGGTGCGCTGTAGCATCGCTCGCTTGATCATGTTGAAGTTATAATCATTATCGTATTGGATATTATTGACGTGCTTGGAAACTGCTGTCCGTTCTTGTCAGGCCTTCCTAAAGAGAAGGCTGGGATTTGTATTAAAGCGAGCAGGCGGAGCTGATGTTTGTAGCGTTATCGCAACGAAAGTCTAATCGGATGCAAAACTAGGTAAAAATTTATAATACATTGTAAGTAGGATCCAGCGGCGCCAGTTAACATTGAGCCTTACGATGATACAAAGTGCTCGAGTCTGGTTGACGCTGCGCGCTTTGCCAAAGGGAAAGTTTGACTTGTGGATCTGTGAAGCTCGTATGTGTACGGCTGTGTCTGTTTGTGATGAGCGGAAGCCAAGAAGTTAATTGTTATCGCGGATTCGATTTAAGAGGATGTTATGTAAACATACTCTCTTTCTTTAGATGTGTCTTTGGTTTATGCTGTACTCGCTTTGAGGTTCGGTGCGTTGAAGTACCGCCCCACCGAAAACCTCCCTACGCGAAGGAAGACAAAGGTATAACACCGTTACTAAGTCACCGGTGATATTCATTCCCTATATCATGTGAATGTGTATTCGATATCCAGGTTCAGGTGGAACGCAGCTTAGGGCTATCGGAAGCTTGCGAACTTTCCGTATCCGTATTGAGAAAAATTCACTTGGAAAGACTTAAGAACAGCAAATACAAAAAAAAAAAAAAAAGGACTGAAGCCAACTTGCGCTACTGTGTCTTCTAAAAAAAAAAAAACAGAAAAACGCGGGAATGTCAATTGGGTTTTCACATATTTTTCGCCACCATCCGTATGTTATAGATCGTTTTGTTTTTACATCATCACCATCGCGATTATATCACCGCAATTGCCGTTAGATTTACCATTGTTACTGTTAGCCCACATTTGTATATATATAAATATATATAAATTTCCCAACCTATCAATCATGATATCTTCACACTAATAGAAGAAGCACAGAAAAAGGTTCAGACAAAAAAAGTCAGGTAATTAATAGATAATAATCAAGGGAGGAGTGCTCTCTCTCTCTCTCTCTCTATTTTATACGTGCATGTACATGTGCATATTATGGGTCAGTCGTATATATACCTTAGAGATTTCCGCCCGATATACGTTACATCTTCTTCTTCTTTTTGCAAAGGTTCTATCTCATTTGTCTAATATAATAATAAGAATAGCGGTCAATATTTTTAAAATACTTATTAATTACAATGATCATATTATAATTATTCATTCACTTACACTTATCTAATATGTATATATACTTTCGCTGTATACGTACACTTTTATGATATGTGTATATATATATATATATATATATATATATATATAACACGTTTATCTGTTCGCAACTGCGAGAGAGGTTGCTGTTCAAACGTTGTCTTTCTTTTCTCATATCCTCGATGGGTTTACATACTGACATCCATGCCCACGCTAACGAAAACATACGTACGCATTCGATAAATGTGAGGTCGCTCCACCCTGAGAACGTGTGGAACACTGCGTTGTAGTTTATCCATGGCTACGTTTTCCACAACAAAAATAATTATGATCATTATTCGCTTGGAGGAGAACGATAGCGTCTGAATTTTGTCCGGAACATGTGCGCGCCTAAGTTGGGGGATTTGGGGAGGGAAGCGAAAATAACTACGAAGGAACTTCTTCCGAACGGTTCTATTTAGTCAATCGGACTAGCTGGAACACTCCCTGCTTAGCGGCTTCTATATCTGTCTATATGCACGCTTCAACCTATTTACAATTAAAAGCTCCTGTCAAACTCCTGCTTGTCCCGAAGCCGATCTACCTTAGCATTGAGCAAATCGGGTTTGGATAGAATATCTACCCCACTTTGCTTATTTTATGCATAAAGTTGGCCAAAACATAGCGTGTAATAGTTAAAATGGCTTTTTGAAGCTCTTCCTTTTCCGATAGAAAAACAAAAAACAAACGAGCAGTGTTTTCGTGGAGCAGTTCGCTTCTATTATTCTTTGACCAAAGAAAAAGGAAAAAAGAAAAGCTTTTTCTCGCCTTTTAGATCTCGCTAGATTCGACAGGAATGATTACGTTATTGACACCATGGTCGTTTTCACTAATAATTCACACAGTGGTCATCCTTGTTTACTTGTAATTCGACCAATTAGGGTACCTCAATTAGTTTCCTCCAGCGGCTCATCGTACGTGTGTACATGTGGTGTGTTTAAGCACAAATTTCCATTCCAATTGATTATGATTATGGTTCGGTACTGCGTGTCGTTTATATCTGTGTGTTATGTTTGTGTATGTATATATATCCTTGACTCTACACATATGTATTTATATATATATATATTAATCATCTTTTTTTCTAGTTCGACACTCTCTAAATATGGATCTTGTTGCGTGTACAATAGTACTTAGTTACTGTGATTGATAATAATCAGCTGGCCAGCTGCTTTGGTTGATTGACGCCTTTCAGTTCAGTCACTCGTTTTATCATTGAATATTCCTTACCGGTTAACATCCATTGGCTTCTCGCCGCCTCGTATTTAGTGTGATTATCAATATCAATCAATAACGACCTCGATTTAGCTTATTTGGTAGACTTTCAAACAAGATCATTCATGAGATTTCTGTCTCTTCCAATCATTCGACGATTCCTCATCCCTTGTCAAACATTGCCAATTTCTTGGTTTACTCTCGCCTCGCTGTTCCTTCATGACCCAGCATCACCCGATGACCATTTTGTCAATTATGATTATATTTAGTATATATATATTATAAATATTATGCTATATCGTTAACATAGCGGTTACTCGACTCGCGACTCGTCGCTTTCGTTGTCTGCAGCTCCGCGCCCGGAACGCCGCGGGCTGCAAATTCTCATTGGTATCTTTCGGTGGATTGGGATTGATGCAAACTGTCTACATAGGGATTAGTGCATAGTGAAAACGTTGCTGAAGTCAGGGAACTACTAGATCTTCACATCGGGTAAATAATGGGGATTGCCACCTATAGCTTGTGATCGGTGACCGATCGGACCCCGCCAGGTCATTTGACATCATCTGACTATCGATCGACAATTTCCACGCTGCTCTTCATTAGAACTATGGTACCTAACGATATGCGTTCAGTTACGTGCTCTTCGTTAGCGTGAATGATTATTGTTAATAGTTATTACTGAGGCTTATGTCTTTCACATCGTATCGTTCTGTATTGTATAGACGGCCATAGGCCCCGACTCTACTGCATGTCCTTCTCGAACAATGGCCCAAGCATAAGGTTCAACGCACATGAGCAAGCAGCAGCTGAACGAACGAAAATTCACTCGTACATAGGTCGTGGATTTCTTTTTCGCTTTGTGAGATACCTCTAACGAGATAACGTAACGTAAATATAGGTCTAGTGGAGGGAGTTAACATGCGTCTTATGTATCTTGTCACGTACTTCTATAATATGTCATTAGGGTTTTTCTTTCTCTCTCTCTCTCTCTCTTTCTCTCTCTCTCTCTCTCTATCTCCCCCTCTCGATATATATATATATATATATATGTGGAGGTTTTGGAGAGAGTTAGACCCCCCCTCCAATTCGGACTGCCTTCTCAGGGTTAAGAAAAGCACTCCCCCCTGTGTTTTTCTTAATAGCATCTGCTTTACCGGTCTTTTCACTCCCCTTTTAGATTCCACGTTATCGCACGTTTTCTTATACATTTACTATGTTATTAGTATCGTTGTGCAACAGCATTTTGACCGTTGAAATCGTTCATTTATATCAATATTATTATTACTCATAGCACGCTGCTGTTGATTCGGAATGACGTCTCTCTGCTTGGATTGGTGCTGTCGGCGGTCGACTGACCTCTGTACGAACTAATAATAACAATAAGTATGATAAATACTTAAAAAAGTTAGTCCGATTAAAAAAGGTTAGCAGTGAGATTGGCCCACTCTGATAGGGGCCGCTGTTGAAACAAGCAACGACTCATTTGTAGTTCACCATCTAATTTTCGTACACAAAAGAACAAAGCCACGAAATGTAAGAACGGCGGGGCAAACGAGGGCAAAAGGATCAGCTAGGACAACTGCAAAATCCTGCTGAACGAAAACTTTGAGATACTCGAAAGATACTGGAATGTTTCCACTGAACGCCCATTGCCTCCAAAATACGCGTTAACACTTACAATTAATATATCAAAAAACAAATTTGAAAAAAATATATATGTGTATATATATATATATATATATATATATATATATATATATATATATATAGAGCTATTAAAAAACAATGAAAGGCAAAGGCACACGAGACACTCAGCGCCTAAATATCTCAGAAAACGAAAAAATAAGAAAATGACGGATCGAGCCTACAAAGTTTACGAAAGGCTCACGAAGGAATCGAGAACACGTATGAAGCCCCCGAGAGTTCTCGATATTTCTAATCACGGACGATATCCCGTCGAAACGGGTCAATTACGAATAATATTTGCGGCTTTAAGGATACACGACGCGACGGAGACTCTACGAAAGGCTTATTCATTCGAAGCGTTGTTTTTGAGGCCTTCTACGACCTCGGCTCATACTGTTGTAAGGAACGTTATCACAATTAGCTCCGATGTGGAAAGCAAATCTTCTCTTGCGAGGGCTAACTGCGACGTTGTTAGGGACTGAGCAGGTAGCCTGCTGGACGAAACTGAGCTTTTCGATTTTTTTAAATGAGAATTAGTGGTTTACCTCTTTTATGAACTTTCTTTTTGATGAAAAGCAACATTAAAAGGTAAACAAACTATTTAGCCATTTTTTGGTTTTGTGCCGAACGGGAAAAATGTTCCCTTTGCGCTCTTTTTCCACTGCTGTTCTTCATTGTTGGTTTGTTGTTTTAGTCGTTCCTTTTATTACGGATATGTCTATTCCTTATTAGCTGTAATTACTCTTTTTGTCTAAAGATCTTCGTCTGTTTTTTTTGTTCGTCATAGAAACTTAAGTCGTGGCGCGATGTCTTCGGCGCCCTCGCTGGTAAGAGCTAGCACGGTCTTAGAATGCGCTTCTCCACGCTTCTTTTTTATTATATTTGTTTTTATTCCGGTTTTTCGGCTTCCTGAAAATGTTGTCCGCCTTAGCCAGACAGCGTTGAGGATATCTTTTTCCATGCATCTCTCATCATTTAAATCGACGTTGTAGGCAATTGCTGCATCTCGAGATCGTAGTCAATGATTGTTGATATCATCTATCTGTTATCCTCTTCTCTGATCCACTTTGTTTTCACGCTTTGCCTTGGCAATCAAGCCGCGCATATCGTAATGCACGGTGGCTCCGCTACGTTTTTCTTATTGGCGCTTGCCTTTCCCCATCCCTCCCTTCCCCCTGCCACAAAAACGGTCTTCTAACCGTCCTAATCACGTCGATCTGCACCATATTCGTAAACTGTCCTTATTAATTACATCGTCTACCACACTGCTGCTGCTGCTGCTGCTGCTGCTGCTTTGCCCGTATATACATTCTGTAGTTATTTGTCTGACCATGATCGTAGTTCCTGTTCCTTCGTCTATTGCGAAGGGCGTGACGAAGGCAAGCACTTCTTTTGACTCCGCCAAAGTAACCTGCTTCCGCAATGAGCTAAAGCTCGGATTGGAACGTTCGGCGTTTTCTTTCCCGTTAGTTGTCGACATTAATTCTGTAGAGGTTGTCAATACGATACATCTCGTCGTTGCGCAGTACACCACAGCGCTGTGTGCTGTTTCGGTGGGTCTTTGCTTACTGCATTTCCTGCACTTTTCCTCTGTTCCTATTATAGCTACTACTGGGTCCTCGATGTGATGATGATGTTGATCAGTTGCTCGATGGTCGTTGGTCGAGGCTCGTATTAGCAAAATTTTACTGCATTGGCCGTTTGGAGGGGGGCTGCATAGCCACCCAGTCACAGTAGGCTGAGTGGGGGGCAGTCCAACTTGTTTATTCCGGCTGTACCCTAGCTATTTGATTGCTTTGGCTCGATGCAAATCATTATCATAGTGCTGATTAATCAATTGATTGATATGGCTGGCTCGTTTATCGCACATAGCTTCAATTCGATTTGTCTCTGTGGTGGAGTAGCTCTTATCCTTGTTGCCGTTGTCACATAAGAGAAAGACGCTTTCTGGTTATTAGCTCTGATACGTTCAATGAAAGCCTGCTGTGATTTCGGTTGACCAACCTGGCATGGTAACAATCTCATTGTTATTTGAAGAATTATAATTACTATCATTATAATGCTTATTAGTGGATAGTAGCGCTACGTTTGAATGTTGCTGCTTATATAGAGTTTTGTCGGCAGTTTTCTTAATGCTGATGTCGGCGGTCCCTGATGTTCGGGCAGTTGCTGAGGTCGTTGAGGTCTGCGAGGGTTCGAGATTGAATGATCGATTGGTCTGAATTGTGTCTTTCCTTCTAGTTCCGTCTATCTGTTGTCGCCTATTTCGTACGTACGATATATCTATGCAAGTCTGTAACTGAGAGTTTTTATTCGAGCTGCTCGAGAAAGTTGGGCGATTTGAAATACTCGGGCACGTTGTCGTCCAGCCTGGCAATGATTTTGTAGATAGCCTTTTTCCAAGACTGTTCCTGGTCCTTCCCAGCGAGAATCGACTTAAAAAATTCACGGAGGGTCTGCTCCACCACAAAGCGGAAGTTTTCTGGAACCTGAAACGAGAGCAAATAAGTAAAAAGTCAAACAAAAACGAAGAAGAAAAACAAGACAAAACGATTAACGTCGTCAGTCAATTCAAACATGCGCTGTAGGTCGGTTAATTAATGCAACTATTTCCTGCGTCGTCTTTGAATAGCCAATATGGTGCACGTAGTTATGTCAATACCGAAATGAAGCACGTGCCCCAGTTACGGGATAACTTAAACTGTAAGGATAGGACTAAACGCTTCAAGATGAAGCCTGGAAATAGAACTGAGAACTGATCTTGGGTCCAGCCGTCGGCGCTAGTCCCCATAACCGATCCACAAATCGTCCCCATTTTTGAAGTAGTTCCACGCATAAACCAAAATTCAAATGGACGAGCCGTGAAACTTCTAGGATCATAAACACATGACCCACTTTGTGCAAAGAGCAGAGTTACAGATGTAGCAGACAATAGAATTAAACGATGTCCTGAGCCTCCAGACATCGAATAATCTCGTTCTTACTGATGGCATTTCCATTACTAAGCAAAAGCGCTTTGTTTTGGTATCGCCTTTACGATTCCTACTATAAAATGTTGTGTATACATATACGTTATGTAACTTACGTCGATGTGATTGTTCCGGTTGTAATGGAGGTTGAGTACACGAAGAAGTTCCGAGTCGTGAGAAACTCGAATGTCCTCGGCGTTACGAACGCCTTCGCTGATCGCCTGCCGGGCGTACTTCTCCATTTGAATGTAGTAAAATTCCCTGTCGCAGAACGGGATCAAATACAAATGTTCGGATATAGAAATTACTCAACAATCATATAATTAATTCATTGGGATGACTTATTTATTCATTCATTACATTATTACCAACATATCGAGCAGTTGTTGTTCCAAGTTGTCTCGACAACCGTGTATAAAGGACTACAAGATCGATATAATTAAACCAGAGAACGATGATGTATTTCGTCTGTTTAGCAACTACCGTAAGGTAAATCTTTGATGTTGTAAGGACTTGGTCGTTAGGTAAATATAGCGATGTCACCGCAAAGATCTATATCGGCCTAGTGTCTTTCTTAATCGTAGTGCTCGTGTGACGACACCTCAAAGGCTCTTAAGGCTCTAATCGACATGATTTGTAAAATTAGCCTCGTCCAATTCTTGGAAGTATCTCCTCCGGCCTATCATCCGCTAGTACAAATAGTTTCGATATGAACGATTTTAATAAGCAATTTTATGCTGTATGTACATTGCTAAAAATTCTTGGTCATAACTATACCTTAGGACCCGTTTTTTTTTTGAAGTAAATATGTAATTGTAAACATTTGAAATGTTTCCAATTACATATTTACATGAAATGCAATTTTCATTTAGGCAGCTTCAGTAATTTCAAAATCCGTTAGCAAATCACTTGAGATATAAACGGCTTTTATACTGGCACACTGGGCTCTCATATGGGCTGGCTTTTACGTGGTTCTACTTTCCCTATTTGGAGCATTGCTTGCCACAAGAGCAGCACAATCAAATAAAAAACCTATCGAACTGGGAATAACAATGTTGTCTCAAAAACAATTGCCGATCGTCTCATCCCACGAATGTATGGAGAGATCACATTAAGCAGTGCACTATTTCAATGTTAACACACTGGATTCTAAACTCCAATACATTAAAGGACAAAGATTAGGAAGCTTAAATCAGCTATCGTCAACTCTTGAGAAGATTTCAGATACGACCGTTAGCAAGCGACCGCGAGTCCCTTTTTATCGAAGTAAATATATATATTTATGATTGGAAGACGTTAGAGATGGATTTTTGTGCAAGTCACGCGGTTAGTCCGATCCTGTGTTCTTGTCATTACAGGCGAGGGGCTGGCGAGCTACTTTTCGCCAGCGTGGCAGACTTTGGCGAAAGCGGCGGTTGCTTGGAGGAACCTCTGAGGAGAAGAAAAGTGGCTCCAGTCGAAGGAGATGAACGAAGGACATCAGAGCGCTAGGACTATGCCGCCTGAGACAGTTAACCTCGGACGCTCCTATACTTCGCCTGACCTCAGAGTAAAGGCGCAAGGGGGAAGTACTGAGTGCAGGAAAGGAGCCCAGTACGAGGTAGACAAGATCCGATAGGAGTGCCGGTTCTGCCTTCATTCAAATCCGGCTGCTTCTTCATTCTCAGGGAAGTGGAGTTTTTACGCGGTGAGAAACTCGCGGTGAGCCCAAGATTAAGAACGAGAGATGTACCATGGCTGCATCATCTTGGAGAAGGTGCAGTAACGTTCATTTGAATGAGCGCATGGTACCGTCATACAAACTAATAGCCAGCTGCTACATAGTTATTAATGTATGGATAATAATATTAAGCAATAATAAACATGCCATACCGCAAATAGGGAAAAGAAAGCAGAAATCATGCTTTCCTTATTGGTCCTGTTCAGTTAAAAGGAACTGATAGAAATATATATATATATATATATAATGATCAAAATGCCTAATAATGATCGATAGACAGTCCGGACCCATTTCTCACTGATCCGTTTCACCCCCTCGCCATACTTCCTAAGGGTCAGCAACCTTGAACAGTGGTTCCTATGGCTGATCTGCCTTGATGTCGATGCTGTCAGGTTTCGTTCTCTCTATGCGCCTTCTCGTAGCCTAAAGTAGTGAAGGCAGTGCCGCTTCCATCGCCAGAAGAACGAGAAAACATCGTACGACATTCATTGAGGACAGAGATTGGGGTGGGGTAATTTTGGGAATGGGGTTTTTTTTTGGAGGGGCGGGGGGGGGGGGGGAGATCAATGAACGTAGAATTTCGTAGTAGTACAAGAGTCGTAGTAGTATTAGTAACTGTGAAGCGCTAGCTTTCCGTCGGACTTATAACGACGGTGAGATGCCTGTGCACATATATGCACCTGAAGGCTCGATCGAATCTCCGTGCGAAACAGTCGGTCAGGAACGTCAGAGTAGCGAGGAACGAAAATAATATTGAAAGGATAAGACAGGATAACTGCAATTGACAGGAGACGCGTGCTTGGGTAGTCGGGGGTAGCCAAACACACGAATGTGTACATTACAACACTAGTTATTCTGGTATAAAGAAGGTCTCACTCCTTTAAATTTAAGAAATATCCATCATGATGCTTGAACGCCAAGTCGATACGAACAAGGATGCCAGTCTTTATGAGAAAACATTATCTAGATTCCCTCGATAGGTTAGGTCAATTTAACAAATACAAAATGGCACAGACTGTAGTTAACGAATAATGATTCATTGTACCGCAATACGCACATATACTTGTATGCCTTGCCGTCGACAGAAAATCATTCTCGCCACTGTCCAAACGTGATATTTAGTAAAAGATGGTACAATTGCCCGCTATAGAATTAGCATTAATCGAGCTACAATTAACAGGCGGTTGGTATGTAAATGATGAGCACGAAATGCTCGATAAGCTGAATCCGGTTCCAGAGTTGCTATGATCAGAAGCCTATAGCCTGAAATGAACGGTATATCTATTCAGCGAGCGAAA
Source organism: Varroa destructor (assembly GCF_002443255.2). Taxonomy (NCBI): domain Eukaryota; kingdom Metazoa; phylum Arthropoda; class Arachnida; order Mesostigmata; family Varroidae; genus Varroa; species Varroa destructor. The sequence continues at coordinate 1,853,278 of NW_019211457.1, read as the reverse complement.
TCAACTGATACTTTCCCGAGGGACAAAACGGATGACGGAAATGAAATGATGCACCGCTAGGAAAACGCCGCCGCTGGTATGAGGCTCACGATATATCCCTTAGTGAATGATGGACTATGGCCAATCGATGGATGACCTATGCAAGGCCTAACCATAATACCGTTGAATTCCAACCATCTCTAGCATACCTCGGCTATAACTGACACTTAGGTCAACAGTGCGCCACTGCATCGTGCCATGCAAGACGGCCACTGCATCATCACCATCAGCGTCATCACAAGGATTATCTGTATTTGACAATGTTCATTTTTCCGCGGTGGGGAAGCTACGGGACGTTCGAACAGTAGATAGTACCGATATTGTTTAACCAGTGCTTACACCGCATAAGCGATCTATGGCGAACTGCTTAATGACTGAGATAAATCAACCTGTTGCTGTTTGCTGACTTTTGTCATAGCAACCAGTAGATCAATCCATTAACCTAAGAAAAAACTATTTGAAAACAGATTTACTATGTCATTATCAAGGATGCCTAAGAGATCCAGTAGATAGTAGAACGGTTCGTTTTTATATATGATATAATAATTGAAGGTTTACGCCGTAGACGAAACGTCACGTTGATTTGACGGGAACAGCATGGCTGCAGGTCGAAGTGATTGAGTAGTAGTTATCACTCTCTTGTTAACTATTGATGCCAATCAATAGCTCTTTATGCAAAATAATTATTATTGCATAAGCGAAATCGAAGGCCGCATCGACTTTGTTTCAGCGTTAAAGTCTAACCATTGTACTGATGATGTCAGAAACACTTGAGATCATTGGCAAACGGCTTACATAGTTTGCATAGTGCTCGAAACTAAAACGTGTTCGTTCTTACGTAATCAATAAGCACCAGGTCGTTTAGCTGTGAAGTTCTCAAGTTAAAAAGTGTAAAGGACTTGAATATATATATATATATATATATATATATATATATATATATATATATATATATATATATATGCGCTTAGGAACCGCATTCGATCGATGTTCCTACTGCACAGAAATTTCCGACTGGTTCCGTCCCGTGCAGTGACTATTGCGGAAAGCTATGGCCCGAGTAGAAGGCTGTGCCGCTCCCGCACCGATCGAAAGATCTGAGAGGCCCAGAGTACTTCCTGCCTAAGTCGTACTTTTTTTTTTGATTCTTTAACTCGCTTCATTCACTAAAGTCCTGTGTCGAAAAGAACGAAGAGCAAAGCAGAGAAGACTGCTATTCGAGTCTGCAGCGATGGCGCCCGCTGCTGCGGGTGCTCCAAGTCGCTCAGCTCCTTTTAGACATCACCCCAGTGAGGAGCTGGTACAAGCAATCGGTCGCTCTATGGAACAGTGGCTCTCCCATAAATCGAGAGTAACTCCGACATCTGGCCAAAGCGCAGCTTTCACTGTGGCAGAAGCGACGGCAACGGGTCGGCAACGAAGTTGTCGTTCAGAGACTTGACGGGCGTACCAAGAGCAGAAGTTCCATGCCATGGCCAAGGGTTCTGCGGGCTGCTGCAGCGACGACGACAACCGTCAGGCTTCTCAGGAGCTAACAAGATCTATTCGTTACTCTTGCTCAGTCCTACGGTGTTGGCCGAGCAAACGGTGAACTCCGCCAAAACCCGACCCAATGTCCTGTCCCAGAATACCACGAAAGATGGACCATAGATGATCTAATAAAATATTGAAGCTCCCGAACTTTCGATCAAGTCGCCGATAGCCAATTATACTATTAACCTTTTACATGACGCTGCTACCAATAACATACACCACTGAATCATCTAACTGCAAGCAGACGGGCATCAGTAGTGAGCAATAATGTTCCATACCTTGCAAGTCGACGAAGTACGTACGGGGCGCTTATGATCGACTATGAAAAATTTCCCTGTTCGGGCCGCCTTTGTGTTCGCCTCTTTTGCAAAAACTTCGGCACTCCTCTATCGCAGGCTGCTGGTAAAGCCCCGTTCGTACGAAGACCACAGAGGACAAAAGCAGGCCAAAAACAAAAAACGAATAATAGAAGCAATTGCTTGCCGTCTATCTACATCATAAAGTCGACGATGATTCCATAGGTGAAGGAAATGTTTTAAATGTATTCTCTTTTTGTCCTTGTCTTGAATTTTTCGAGTGGCGAAGTAGAATCCTATAGAGTTTTATTCTAATACTATAGCTTATCCGAACCCTAAAATAAGGTTGAGCTAAGGCAAGTGTGCTGCTTGCCGGAGGACGGTGGCCAGGTCTTACCCACAATAGTTTACCACCACACTACTAGTCACCAGTCAATAATCACCTATCACAACTAGACAAAACTACTCACTCAAAGGGAAACTGTCTATGAGCGCGTTATAGAAGCGGTGGCAGTGGAGGCCTCGTACCGCTTTTTCGCAGTCAGCGCCTTCACCGTGTCCTGCGATTACGTGGCAGCTTACGCTCTTTTCTATGACAGAAAAACGCGTTGTTCTGTTTTGTTATCGGCGACTGCTGTTGGTTGTCGCTTGTCCTATTGCGTCGCTGCGGGTGCTGTTGCTGTGTCATGTACCTTTACGTTGTTTACTTAGTGTGTTCTCTTTGACATTCGGTCTGAGCGTCGGCTGAATAAAGAGAGGATCATTCACAAGTAAACGCAGAAACGTCATACGTAACTTGCTTGGTCGCAGTTTTTCTAACGTCGTTGCAATGTTGTTCGCTGATGAAACGGACTGATCAAATTGCTGCTATCGTGTCGGCGTCACCGCAATCATAATATTATTCTTGCTGTTAACGGCGTCTCAACGATGCTTACAGCCCCGGACGGCAAATGATAAAATCGGCCACGACCAATCAAAAGCTGGACGTTCATCTGTCTCATTTTGATTTAACGTCATGGATGTTGTCTGATCGGCCACCTGTGGGTGTTTCAGCAGCGTCCTCCTATTGATTATTAATTCTATTATTTTGTCTTTGGATACTCGATGGTCCGATAGGTCGGTGGGATCATTGTAGTAGTAGTAATGCTTTGACGAAGAATGACATTACGGATGGCCACTTATTGCTTGCTTACCAGAAACAGAATAGGGGTCCCGCGGCGGATCGTCCACCGGCGAAGCCATAACAATGTTCGCGCGAATGGTAAACACAGTAGAATACGTTACATAAACATACATAGAAAGAGCAGTGAAGATCGAGATTGTGGTAGCTATGGGTGCTCACGCACTTCCATCACGGTCACCGCAGACGGTAGAAGTGTTTCGAAGTATAGACGATGCATGTCGACTCTGTGACTCGCTGAATTCTTAAAATTTAACGGTTGCATAAGTCACGATTCTTGAGGCCAACATATAAACAAGTGCTGTGTCCGCTTTACAACTGAAGTTCAGGGCGACATCGAGGCGCGTCGTGTAGCTCTGAAGATGTTACCCACGATTTTTGTTAAATGGAAGACGAACGATAAAGCTGATAATCCCGTTTGCTGCACGTAAGCCATCGCATAGAATTATATAAACTGATTATACATAGAGTATTTTACATTGCTGCATATAGATTTGCCTACACAACTACGTTACCCGTTTCACGCGGACTTTGTTATTATTACCACGGGCCGTATTTTGTTACTGCCTGTGCATATGTTGTTCGATCTCCGGCCGACAAAGTTGTGAGGTTCCTAGTTTGAGTCCTGCTAGTGGCACATATATGAATAAGCAAAAATAACACATTTTACTAAATGCCAATGACAGCTGCAATGGTCCACTTGACGTAGCGTTCGATGCCGTCCGCAATGCTCCATCGGACGAAATTAGGCGAACGAAAGCAGACGATTGATTAGGTAGCGTCATACGACGTCAGGCTGAGTATTTCACCAAACGCAGTGGACTAGAACCATCGGCATTTCAGCGATCCCGCTCTGTTGGATAGGCGACAGGCTCCGTCAAAAGTTACTAGGTAAATTGAACCGAAAACGGCAGAAGTCGCCAGGACGTCGACGAAACCGTCGCCCACGACAGCCTACCGGAGCTAGCTCTCCCACGGAACCAGAATCGATCCAAACGCGGCAAACATGACCTAACAGTAGTAGGCTCGTTTCAAAGTCAAACCGGCAATCCGACTGGACAGCAATAACAATAAGAGAAACAAACGATGCCAGACGATTGCGTTTCATCGTGCTCAGGTGCAGTGCCCCACTGTCCCGTGAAGTTTTCTCTCGGCCACCGCTTCGGGATAGTAACTTCGATTCGTAGTAGGCTGACGATATTCACTAGTATGATGTTCCGCTAACTACCGATACTATGGAGAACGTCATGTGTAAGATCTGCTGTACCAACAATCGATCGATTTTACAGCCTGCGTTCCCGTCATGGCTCAGATCAGGGGCGACCTTTTGCCAAGCGTCTGCGCCAGCGACGTCTATTACTCGCATAAAAATATCCTTTTACTAAAATCAACTATTTCTGCTAAGTGCACCTGTCTCGGACAGATATTTCCCAACGCAGTCCGGCTTGCGTATACCTAATCTACACGTGTACGTGATGGTTGGACATAGCGGTGCATCGGTATGAGCTCGATACGGAAATCGACAGTAAAATTATGATTTTACGTCATAAAGTTATCGAGTCACAGTGTAATAGCAGTTATCGTTACATTGTTGGCGACGCTTCGAGAAATGTCTTATAATTATCCTTCTTGTTAGGTGTCGCCGGTCGGTGTATTCAATCCTTTTTAAAGCATCCGCCGACCAAATCAAGATCCGCAAAGTCAGCAATACGGGCTGCAGATTAAAAGATACGTGTATATCCGTCTACAGGGAAATCTGCACGGAAATTTCTATGCCAATGGACAGCATTGCGGGTCAAGCAATGGCAACAATCGCTGTTACTGCAATCGCTTCTGCCTATAACCAACGGCTCAAGAAAATGCTTACCATAGAACCTAAAGGCCTGGGGAGTATTATCTTGAACGTCTAATCTGATCAATACTCAACGGTCTTGAGGTGACTAGGAGCTATTCATCCTAGCATATCACTGTAGAGGATAGTTCAAATCCCACAATCCTCTACAGTTCCAGAAATTTCCCTTCGAACGCATCGAGCGTACGAAATGTACGATACTAATTATACATCAGAGATTTACTTCATTAAAGTACACTGAAAATTTAGAAGCGTATATGTATTCGAACAAATGTGTTCCTATTGCTGCTTACTCTAAGTTTAGCCCAAAGGTTGCTTTTCGTCTTTCTCATCATGTACTGATTATCACACAGATGACTATTTAGCTCCCAGCTCCATGGTGCTTTCTCCTAGGCGTTCTCATTCTCATCTAGTACTTTCATGGGTTCTCCTGAGTCCTGAGCGAGTTCGGCGTCCTGAGTCGCGGTGGTTGCGGTGTCTCCAGATCACGTCGGAACACCACCCATTGCCCTGCCCCAAAGCGAGCCCAGGACAAACCGTGAAGCAGGCTTTGTAAAGCTAGAGTCGTTCCCCAACAGGCCAGCGAATAGGATAACGGTGGTAAACCGACAGCTTCAGCTCTACCCCAACCGGTACTGTCGTTGCTACCCGCCGCTACGTCCGAAGGTAATAGCTTATAAAGTGAACTTGGTCTTGTCCAGCCGGCGACCGGGCCCTTTGGTATCTCTTTGGGGACCTGATGTCCTGAACAGTAGAAACGGCCCCCTAACCCTGCCGTCGGCTCCTACTTGAAGATAGAAGGGTAATGCCGATCTGGTGGCACCGGGACCATGCCTGTCGGCTGCTTGTGGTGTGTACCTTTGCTGGATTCTCCCCCTCTATTACCTCCTGTTCGTCTGATGCCTAACATGTCGCTAGGCAACGCACCAAACATGGCCACCGACGTGACCTGTGACCCTATGATTGGGCGTTCCTCGGACGATCTAGTAGCTAGTTGTAGCCTATCAGACGCTTCGCTCTGCGAGCCCCGCAGACAAACTTAGCTTTATGCCTGAACGATGAGTAGTAGGTCTTCTTGGCCATCTCAATGATGATAATATCTATGGCGGACTGGAGTCGTCTAAGCCACCATTGCCAGAGTTTCTGCAGTCACAGCGTCCTACCGCTATCTATCTAATGGCTCCTCGGGGACACGCTTCGTGACTACCGTGTCCTCAAGCCACTTCCTAGTCGCTCCGCTGCCACTGCTTCTGCTGCTATTGTCCTCTAGGAACAACGAGGGCGACTAACACCATCTCTTCAAGCCCGCCAGCAGGCGAACCAAGCAAGTCAGCAACCTGAGGCAAGCCGCAGGGCCTGCTGAAGCAACGTAGCCGGTACCATGCACTTTTGGCACCCGTCTGATTTCGTCGCGGCAGCGGCAACTCCATAGCTGCTCCTGCCCTCTGATCCGGCTAATGCAGTCAAGCGACCCACGCGCAAGACCCATGAGAGGGAACTTCACAGAATCCGGTGGCGTCGCTTTCGTCAGGTCAGGAACTCAACGATGACTTCGATGATAACAATTATGATGATGATGACGAAGGCAGCAGTGGCAACGGTAGATGCTACTGCAGATTTAGGTAGTCTGCCTGGCACCACCTACTCTAGCAGACTGCTGGTTTTACCTACACACGTTTAGAAGATTCGGGTGCGCTAGTCTAGCACGCATAGGGCACCAAGCGGAACGCGCCTCAGTGACTCAGGGACTCATTTCAACTCACAGATTTCTAGGCGCTGGGCAGGCTTCAAGCTGTCCCAAGCTCCAGGTTGATCTTTTCTGTCTCCTCTAGCCTCCACAGAGCACTGTTGGCCAGTGCATCTTAACTGCAGCGGATGCCGTGCCTGCCTCTGTGAAGCGCGCGTCTACCGAATACAGCAGCACCCCTGAAGGCCCGCTAGGGGTTACATTAACGCGGTCAAGCGTGTCCGACCAGCCGACGTGATCGGAACTTACACGACGCAGAGGAGTCAGCTTGTTTAGCTCTCCTTTGCCTAGGCTTCGTTTGACTACGAAATGTGCTGCTTAGCTGTTCGGCTTTACTTAGTCGAACCTGCATAGTATCTCCTGGGAGAGTAGTACAAGAACACCACCAGCATCAATAAAACCAGCCACTACTACTACTACTACAACAATACTCCAATGGCCGCCTATGCAGGACTCGTCCCCATAAGCACATATGGAAAAAGGATGAGATGAGCTCATTCTCTAACCGGGTACGCTAGTTCACTCTAAAACGCATCCCCTTTCGTAGATTCATCCTTTTTCCCACCCTCACCTTCTAACTAACCCTCTGCCTTTCTGCTCGCTGCTAACTTCAGTATTGTACAGTTGGTACCTAGCAGATACCGGCCACCACGGTATTTATTCGAAGCAGACAACAACAAGCGCTTGAGACTTATCGAATCATCCCTTCCTAGCGGGCCCAACGAAGCGTTCCTTTAGCATCGTTCGTTCGTTCGTTCGTTCGCTCGCTCGCTCGCTCGTCGTTTCACTTGGCGACCAGATGGCATTCGCTGTTTTGCTGCCATACGACAACGGGACCGGCCGTCGCTTTCACTTTTGACTTCAGCAACGGAACCAACTGCGACGGCAGTTACAGCTATATTTTACTATGCTTCGACTATCCGAGCCTTTGTCGGTTCGCGGATATCTGAGTCATGGATCGCATGTCGCTTATACCGGCGTCTGATGTCTATAGCTAACTGAAGACCGAATGCGTATTGTGCCATGGTGGCTGCCACCGTGGTCTGTGGGCGAGTCTTAAGACGCTGCTCAATTGGCTTAGCAGAAAAACGAGCCAGGAGTACCAGACAATCAAACGAATGCCCATGATCTCCGAGGAAAAGGAGGAGAAATCGAATACAGCCTCGAACAGCTGATCAAAGAGCCTCTCAAAGCAGTATTTCTTTAGCTGTTATGCGGTTGTAGCTCGTGTTGGCTTTTTCCGTTTTAGGATGGCTTCTGATCGGAGGTTTCCTTTACCGGTGTGGCCATACAACCGATTCAAAACGTGGCACACGGCCAATTACTCGTCATTCGATGACGGGCTTGATGTAGGCGTTTCCATCACTGGTTATGATGGTGATGGACTTCTCAAAACGAAGTTGGTGCGCACCTTCACGCTACATTCGTTCATACTACTCCCCCAATGATTTCAAGAGCCGTTGAGTTGACCCGGTTAGCGTTAGAAACTAGCGGAAAATCACCGCAGTTACGGCTACTACATGGTGCTACAGTCGCTGGTCGATTACCACAAGATCAACGGGTAAAACGCTTATTTGCACCATCGTTAAGTGCTATATATAGGGCTAGTAATGGCTCACGAAATATCTTCGTTACTTTCTTCCGTTGGAGTAGTCGCTTGCCCCAGAAACGTTGTCGGAGTCCATTCAGTAATTTCGGTTGCCGTTCTTGCTTTCGTAATTACTACTGCTCTTTCGTTGTCGGCCTGAGTCGCGGCAAGAGTATTGCATGAAGTGTTCATGGTGGACTGATGGAGATAGTCACCTTTTCCTCACTCCCGTCGCTTTCCTATACTCTATCGCCTGTTGCTTTTATTTTTTTTTACGTTTAATCTCTCACACGCGTCTTCTCCCCTGGCTTCTGACAATGCCAGCGCGGGGTAAGTTGTAGTCGCGATCGCTGGTCTGTCGCTGTTTACTCGGTACGATTGTAGCCGCTTTATCTGTTGCGTATGGACACTTTGTATTATATAGAATAGAAAAAGAGAAAAAAGGCAGTTACGCTGCGCGATCCACCGACCCATCTCTCATCTTGGTACTGGCATGTATCGTACGCTAGATTTCTTTTTGTATGACTGATTACTGATCGACGGCCCAAACGACTTAACAGCCATTGGATCAGGAGACAACAGAGATTTAGGGGATCCGTCGAAGAAAACCAGCTGCTCGTTCGTCCGGGGCTTCCAATTCACTCTGGTGACGACAACACGACTGGTCTCGCGACGCAATTGGTATTATTTTACGAAGTCAGAACAGAACACTTTCAATAACAACAGAAATGATAACTATAACAAGATTCGACATAGGCGGGAACGTGCTAAGCAATGGCAAAAATATCTCGCTTCGTAAACCCCGTTAGAATATTATAGACCCTGACACAATTGGGCTTGTGTTTGACATAACTGAACGACAAAAGTATTATTGAACAAGTAGATTTAAATTGGGCATCCACTAAAAGGTATGTTGATAATGAGATGATAGCAAATCTACAAACATTCCGTCTACCTATCCTTGCTCAATCCTTAGACTCGATTCTCCTTTTCATTAAAGGCATAGTTCACATTTGATGTACATAAACATCTAAATTGCAATATACGATACTGGATTACAGATATCCTTGGACCGACCAAAGTCCGGTGGACTGTCTATATTTGATCGTGTTATACAGACTTGAAATTCAGGATGTGCGATCAACAACAATCGAATAAGCCGATGAATATGCTGGACCGTTCAACCTGCAACACTTATGCTCCAGGGGACATTTAGGTTGTGAAGGCCACTGAATCGAACAGCTGCAATCAGCACCGTGACTCGCTATCAATATATCGACCTAAAGAAGGTAATTCACATCGAAATGAGACCCGCACCGACCTATCTAAGGTATTAGGGTACATCATATCCGGATGCTGCTGCTCGGGCCCACCGAACTCGAATTTAGACCTGACCCGGCCAGAAAGTTTGGCAGTGTGACGTGTGCAAAGGAAACGGATCTCCGATCTCGGAGCACACCGACAGCCGTCACCGCCTTGGCTGTTATAACTGCTGAGAAGAGAAACCTCAGAACAACTTCTCCGAGAAGGCGAGCTCCTCTGGTAGCCAGACACCCGAAATCTAGCACCAAGTCTAAGACAAACAGCCCGAGCCGATATTGTTGCTCCAAGTTTCCGGAGAGAGCAGTCAGACTCTTCGGAGCACAACTCGACTCGCTTAGCAGTCTAGTCAGACTGGGAAGGTCCGCAGGGTCGTGGTTCATGAACTGGCCAACCAATCTTTACCCGTCGGTTACCTGCTAAGAACTCCCTGCTGACGTTTGTGGCTCTGAACTAGCGCATCGAACGGTGCTGACTCTTCCTTTTCTATTTTGTCTTCGTCGGCTAGCGACAACAATCCTCCTTGCGAAGAAAAATCAGACATGTCTGAGGTGTCTGCAAGCCGTCTGAGTATCTGATCAGTTCAGAAGCTTTCCGCTTATGACCCCGTTAGGGAAGAAAACATTATGCCATTGTGACTGCGGCTACACGAGGGCTCATCTCAGGGTAGAGGTCAAATCGTCTAGCCATTAGCCGTCTCTGCCGGGCGATATATCACATAGTGTCGCTGCACGAACGATTCATGAACACTTGACGGTGCGCATATCGGCGGTGCCACGGTACATCTGTTTGACCGGCGATAACTGCGACCTCAGGTCTGATGCACATATGATGCGTTTACAAATCCATAGCGACAGCTGCTGCCAATTATATAGTAGAAGTTTAATAATGATAATAATAGTAGCAACACACGATCAACGGCTAGTTAGCACTAAGACATAAAAGATAAAAACAGTCTTTTTTTCGATGGAATTGTACATATGTACTTAGGCCAAGTAGACATATGCCAAGAAATATGCAAAAACAAAATATCTACAAGAACTAACATAGTATCTGCTTATATGGTATATTCTGTCAATCTGAGCCTGCCCTAAATACTAAAGGAATACGGAATCAGACACGATGCTTGTGCCTCTTCAAGGGAAATATTAAGCAGAACAATGCCAGTGGCTGCCTTTACTGCCAAGTCGGCCATCGAGCCATCTTTTCAATGTCGACCTCCGCCTGCTACGACACGCTCGGTCGAATCTTTTCTCTTTCACGAAAACTAACGTATGCACTACAGAAATATACGCGTCTATAGAACAGCATTTTACCATGGGTAGCAATGAGCTGAATGAGTCCGACGGAAACCGCTGCTTCGAGTCAACGCGAGGGCTCGATCCGACACTGTCCGCCCGCCAGCCCGCCCGCCCGCCTCCTACAGGCTGCCGCTAGAATAGAAGAAGATGCGTCCAACCGAGAACCCCGTACTTTCAGACATCGGAGGGGGGATGGGACATCGACCCAGATGAAATGGGACAACAAAGCGAGAACGACACGAAAAAATAGAAACGCCGGAACAGGTAACAGATAACCGTCAACCCGTCCTCCAACATATACCACATAGTATATATAATACGATAGGTGATGGTACCACGGATTTGTACTATAGTAGCGCCAACTAATACATCGTGAATCCAGTCTCACCTATGCGCGTTTCCTGTATTTACGTGGACCGCTAACGAAACGCGGTTCGCACAACTGGTGATAGCGATTAAGACGCTTACTGGGATCTTGCTGCTGTGGCCGCTTTTGCTATTAGAAGGACTCGCTGTAGATGTACCTTTCTACGAGTAAAGCTACGACGAAAACGAGCCACGTTGCTTAGATCACCGTCATACCATATGTATTGGCGTGGCCTAACCGAGACGGACAAAGAAGCAAGCAGATCGCTCCTGAGCAACGGAGCGAGCCGACCAGCTGCCCGGCCAACGAAACATCAGTCGACCCCCAAAACGGCAGGCATAGGAACGTATGTTTCTGGCCATCGTCGTCTCTGTTGTCATCATCAATACAATCATTCCGAAGTAAAAGTTGTAGTCGTCGTTGTTGTTGCCGAAGACGACGAAGTTTATAGTAGTAGTAGTAGTAGTAGTAGTAGTAGTAGTAGTAGCAGTAGTAGTAGTAGTAGTAGTAGTAGTAGTAGTAGTAGTAGTAGTAGTAGTAGTAGTAGTAGTAGTAGTAGTAGTAGTAGTAGTAGTAGTAGTAGTAGTAGTAGTAGTAGTAGTAGTAGTAGTAGTAGTAGTAGTAGTAGTAGTAGTAGTAGTAGTAGTAGTAGTAGTAGTAGTAGTAGTAGTAGTAGCAGTAGTAGTAGTAGTAGTAGTAGAACATTTGTTCAAAAAATCGAAAACTATCAAGACAAATCCTCTTGCTGTATTGTAGCAGTGCGCCTAACGTAGCGCTGTTCCCGAGTCTTTTTTCTGCTGGGCGCGCTCACTCCAGAATCTCTCAGTTGGTCTCGATCTTCATCTCTTTCTCTTTCTCACGCAAACGCTATCTGTTGTTAGAGCAGACCCCGTGGAACACCATACTCTCCAACGGCAGGCAATGCTAAGCTGATGTGGGGGGAGGACTTCTGATGCTTCTCGGGTCGGATACGAGGTCTGCTCAGGAGTGCATATAGTACCTCAATCTGCGTTTGCGTACGATAGTCCACGTAGACGGTTCATGCTTTTTGACCGTTGCTGTTCTCAAATGATGAGCCTCTCTTCTACAGCAGCCGCCTCCCTTTCTGATAAGCCTAACCGCCAGTAAACAAACGATCCGATTCGGATTCTCCAGTAATTGTGTAGGCGAGTTTCTGTCAGACGCACCCGTGCTGGCACGCGCCTTAAAAGGGAAATCTGACAACTGTATATTTAAGAACATATAGTAAAAATAGCAGTACTAAAGAGGGACCAGACTAATTCGAAATCGAAGTTGAGGGCTGCAGAGGTCGAAGGCTCAAGGTGCTCCATTTCGTTTCGTCCTATAGAAGTTCGTTTTTGGCGAAAACACTTCACAGCGTTGTAGCAAGAGAAGATGAATACGCAAGCTAATACATAGTAACAACAGGCAATGAGCGGATTTTAGGTTTTTTTTTAAAGGGCTAAGAGAAAGTCCTGTTTTTTCGGCGTGCTGGATAGAAGCTGCGGAAGATCGTGATCATTTAGCCAACCACTTTGTTCATGTGACGCTCATTGACCTTAATGTATAAGATGATGATAATAATCATATTGATAGTAATAGTAAAGGTGTTGATGATCCTGATCGCTACAATCGGTAATTAGAGGTCGCACGCCCTTTTGTCGTTAGCCTAATAATTAGCTTCTATAGAAGCGTACTTATTCACTACTGTTAAATAGTACAACGCTAGTAGCTCGGATCGTTTGCCTGGTCAACTTATCAAAGCGCTGCGGGTACAGACAAATTCACGAAGGTTATACAGCTGCAGGTTGTGTTAGTACTATCGAGCCTTGGACGATTTTCTACTGCTCACAGACTTCGCACACGGTTTGGACCAAACCTCCACTGTCTGCCTGCACGGGGGTAACAGAATGAAACTGTCTAATTGCAGCATTAGTATTCCATTCGCTGCTACAGAGCTGACTAGCGATGCAGCTTGATAACAATGATCCAAGACCGCTAAGACAACGGCGGAATCGATCGCGATCTCTCTAAGGGCCTACCTCGCTCTAGTACCTGTAAGTAGCCGCTTGCCTGCGATGTCTATTTGAGACACGGTGATTGTCCCATATTTACTTAAGCTAAAGAACAATCCCAGGCAGGCAAGCCGATAAACTTGGATAAATCGCTAGGCACCCAGTCGATTCCTGCCAGCCAGCTCAATCCTGTTATAGTTGACGTGCTGCTGTTAGTTAATGCCCTGGCTGAGCTCATCACATAGCGCTGTTTAACAACTATACAAGGAACAGGCATCCATAGACGATGACGACGGCATTAGTGCTATTATACAATAGAAGGGCGCGATCTCTCACCCTTGAAAGTCAAAGGTCGCCGTCGACGCACCGTCTTATGTTTATCTTTCCGCCGGCCTCGATGCCATCCCAAAGCCGTGTACGTGTGCTGGTGCCCAACGAAGAAATACTATTCGTACATGTAACAACTACGAACGAATGAAAAAGAAACTGTTTGAAAGCGATGGCGGAAGACGGCCAGCTTGTGCCTTCCACCAGGTACACCTATTATATAATAATCGAATCGAACAAGATTGCTCGCGGGTGCTGATGCTGGCTGTGGCAGCGGCGAGGCAGCCCGTTTGAGAAACATGAAGTTCGATAGTCTCGAAGTCTCGGAAAGGGTAACGAAGTGACGGACTTCTGACAATGCGTAAACAGACGAAACAGCTGCTGAGTGTAACTATACATCAGCTACAATATTGGCAATAACATCTGCACGAACGCATGACGAAGACGCTCGTCGGCTCAGCGTCTGGCGAATAGGTAAGAGAGTCAATCACTACCTTGAACTGTTGCCATGTCTCGTTTACAGCTTTGCAACTATGTCCCATTGAAGCTGGAGATGCTACCAGAAATTGGTAGTTCACTCAACGCAGACGACAGGCATAGCGTCAGACGATGACAGCGTTCGTTCGATTGATTGATTGATTGATGATGTAACGCGATTCAATCTGTAATAGTAGCATGTAAAGGAGTGCGGACCCAAAGCCAATTGAATGATGTAGGCTCGATCGCACAGATGAGTGACAAATCTTAATAGATGCATATATATGAAGACGTTACTCGTAGCACGGAACGAGAAAGAGACTGGAGCAACACTTAAAAGAAAGTAGCTAAAGTTTCTTTAATGCATTACTGTATCTAGTTATATGGATGTACTCTCGTCTAGTGCTATTGTCTTTGCTTTCGTATTGATGAGGACGGAAAGCTGGAGACGACGCTTCGAGGGTTTGGAGCGGCTGAATGGACAGCGTTGATCTCTCGGCGAGAGTTTTCTTTGTTTTGCAATTAGCCGGTCGAGCCAATCGAGAAATAAATCATTAGGGAACCTCACCGTTCTGCTATGGCAGCATTCGAACCTGCATGAAGCGTTCACACTGACACGCTTTGGTTATTCGTTGAAAAATGCAAAATAACATCGCTAGATAGATATCTTTATAAACAATGAAGAACACTAAGTTGAGAGGCCGATCGAAAAAAAAAAAGGCCGGCCGCGATCATCCCAAACGCCCACGGAAGACCCAGTTCCACAAAACCATTCCTAGATAACGGTCACGTAGTGATTCATAACAATAGCCTTAACATTTCTAGTAGTAGTAGTAGTAGTAGTATCAGCAAGAAATCGGCGTAATTTTTGCATGCCATTTGCAGCATTTTAGATTAAGAGTCATAGGTGACGTTGAAGGAGTCACAACTTTCCGTCGTTTGCCGAAATGCATCTCTCACCTATTGAGCGATTCGGCGATTTTGAAAAGTTCATACACGAACTTGTGTAGGGTCATGATAACTTGCACAGGGACGACAGGAAAGCTAGAAAAGAAGAAAGACTCTTGTGACTCGGCTGACCTCAAAACCTGACAAGTGATTTGTCGTAATGGAAGTGGCGGGTGCTGCAATCAAAGGTTCTTGGCCGAGTTAGCTCTTTTTGTCTTTCTTCCGTTCTCACTGGTGTGCTTCTCTATATCAGCGACACACGAATGGCAACACACAGCTTTCCAGTAGCTTTTTGAGTACATGCAGATAGTAAGTAGACAACATAGTCTGTATGAATGTGTCGCACTAGCCAGACCTATCGGATTGACATTTCAGCGTTGGGGGACCGCCATCTAGCCAATATTAAACATCCGTATTTTACTGTTCGTCTCATCGACAAAATACAAACCCACAGACATCTTACACTCCCCCTAGAAACACAGTGGTCTGAATCGGAAGTTCACTTCCTGCAAGAGTGTGGCTCGACGACCTGCTAGTCCCATCAGTCTGGGTCTCATCGAGAGGACAACTCACACTCGTGAAATAGCCTGAGAGGACGACCTCCTTCCATAGATCCACTGTCGTCTGTGACCGAAACAAGCCGAAACGAACGCGACTTTTTGGCCTCCTTAATATACTGATCCAATGTAGCCGTCAAAGATCGGGAGCGGGCTCAGTTCTTCTTTGAGAACGGACAGCGCTCTGCCGAGACAAAAATCGCTAAAGAGGATAGGACACCTCATAAACATCCGGACACGTCTCGATCTCTCCATACTGACAGAGGGCCACATACATAACTATATCCCACGGAAATCGCCAGCGGATCCTTGCGACTGTGCTGTTACATTGCCAGCGGCCTAATAATTGTCTACACTCGTATACTGGAGATATTTTCAAAAGGAACAACTGCTCGAAACAGTGTCTGGGGGAGAGGTTAGGGGGAGGAGCGTGTCTTGAATGCAGGAAGGAATAGGTCGGTTCAAAGATTTTCGTTAGTTTCGAATTAGCGATTGTGTAACAGTTATAACGGTTCTGGATGTAGCGTCAATCCATTCGTAAGCAGTGAGAGGTCTCGTGATGTTTCTTTGAAACGTAGACCTCATTTCATTTACATAACAATTTAGTTGAGCGAAAAAACAGATTTCGTATTAGATGTCAAGCCAAAAAACGAGATCCCGTTCCATCCCGTTGACTGTGCCAATGACAGCGACCATCTGGTTAACGCGCAATTGAATCTGTTTATAGGTCACTGAGGACGCTGCTCTAGGGGCTTCACTTGCAATATTCACGGCGCACCCCCGATTTGAAAGTAAATTCTTAGATAGCGGTACTCTACGTAGAAGGTATTAGATTTCGTAACAACAAAATAGCTGACGGCGGTATTGGTGCTTATAAAATATCTGATGTTTTTCGTTCTAGTAGTTGTTATATGATTGGAGTTAAAGGTGAGATACGCATCTCGAAAAAGGCCTGGTGGACCTCTTGAGCCCAGCTGGGTCGAGTTGATTCAGGATGTTGGCAGATTCTTCTCGATTCTAAGTCTTCCCTCGCATTTGTTCTGCCGGATATGAGGAAACATCTTAAATTGCTTCAGAATTCGCCGTCTGCATCAGCAAAATTAACCATATATAATACATGTGTACATACACCCATGGGAATAAGTATATCGACGTATTACTCACTTGGAATTAAATGCATTTCACTGTTGGAAACAGCAGCCTCCAAACCGAACCTTTGCCTGTTATGCCCCCACGGTCGCTATAACTTCGTCTGTTATACAGTCCTCCGATGGCAGCAGCGGCAGCTTCGCAATTTATGCAAATGCTCGGTATTCGTGTTTAAGAAAGCTCGCCGGGAATTATCAGTGCCACTACCAATATTGCAATCATCCCCCCCCCGAGTCGACCCGGACCGACGCGCGCAAAGGCATTGAACGTTCCGATTTGTTCTGAAATTCCTCCAGCGAAGCTTGCGAAAGAGAGCGAGAAAAATAGCGAACCTCAGCTCCTAACGGATGCCGGGTGCTGAGGATATTCAACGTCACCTTGTCGTTAAGCGCTGTGCGGCATCTGATGCGCCAGCACTGATCTGTATTATAGTCCGTACAGCATCGCCAACGGACGAGCTGCTGCCGTCCTGAGTCGAGCTCCCGGCCGTCGGTAGGTACTGAGAGCCAAAACGAGAGTTGAGTGTAGAGTGCGCGAAACCCAGAGACAAAGGGAACCATCGGCGACGGGAAAGTATCCAGGAGAAATTTTCCGCTTCATAGAGAACTAGTCGAAGTAGCGGCAGAGGCAACGAGGACAGCTGCAGTGGTAAGCGAATAAAGCCAGGACCGACTGATAAACACATTCGGAAAGGGCCTTGATTGAGGGCTTGGACGGCTGAACGAAAACGCCAACACTATCTAATCCTTCCCTTATCACTCCGTGTTTCTTGATTCTTTGGTAGGGACCGCGTCGATGCAGGTGGCGACAAGGCATCAAACCTGGCGATCCTTACTGTGTCTAAAAGTAAATGTAGTAAGAGTGTGCACTGTAGGTAGCATTTTGGTAGGGTTCGACGAGAGGCGCGGCACCGTCGTGATCGGTATTAACGGCTCCTGTTTGGAGTTCGTTCGATAGGCAATGGGAAGGCAATTAGAAAAAGGGCTACTTCCAGGTTTGTGTCCTTGCGTTCCGTTGAGACCCGCAAGTCTCTGGAAAACTTTTGAATGCTACTCAGACCTACTCAATCAACCGGCCGAGCCGCAGCGAAGGCATTTTCGATTACTAATTATGGAATCCTGAGTGGCACCGTCCAACAACAGTTGCGTATGCACTGGTCCTGACCACTGTTACCAGCCATTGGATAACACTTGGTTTTGTAATCGCTTGAAAACTTTGGACGTCGGACATCGGATAATTAACAAATCTAAGTTCCGTACGTGTGAACGTACTATGCTAAACAGTAGCGGTAACAATGGAAAAATAGATGCTTTCAGGTTGACCGAAGCCGAAGTGCGTCATGCTACCTATGGTACTACCTTGTTAGGCGAGATAGCCAAGTCCCATTCCAGAAGGCCAACGATGTCCAAAAGTACAGTACGTATGAATTTGGCCTACATAAAATCGGTCAGCAATTGCTTCGTTACTACTAATGACAGCCGAGCGTTTCGCAAATGGATTGGAGCTGTTCTATGAGGATGCTTATACACTGGTTAAACCTAGACAGCGACCTGATAACCTACGTGCTCCTAATTAAGTTTTGAACTCTGAGACATTGATGAACCAAGAGACATCGAGTTTTTCTAGACGGTAAGTTGTGTCATATTCAACTATCGATATATGTAAAAGATGTTCAATACCACTCCAACTTTGGCAGGGGCACCCCTACAAAAACTATACAATTAATACTATTAACATGTGTATATTAATTAATTATAGCTATTTCACCGATGCCACTATGTATATTTAACTGGAAGGATATGACAAACGCATTTGTCCGTTTATTATATTTGACGCCTGCATTTCCGCCGTGCCGGTTAAACGCACATGTGTAACACCGGCGAAACCGCCATTATGGCTTGTTGTGACAGTAGGACAACGTGCGAAAGATTACTGCGGAGAGGAGGTGAAAGGCCGAACGCTTAAGGCTAACCACATCGACGTTGTGGCCGGTGCGATTCGACATTGGATTGGTGAATACCATTGATTTTGATCGTAGGACACCGGCCTATGATTATACCGCGGCTGAGCTTTGTCAAATCCTCTGTGAAGCCACTCTGGCTAGTTAATTGAGTCGACACTTTATATCCAGGAGTATTACAGCAAGTAAAAAGTCAATAAGCTCTAGAAAGAACAACAGTTTATGTGGAGATCACTTGATCTCTGTTGTTTTTTTGGTCGTGTAAAAAAAATACGGGAAAGGAATACCTTGTTTGCGTCCCAATAGGCCCCGATTAATCATACGGTACTGTGTTCGTTGTTGTGACCCTCTGCTGTGAGATTTAGATATAGTAGATACAACTATATTTTGGCAGATGTTTAGTTCGAACTTACATACAGCTGAGAAAGATAACACTGAATTCAATCTAATCGTTGCGGCGCAGAGTTTTGCATTAGCTGCTTGGACGATCTTTACCAAATGATCACAAAAAAACACACACACTTTGTTAAAAATTGTGTCCAAAATACGTTGTATTTTAGATTTGTTTATAGCTTATGTGGCACTGAGAAATCAATAAACTCGAATAATCCGCAGGTGTCTTTTTATCGGCCAGTCAGCTGGTGCTCCGTTAACATCAATTCGATCTAGAGTTGCGTACTAGGACTCACCTATTGAGACCTATTCGACGGGTTAGCAGCCGAAACCGATAAGGCTAACACTGACAACACCGATTCCGCATGTCATCGCCCCCGAGAGACCACATGACATTCTGTGTGGGTCGATTCGTGTTTGAAAAGATCGAGATGACCCTTTCAATGGTGAAGAGGTGTAGAAGGAATGTCATAACAGCCTAATGACCCTGGCAACTTAAAGCCATAGCACTATGTTCTTTTTCCCTGTTATGAACCTACTAGGCTTCGTAATGGATTTCACACTTTAAAGCAGAACCTGCATGCCTGATTAGGACAATTTCGAAAAGCATGTCTTGCCGTTGTCTGACTCCTATAATCCCCAGTGAGTACACATACACATGCGTCAGGGATATGGTGATAGAAATTGCATAAACTAGTCCACCGCAAGGCACTCGTTACTATTCAGGATTCGCAGATCTATCTAATGTTCGAATCAGCTATATTGAGAAATATCAATGACAAATCAGGACGAGATAAATGACGCAAAAGCAGAGCCTTCAAGGCTCGCGTGGCCAGGTTTGTATCTGCGGTCTCCGCAGTACGAAGGACTGGCTGAACCACATAAAACAACGATAGGGTCTTGTTAGAGCATCGTGCATATTGCCTACTCCAAGTGTGTGCTCCTCGTGTAGTATAGCACCGACTGTATTTTACTAAGCGCAACATTTACTTAAATGTAATCCTATAGGGACGAAGCGCAAGGATAAGCAGTGTCGTCATTCGCATCGAATCCTTACAAATAGGCTTGCCAGGGGTAATGTGGCATCGCTTCCTGATCGGATAACTCAATGTTCAAATATCTATATAGATAACGGACCGATCAGATCATAATAATTGGTAGCAACTACGGTTCAGAGTGGTTACTATAGCTGTGTACGTGTTACCGCCATAGATGACTACTTGCCTTTTTAGTCATCAGTCGAAAGACATAATGTGAAGAGATTTTTTGTATTCAATGCCTGAATACGTTCTGGCTTGCGCTTATGCCTATCTAACATCGCGCATTTTGGCAAAATGTTGAACAAGCCCTTGCACGTCATTGCTCCTAAGCAGGCTTTAAATAACCCGTCCTTAGATGTTGCTCACTACGCCACAGTCGGCCTGTGGCTTGGCAGGTCACATAGCAACACCGTAGCGTAGCAACATTACCGCGGCCAACGCCGCCTATATGACATCTTGTAGGTATTCTGAACAGATTACTTAGGACAACCGTAATAAGGTGCCAAACATCGCTTGCCGCCATTCGTATGGACGGAACGAGTGGACCTAGTCAGCACAGCCGGTTAAACAGAATCAGTGAGAGCGTAGTTTTGCGCCTTATAACGTTATGACCATCGTTATCATAGCGATCTGACGCGTCATCACTCGCCAATGAACGGGACGAGAGTTTATGATGACAAAATTAATCCTTAATAATTTAAACTCATTGTCCTTTTGTGAGTAAAAATTGTTCGAGCTAACGTCATGCTTCTCTGGGAGCTAGTCGAAAATGACGAAAAAATGCTAAGAATAATAACGAGCTGGTCAGAGGAGCGGATATATTCAAGTTAAAGAAAAAATTGTTTGAATTTTTTTGCTATTTTTATATAATATTATATTGTGATTAGCTTAGCGGCTTAAAATTACAGTTATTGGGAAACCTGATTTATGGGTTGCAAGCCCACAAATATAGTAGCTTAGTTCTAGTTTAATGACTGCAGGATTTTTGATTTGAGAACTATCCCTATTCGGACTAAGCCTGTGGACAGAACTAGACAGTAAAATATGTTGAAAGAGTGCGCACTCACCTAAAGTTGGAGAACCACTTAACGAGCTGGGCAGTGTTGTTCTTGTTGAAATTGATGTCGGGGAAATACATTTTAAGGATAGCGGAGCTGGGGTACCTGACATAAAAGAACATAAGTTTAGCCTTTCGGAGATGCATGGGTGTCAATGTCGACGTGTACCCTGACCCTCCAAGGCTTCCATTTTTACTGTATGAAGATGTCTCCGACGCTGCAAAGTTGCGAATACGCAGAATTTAGCATTAGCTAATAGGCTTCACTCTTATATCTGCGAAGTGAGGAAAACCTAATTCCTTTTTATCTTGTCTTCGTTAAGTCAGCAGCAAAATGCTTCTGTCACTGAAGTTTTTCTGTACTAGCGGATATAAACTGTGCGCGAAGACAAACGACGACGTCCACGTAACTAGCAAGATACTGCCCTATGAGAATAAGAATTAGTGATAATAACTGACACCTCGTACCTGGAGTAGCACTCCCCTCATGACTGCCGCCTCCGGGGGTTGTTGTTCGTGGACAGAACGGTCCACTATTTCCTCCTAATGCGCTTAGCGCACTGGTTGTAGCTGTACTGTTGAAGTACCTAAAAAGCCATCGATAGAAAACAGTACATTGTTAAGCAAATAAGCAATTATCACGCAATATTTTTGTTATATAGCCCAGTCATCGTCACCAGCAACAAATCCCCAACGAGTTTCTGTATTGAACAATGTATCCTGTAATGACACTAGTAGTAATAACAACGCCAATCGAATAAGATGGTCTCCTCATCTTCCATTCGTACCCGCTCTTCACAGTCCTCACTCGTGAATCCATCTGCTAGATGTTTATTTTTTGCACGACTGACTGGTCTCGTCTAGATGAACAGTGTCACCTAAATCAACGTGTTCCGTTCAATTCAACTGGGCCAAAGAGGATAAAAATAAAAGATCAAAGACGGAGAGAATTTCCTGTCTACCTTCTCCTTAGGCTGTGGCATTAACAGTTGGGTTATTTCGTTGATGTCGACCCGCCGTAGTGGTCGACCAACCAAAGCAATCATGTTACCCTGCTGCCGCGGCGTAGCAGGCGCACGAAGCTATCACGGTCTCAGTCATCGACATCTTGTTGATTCTGTCGTTGTGTGACCAGCTGCGATCCAAGCGAAGTTCTGCATTTGGACCACATACGCGTCGGAGCTGTTCGTCTGTCTGAGTCGCTGACTACTTGATCTCTATCTTTGTCGCGTTTTAGCCTCTGCTTTGCTTCGTGGATAAGTTATACTTGTTGTTCTTCAGAAAAATCTACGCTATCACAAACTGGACAATGGAACGTATTGCTCAATGGCGAAGAGGAAAATACCTGCTGAAGCGTACTCGGTGGATGATAACAATGGATTGAGGATTGGGCATCACTTCCAAAGAGTAGTTAATGAGTACCGATATAAAGCGAAAGCAATATAATCGTAGTGGAATTCACTTTTGATAAATAAGCCGTTGTAGTGAAACGAAGGCAAAAGGAAAAAGTAAAAGTGGAATAAGGAACATGTTTTTCTGGGTGTTCTCATCGGCGCTCTATTCGGCACAAACTCGTGGCTCAATTGCCAATCAAATATAAAAGTAAAAAATATAGATACTTCACGAAACTTGGCTTAGCAACCCCGCCACTGCTTACAATCCCATAGTCAAAATGATAGTCAAAGAATTGGCAGTGATTGTTTGGTAACATTAAATAGGTAGACGTCTAGTTACGGTTACGGCAGCAATCCTATGCAAGGCCAGGCAAGTTGGCCATATAGAACCGGATGCAAGTATATCCTGAAACTTCAAATTTGAGCGGTTGGAAGAAGTATAATATTAGTCGTCGATGTTGGAGGAGTCGCCCAACGAGAATGAGAACAACTGGCTGGCAAAAGAAGCAGTTGAGTTCGCCTGGTCTCTACGCGTCAGTACACCTTGTATGAAGTAGTACGAGCAACAAAATCGGCCTATGACTACTACTATGACAATAAGTAAGTCGATCTGAGGAGTAACGGCCAGCAGAGAGACAGAGCAAAAGTATGGCTGGCAATTTAACTCAACAAAACCTACAACTTCACAAGAAGAGAAACTCAGAACGACGAAAGCTTTGCTTGAGGAAGGTAAAGAAGGCTAGAGAAGGCCAAAGAGCCTTGATTGAACGCATTGGATAGGATAGGACAGCACAAGCGGACGCAGCACAACAGGGGGGAACACCTGGAGGACATCGAAACCTCGAAGAGAATAGCTCCTTTGGTGCTTCGGCACTTCAGTGCTCTGCGGCTGGTTTATACTGTCTTTGGACAGAGTGTTGGCTGGATCTTTGGCTAGCGCTGACAATTGCTGAGGCTTCAACTACTATTCAAGCTGCTGTTGAACTCACACTGATAGTTCAACTGTTGGTAGAGGAGGCAACAGCAGAACGGGGTTCTGCACGAGACCGAATGGTTTTCGTGCGAAAACAGGCCGTTTTTGGAAACGAGGGAACAGATCTCGTGTATGTGTGTTTTGGTTATGAACGCAGAGTCACAAACGTGAACTGGACGAACAATTCGGATCATCGCTAAGAGAGATTCGATGGATCTGTCCTGGCGCCTCTAAATAATAACGACAACGATGCTTTCCTCAATGTGTGACTCCTAAACAAGCAATTTGCTGTTGTACAAAAGCGTCGTAGTAATGGTTTAGACAGGTTAGTGAGTGGATGGCGATGCTCTATTCATATACTTTGGCAAGATCGACCTGGGCGGCGCGTCACAAAGGTATCAATGAGGTTGAATCTGTGACTGCAATTCGGTTCGCCGTTGTAGGTCACGACAACTTGGTTGTTGATCATGACAACGAGTCAATGTGCAATAATGAGAAAATGGAGCGAGAGAATATCCTACCTAATGGCGCACACGACCCAATCGGTATTGCGTGTTACGTTAAATCCAAAGAACGTATTGACGAAACGTGGTAGTTAGTTCACAGGTAAATCCGCTCGCAAGGTAAGGACGCTCAACTCACTGTTGTCACAACACCGTGCAAAACTGCTTACAAAAGCATCTACCTCGAGAATGGCACTAGCTTATAATTAAGCTAACGCTGAGACGACTTCAAATCATACGTAGTGATGGCCAATCAGGCTACCATATAGTCCACGAGCATGAATTGCTGTGAAATCCAGTACAAAATACAACATATCGTAAAAATTCACTACATGTCCTATAACCGGTACAGATTCGAATCCACCTTCCTCACAAAACCAAAGCAAACCCTACCTAGTACACATCTTGTGCTAATTGTCTTTCATGGAATCTCAAGATAGCCGAAGGCCCGCCCGCAAAGCCTAGGTCGCCCACCCCTCCGTTAGCAAGCGCCCATAGAAGCTAACCCTTATAGACTATTCTCGTTCAAGTTCTTTTGTTCCCAGCTAAGCCCCTTCCACCCGCAATGGGTCCTTGCCCAAACAGTTTGAATAAAATCGGTCGAGAAGCCATTTGCCAGTAGCAGAGGCAGCAGCCGGAGCAGTGGACGACATCGACAAGGCGAGGCGCTTCAGGCTTCAAGGCGCCGTTCCTTGGACTGCTGCTCTGCCACACAGCTCATGATGATCGTCGTCATCGTTGAGGACAAAGAGTAAAGAACAGCAAATGTTAAAGAGGCAAGCAACGAGGTAGAGCGCTGAACTAGGTAGCGATATTCTTGCTTGACTCCTAGTCGGGCTGGCTGTCTCAAAACAGAGGCTGGTTGCTTGGCACGCGGGGACACTTCTAGGCGCGGCGGTGAGGCGGGCCCAACCATCGAAGGATGAGTCAGGAGGACATCTGCTGTCAACTAGAACACTGGCGGACAAGCAGGCGGACTCGTGCTGTTTTATCGAATACGCACATTCACCCATGCCCACGACAGATCCGCAAGGATTCGTCCTTCTTTAGCTAACTCGAGGAGGCGTTCTCCTGTATTGTTCGGCTAGCCTAGCTGCGTGGGCCTTCTCTAGTGTAAGTACGATCACGATAACGGCCGCAGGTTGCGACGTCGATAGGAAAAAACAAAAAGAAGAGCGACAGATCATAGTAAACACCGAGCCCCGTGAACGAGGCAAACCTTGCCTCTACCCGTAAGCCTAGTGTGTAACTCTAGGTAAATCCTCATAGCATCCTCGTGTTGGTCGAGATGACCATCAACAACAATGACGGGGCTACTGATCAGCTGCCAATAGACTTTGTCGTCTTTGTCAATGGAGAATTTCGATGGTGGACGAAAGCTGCAGACACGAAGCGATCAAGCAGAAGAGTGAGACGATAGATTCAGCGAGTGCGATAGAAAAGTATTCTTTACTGCGGCGGCGCTGCTGCCGGTGGACATTAGAAAAGAGATATATCCTGGGCTTGATGATCCTGAGAACGCACAAGCTATGTTGTGGAATAAGAATTAGCTCCTTTTGTCGGTGTACTTGCTATCACATATCGCGATATCATACTGACAGAATTTGTTGTAGCCGTAACGCTTACAACAGAGGTAAAACTACGACGAACTATCGATGTTTACTACTCCGAAGAGAAAGTCCGGCCAGTGGCTAGAAAGAGTAACTGCTGGTGCCCGCCTAACGCCTATTCGGATTCACTCGTACAGGCTAACGGATCTATCGATCCGATAGCACGGCGGCTATATGGCCGAGGAAGAGGCATGGCCAAAATCGGTATATGCCTTACACAGCATCAGTAGAGTGTTTCGTCTCTGTGGATCAATAAGTGCTTGTTTATTGGGAAAAGAAACAATGTCTAGGGCCGACTGACGGTCGGCTGGCCAGTCCCGGCCTGTACCCGCACGTTATCACATACTCCCTCCTCTTTTTATGTCGATACCCTGTCGTCTTCTCGATAGAATCCTTGTTTCCTAGCACTTTCTCTCGCCCGGTTTCTACACTATGCTTTGGCTGTTATCGATGTTGCTTATTTCTTACTGGCCACATGCTATTAGTGATAACTGCCCGATCGTTTGCGATGTCGACCACTTAGCCGAAACAGGAATCTAACCGGCATAATCACTCCAAAGGCAACCGTAACTGACAGACAAATCGACAACGGGAACTGGATGTCTGCGAATTGAACCTTTTAGCTTATTTGGCATAACTCATCACGTCGCTTTAGTCCGATTACTATCGTATGAATAACAAGAAAGAACCATGATGACAAAAGGACGATAGATGTTTTGGACCGGAGTAAAAGCACCGTATGATGTTCTACAAAATCTACCAAAAAAATGTTTACTTACTTGAAGATATTCATCACATCGTACGGGGTGGGTAGTTGAGCGGCCGTCGTGCTTGCCGGCTCATTGGCTCCCTCCGACAGCGTATCGCGGTCCGACACAGACGGGGTGTCCTGGTGTGACTTGTTAAGTCCGGCACGCTGTAGATACAAGCCGAACGCGTCGGCAGGTGATGACGCCGCAGTCAACTGGGATACCGACCGCTGTGACGAAGCTGTCGCACACTGCCCTGCCGGAGGCAGGTTAGGGGTGGTTGGAGGTTGAACAACGGCGGGGGTTGTGGGAGTGGCGCGTGGCTCAGGTGTCGCTCGCAACTCTGACCCTGCGGACGACGCCTCCGCTGGATGGTTACCCCCGGTAGCCGCCGATGCCGACGAAAATGGCGCTGACAGCCTTTGCTGATGCTCGAGCTGGGACAGGAAGAGTTCGTGGTGTAGGGACGGATTGGGGATAGCGACGCTGGTGGGTAGCGAGACCGGGATAAGAGGTGGTGGATACGCTGCGGACATTGCGGACAGGCTAGCGGGCAGCAGGGAGCTTGCGGGCGAATCACCCCCAGCACCACTGCCTCCTCCACTCCCGCCCAAACTGAACCCCTTCGGTGAGTCGGAGCGGCGGGGCGCGAGTCTCGTATCCGTGACCTTGTGCCTCTTCTTCTTTCCGGGTGTGACGACGAGGGACATGGCCTCGGTCTGCTCGGCGCCACCGCTGCTGCCTGTGCCCCCGCTTGCCGGTGGGGGTGATTGATCTCCGTCGCCGTACGGTGGGGTATCACTCCTTTTGAGGGACGGCAACGATGTCGCTACCACTGCTGAGCCTGGCGACACGTTCGGGGTCGATGTCTTGACGCTGGCGAGGACGTTGGCGAACATCGGCTTCGACGACGCGGTAATGTTCTGCAGCTCGTTGCGGGGTGTCCTACCTCCTCTGTCGATCACCTTACTCTTAGCCTTACGGTCCAACATTTGGGCGAACAGGTCGCGCTGACTGACCAGTGCACTAGCGGAGCCGCTAGTCAGCGCTAGGAACGATTCGGGCCGCGAAAGGTCGAAGGTCGACGGAGGGTTGGGACCCCGCAAGCCGAGAGACGCGGCCGCTGCCGCCGAAATCGTCGACGGGGGTGAGGACGTTCGGTCCCGAAGCGACGACTGCAGATCGTGCCGCGACAGCGACTGAAGCGTTGCCTGCTGCGAGGACAAGGTATGATGCTGATGATGATGGGGAACTCCTGAGGTTGCTCCAGTCGCCAGATGGTGGTGGTTGCTGGTAGATCCTGCGCGTAGCTCCAATTTGCCACTGCTGCTATTGTTACTGACGATGTCAGGCGGGAGAAGTGAATGGTCGGGGTGCGTTAGACGGGGCACGAATCGCGAGACGATATTGTCGATCACCTGCGTCAACGTGTGCGTAATCTCGCTCTTGAGCACCGCGACAAGCCGCTCGAGATCGGCGTTGCGTTCAAGACCCGCTGAGCCACCGCCGAGATGCGCCCCGTCACCGTTCAGTTGTTCGTACTGTTCGCGGAGTCGCGCCCGGAGCGATTCGCGATCCTCGGATCGTTTCACCGGCACCACATCATCATCAAGCCCCTCCTCATCGTTATCGTCATTAATCACTAGCGATTCGCCGCCACCGCCATTTTCGACCGCGGTCTGTCGCGACGGCTGGTAGAGCTTCCGTTTCTTGCAGCCGTTCACGTTGATGTTGGTTGGAGCACCACCGTTCGCACTGATGCTTCCAGCAGGTGCAGAGCCCCCAACACCTCCGCCCCCTGTGAGCCCTTCCGGTGTCGGACTCAGGGGTCCGGATACGGCTTTCAGCTCGGCGGGTAAATCATCCTTTTCGCTGTGACTCTCGTTCATTTCGATACTTTCGCGGGCTTCGCGAATTTCCCGTTCGTCTTCGTCTTCCTCATCTTCCTCCTCCTCGCCAGCGACATCGCTCTGATTTGAAGACGGGGGGCTTTGCAGGGGTGTCGGAGGTTTGTTCTCTGTTCCACTGTCCTCAGTGTGTTCACCAGCGTTATTGTTATTATGCTGCTGGCCCCCCAACTGTTTTTCTTTTTGGAGAATGTCACGAAGCAATGTGGCGCTATCTTTTCCGCCGGCGCCCTCCTGCAACATGACCATCTTGTCTTCTAACGTGAGTTCGTCCAGTTCCTGCTCTTTCTTGATGTCCGGGGTAGCCGGATCAAGTGGAGTGGCTCGCGGTAGCTGCATCGCGGCCGGTGCGCTCAGGCATTCCGCCATTACTGCACCTAAAACAGCAAACAACTGCAAACCAGTAAGTGTTGCGGCCGAATGCTGACGAACGGCCGCCTACGGGTGTTTTGTTGACGACGTCGTTGCCGACGCTGTTCAACTACGTTGTAATGTAAAGAGGTTTTCGAAAGTGTCAAAAAAAACACGATCGCCGTCGATCTGTTTCGCGCTCCGGATCCAGAGCACAATATCCATGCGCGAAGGAGATTTGGAACATCACAGAAAAGCACTAACACACGCTACACTCGCGGCGTTCCTTCCAGCGCTGTCTCCTTTTACCAATTTCTCAGTTTCTAATACGTCGGTGACTGCTTCAGTACATATGGTACTTGTTATATAGAATTGATACTTCTGATCGTGTATCGTTTCTCACTCTCCTGTAAACATCAAACACAATACGAAAAACGTCGTAATAATAACAATAGGCCATAACTGTCTTCTTCGCATGGTCAAATGCATCACCACCATCACCAGCATCGGCATAGTTGCGTACGCTCCAAACCGAAAACCGCCCTTCTAACTGCCCTCTCGTACAAGATGTCGTCCACGTCAAGCACTATTGCATCGTACAAATGCAAGTACTCCACAGTACACTCACACACCAACTTCGTGAAGTGATGACCGCTCACACGTGCACACACATATAAACAATTATTTCAGGCAAATTCGTATTCGTGCGTGGAGCATAAACCTCAGAGAAATTTACTGATATCCCACCACACGTCAGCACATTGGCAGGCAACGCGCTGATAGATACAAGGATTCGCTATTTACAGCTACTTAATCACGCAATGCGCAACCCCCTAAATTCAGCTTTTTTTAAGACTCTAAGTTTAAAGTGACGCGTAACAATATCGACTATTGCATAGCCCCACTTCTGTCTTTGATAGTAGTCGTAATGGCCGTTGATGATCGTTCCGATCTAGCGCAAGACTCACAGTTAATACTATCCACCTACACGCGGGACCCCTCTCCGCTCAGACAGGGTCAAACAATCACTTAGTCAGGAAAAGTGAGTAGGGTAAGAATAAGTGCATCCTGTTACAAACCAGTTACGATTACATTCGGTGCGTCAGACAGCAGGCGAGATATAAATTGTGTGAGGTTCGGCAAGGAACCGTTACGCTGAGAATATAGGTACGTTAGAAAAGGGAAGCTAGATAGTTAGGTAAGCAGATACGTGAGTGGCGTGAATGTGGATGACTGCACACAACGTTAGTAAATCCTCTCTATCTTGCTGATTTATCCCAGTAATCCGTAGTTTGCTAGCATTAAGAGAAGCTGAAAGGCCATATACAAAAGCCGTCCCATGTTTCCTTAGCTCTGATTAGCAGCCTAGATCCCACCTTGTAAACCAAATAAAATTTATCGCAACTGTATGTAAACGCCTAACTAGGAGAAAAAAAAAAACTAGAGAGACCCAAATTATAATACAATAACAGGTATAATACTTCTAGCAGTAATGAGTTCTTTCCCGATTTGCGCGACTTTGCGATGACGATGACAACAAATGGCTTAGGTTTCAGGAAGGCCACAAATTGCAATACGATCTTTTGTTCGT
The DNA here is from genome assembly GCF_002443255.2 of Varroa destructor. Taxonomy (NCBI): domain Eukaryota; kingdom Metazoa; phylum Arthropoda; class Arachnida; order Mesostigmata; family Varroidae; genus Varroa; species Varroa destructor. Next base: position 1,823,054 of record NW_019211457.1, on the reverse strand, counting down.
ACGTATTTGTACATTGTCAAACTGTTTGTAGACGGCGGCTCATCATAGTAAGTCGACTGTTTCCCTGCCAGCGAGTTGTTCTGCTTGGGTCCCTCGTATACGCGTCATGAGTAGGACAACCAACGAGCTGGTGACAGCAGACAATACCCGAGGCGATGATGTAATCGCCATCGGGGTAACGTTAAACAGGTGCCTAACTTCTACGATAGATGCAAATGTAGCGGGCGGATGATTGCAGGTGTTGCACAGTGCGGTCATAAGTATAGCAAGAGATCATAATGGATTTAGGGGACCAACAGAGCTTACCGTGATATACCCAAGAAAATTCGTGACGGGGGTCCCCGATTTCGTTGTGTTTATATTGCTGCTGCTGTTATTGTTATTGTCGTCGTCGTCGTCGTCGTCCCCTGTCTTTGTTGTTGTGGTTATTGTCCGTACTGGCTATAGCACGTTTACATACAATACTTGTCAGGGCGTGTATAGGTGACGATGAACGCGAGGGCTTCGACACTCGTTCGCGCACGTCATTGCTTTGTCTTTGCATTAACGTCTTCACTATGACGGGCGGTGGGGAGTTGGGAAAGAAGAAACAACACGAAGTTAACCTATGACAACGAAGCCAGGGACAGTCAGATTCCCTTGCCGTATCTGTTGGCTGTTGTCTGCGGTGAACGTCTCGGTTCAGAATTAGGATGCACACAATTTCTCCTGTTTCAGCTTTACGTAACAACGAAAACACGCACTCACGGAAATTCACAATATTTATCAAAATGATTGTTTGCTTTTTTTGCCAGTCAGCTAATTAGCTAACCGTCAATTTTCCTTGTTCCGCTCACACACTCTCGTTGCAAACACTTCAACATGTGCTTGATATTAAATTGTCGAAACGATCAAGATCCACATCTATACACACGCTGATCGCTTGGTGCCTCGATAACATGAACATCGACAGCTAGAAAACAAATCGAGCAGGAGTAGGTTATCGTTGTAACGTCACTAGCCGGACTGGGCGAAATGGAGATGATATTGGTCGATCTCAAGATGATAAGATGCTGCGTTCCGTGTTAGTGTGCTAAATAAGGGTCCTATACTTGCGCGATTTCGGCGGTACGGGCAACGCCGGCATCCGCCTACAACTGGCATTACCTTAGGTAGGTTTGAGGCATAGGGCACTACACAATTTATGAAGAATCAGAACTTAACAGAGGGATGAAAACCGGGAACTGTCTCTGTATGTATGTATGTGTGTGTGTGTGTGTGGTTTGAAGTTACGTGCTATTATTTCCGGTTCGTTCCACTCACTCCTTTAGCTTTCGGTTCGAGAAACAAGAAGTTAACCTACACATTTATGATCAACTAAGTTGCTGAGTTGAGTCAAGTTAAGCTGTTGTGCAATTAAGAAACTTGTCATTGATTTTACTGCTGTTATTGTTTCTGTTGTTGCTGTCGTCGTTGTTGTTGCTCCTGCACTGCTGATGAACCTCGATGTCCAGACACACGCACGGCCTATATCACATATAAAGTAACACGAGGAGTGGTCAGTAGCTATTGCTGTTGTCGTGTTAAAGATTCGACGTTAATTAACGCCCCAGATAAACTTCATACGGATAGCCACACACACACACATACACATACACGCTCACACAAACACCCCTTTAATAACGATTTGATTGGGGAAAGACGTTGCGGCTCCAATGTTTCGTCACAGCAACACGAGTAATAAGATTAGTACCAGTAATATTCTCACCTACTACCGTATCACGGACTGGTCAACATCTTCACCGGTTTTTCCTCTTTAGGCCTGTTTATTTATTTTCCTCGTCTTCCTTTTCTGATACTTCATTAACAGCGGCACTCTGTTGACACTGAGATTCGATCAACACCCGACATTTCGACTTCACTTTCAACGAAAGCACAGATGGGAGCTTCAACAGCTGAAGCAGCAGCAGCAGCAGCGGCAGTTGTGGCTCATCACGACTCGAGTACTGCCACTGTCCGTTCTTCCTTCAGCGACCCTATGCGTGTATAGTCGAGTAAGACCACTCGTTGCCAGCGGCGCTCCCTATAGCTTCTTAGCGGGTCTCGTCTCGGCTTGTCCCGTCTCTTAGTGAGCGCCACCGCGAAGACACTGCCACCCAGTCAGCGTTCAGATGGCGACCGTCTTGCCTTGGCAAGAGCAAGGAACACACTGCTTGAGGAGCCGCTTGCTCAGCGGCTTCGCCCGGTTCCGTTCCGCCAGTCGTATCACACTACCATCGCACACCGCCACTGCTTAGGAGGTTCGCCGCCGCTGCTGCCGCCGCCGCCGCCGCCGCTGCCGCCGCCGCCGCCGTTACCGCTACAGCCGCTCCCGCAGCTGCTGCAATTGTCGCCGCCGTTGCTGCCCTAGTCTCAATAGTGGTTCGTGTCGCCAATAGTTCGACTCTTCGAGTCGCTTGCTACGTCCGCAGGCCAGGCTAGGCCAGGCTGGCGATGTCTTTGCCTCGTCGTAGTCGTAGACTTTGCTGGCCAGTTTGGAAGCTTAGCTAGAAGCTGCTATCGTAGTGATGCTGCTGTTGCTGCGACGCTCTGCGACTACCACTGCCACCGTCGTCGCCGTCTTGTCTGCTGCTGTTCTGCCGCTGCTGCGAGTGCAGCCGCCGCGCGTCGCCCCTTCCTTCTTCACGCGGCCGCAGCTACGGGAGAGACGACTTGGCGGGCCCTCCGCGTTTCTCGGTGTATGTAGTCTTAGCCTTCGAGCCTTCTGCTTGGCTGCCAACTTAACCGCGCTAGTCCGACGACGGCGGGCGCGGCGGTGGCGGCGGCGGCGGCGGCGGACCGAAGGATCGGTAGCAGCAGCAACAACGAACCGAATAGCGGGTCAGCGGCAGCGGGCCGTAGCGTAGACGCTGTACCCTCGTAACACGGGTAGTAGGCCGCTGTCTCACCGCGCCTGGGCGCCGTTACCGCCATCGGGCTCTTAGTGGTTCTTTGTGAGCGCCGGCCGCTGATTGGCTGAGGGGGCTGCGGTGGGCGGAGCCAAGGAGAGAAGGACAGACCCTGTTGAGAGCTACCGGCGGATGGTGCGAGTCTGCGCTGCAGAACAGTGAGCAGCAGGCTTACTGGGCCGGCGGACGCGGCAGAACACTGGCTAGAGCTGCTGCTTTGGCCGGCTGTTCTGAGCTGAACTATGCTGAGAAACGCGGCAACTGGAGATTGGCGAAGGGGACAGTCGGTCCTGTTGCAGTGCGACAAGAGCGGCTCCAAGTGCACTCATACGAGGCAGCGTCGGCAGGTAACATAACAGAAGTGAATGGGAATTCGCGACCGGAGCAAGAGTTATCGGTGGAATCGTTAGAAACGAGGCTTGGTTGGGCAGACATTTCGCGCGTTGTACGGAAGAGAGTACTCTGAAAGAGCTGTGTATTTGTAGAGAGGTGTAATTGCAATTTACCGCTTAGCTTACGCTAGAAATAATAGCAAAAGCTCAGTTGCAATAGACCGTCTATTGTCCTCAAGTGCGCTATGTAGCTAACAGCACGATCACTACTCACTCCTACGGGGAACAATGGAGACGGAGCCGTAAATACGCGCGATGCACACGGACATTATTGGAAACAAACGGATCTGTGGGACAACCCGGAGAACACACGTAGCCTGCACGTAGGATGCGTCGGGCAATGGCTGAACGTTACGGGCACTCGACGTCGGTGCGATGGTATCAATGAAGGCAAGATGACATGCGCACAGTTGATAGGGCAAGTCAGCGGAAGACACTAGGCAAAACCGATCTGCTGGCAAGCGGAATCAAATTGTGAGAAGAAAAGGACAGGACGAATAAGCGATAGCGGTGAAGAATCAGGATTTCCTAACTGTAATCTAAGTGCGAGTACGGCCTGACGGTATAACAAACAGTAGTAAATCTATGTCAGCAACAGAACCGAGCCAATACGCTATAGCGGGGCAAATGTGACAGTCCTGTCACGTGAATGGGCAGACGCTTATTTTTACGATGCCCGAGCCCTTTAATAAATGGGTATGCATGAAGGTTTGTGGGTGGTATACGCGCAAATGACTATCGTATCGCTGTCTGAATGTCGGCAGAGGAGCAGGTCAGGAAACAATAACAAAATATTTCGAAAATATGGCACGGGGTAATGAATGAATGCTTGTGTTTTTTAATAGACAAAGTAATTTTTAGGTCGATTTTAATAATCGAAAAAAAAAACATTGGCCAAGTCGAGGGTGTTACCCATTGCGGACGAACGACAGTCCGAATTTAACGTTAGTAGACGTAAGGGGCAGACGAAACCGCTTAAGTCGCCCTTTTTTTGGAGGCGAAAAATGCTGAGCGCATTTTTTACATTTGTATCCGTATTTTTAGCAGTTTACAGCCACTTTAGAATCGCTTAGACAAATCCATCTGCAAATTGTGAACTGTCATAGTTGTATGCCGTTCAAACCTCAGACAAAAATTCAACCTATGACTCAATGTCATTTTCCATCCATATGACCATCTACACCTAGCCCAAACCTATAAATCTAAATCTGTCTTCACAACTAAGCCCGTCTTTAGTCTTTTTCACAGAGCAATTTTTTTACGAATTTCGACCTCATCGCTCGAATTAATTCGAGCTTCGAATACGTCATTTCACATGCATCGCCTATCATTTTCTTAGACAAAAATCAGACAAATCTTTTTGTCTGCAACTTTTACCATCTTGAAGCGGACTCGACCCGCCTTGTTCAGCTTTATTTTCGCGAGCGTACACCGAGGACCGGCATTCTACGGCCCTCAGTCTACGTTTAATTCTAGCATATGCATCCGTGTATAAAGCCCTAACGCTTTTACCCTATCTGGCTGCGTTGAAGAAATCGTGCCTCGACTTTTCTCGAGTATATATACACGCGTCAAAAATGTGAGACCCATCCATGGAGCGCAAGGGAAAACGACAGGTAAATCGAGACAGATCAGGGTTGCGAATGAAAGCCAAACGACGTTGTTTGGCCCGGGGCACAACCACACCTAGAGTCACCGCAGGGCTTCGAGCAAGCCGCTCGGCGATCTTTGGTCGACTGTTATTTAGCGGAATATGGAAATCGAGCTATCGCCTTTACAAACACCACCGCTACGAGCAATCTCGTCGCCGACAGAGTATTATAGGTAGAGGAAGTATCAAGAGGCGTATGGCGATTCGGTGCGATTCATTGATCCGGATGATGATGGAAGCGCGACGCGTAGCGCTTATAGACTAACAGTCGTAAATGGGAGAAATAGAGATATAGACCCAGAGAGGCTTTGGGCATTGCACAGTTTACGTTTCTAATAAGCAACGGGTGGACTTGCACATATAAGAACACATACGAAATAGCTGACGTATAGGGTAGTTCGCCGGGATATATATATATATAGTATTACGTCTCTACGTTAATATAAATACACATAACTACGTTGGTGGAGGCTCACAAATTTCAACTCGGCCCCAACGACGACGATGGTGGACATCATAATTGGCTTGCTATGCGACCGTGTCTCTAGTTTATTTACCAGTAAACGTTACGGTGGAAATAGGCTGGATTGGGCAAAATGTCGAAATAGTTCACGCACCATATTTTCCCGTCATTTAACGAAAATCGCCGCTAAAAAAAAAACTCAACAGAGTCTCGCTCGAAGATGCCCCATCAAGAGTGCGTTCGGGTATGCGAAAAGGGAACGGCTGTTCAGGGCAAGTTACCTATTAAAAACCTCGCGGATAGAGACTTAGATAGGCTATGAAGAGAATAAAATCGATGCTACAAAAAATGTGCCCCTTCAATTTTATCTTCAAGCCAGATTGACACTAGTGCTAAGGTAAGAAGTGCGGCGCGAAGTCGAACAATAAGCCGTTGGAATAAAAGATTATTATGGCTATTTCAGATATATAGATAAAATACGGATCGAGGCAATAGAACCGTAAGTCTCTATAAACTTCAAAACGATTCTCGACGGCCGAAGGTTGACCAGGCAAAGGGTCAATAAATGTCTAGTCAGATAGGCCATTTCAAATGTATTCAAACAGCAACAACGCTTGATTCTGTATAGAAATCGATGAGTAGGCTCCCGTTGGTCATGTGACCGCTTTCGTCTCGGACAGGACGAAAGCTTCCAATAGATGAGTGAAAAAACATAGGGTGGGGCCGATGCGACATAAACCCCATTTCACGCGGAACAAGAACGATATTTACCCCACTAAAGTGGATATAGAATATTTGCTCAATTGTGAATGAAATGGTGGGAAAGTCAGTATAAGATACAATAGCGGCAATGGCTAGAACTTCAACGAATGCATAGCCCTAGATGAAAAGCTGCGGATGAAACTGCGAGAAAAAGGTATGACAAATACAAAAGCTATGCCAGTTCATAGCGGTGTTTTCAAGTTACTATGAGCGGGTGCTGCCTCAATAACAGGTATCGGTCCGCTGCAAGTGAAAATCGTGGGCATACGGCGGAAGTACATCGTAAAGGAAGGAGCTGAAAAAGAACGTCTTGTTCATATCACTCGTGTTTTCAATGTTGCTAGCTGTCCTACTGCTATCCTGTCAACTGTTTGTCAGTGACGGACTAAATATTAGGAAAAAAAGTTTGTTGTAATCTCTAAAAAATACTTAAAACTCATTTGTTCAGCTTTATCAGGCGGCATTCGATTACTTGAAATGGATACACACAAACTCAGCACAACAGACCCTTTGGTTGGTGACGGAGGCGTTCAATCTTGAGTTCATACTGAGATTAGATGTACATTTATTTACAATTCACTTTTTAACACAACGCAATGTCTAGTGTTTAAGGCCACTGCCGAGCCTTTGGTGGACCTAATTTTAGTTCGTGGATAAAACGCTACACATTCATTAGAGTATGATTGTTACTGGTTAGTATAAATTAACACATGATCTAATAGCAAATCCACAACAATCCGTATTTCGGTTTATTTTCCTTTTGAAATTGAACATGATTCCGTTCATGCACGCTGGTATGTTATGTTACCCGATTTTCTGCCGTGCTAACGGGTAAACGGTGCCAATGTGGACGGCACGAAGGACAAATAGGTATCTATTTGTTCCTGTTACGGGAAAATAGTTGTGAATCCGGGCCCAGTGCACAAGACAGCTACGGTTACTGATCGACGAAAAAACGTGTTGTGTGGATTGAAGCGCTCTGCGTATCGCTACCTGTATAGTTTGGGTGACCGATTTATACTGTGAACGCTGGTAAGACGAAGTGTTTTACGAAGGCCGTTTGCTATAGTACAGAGGCCATATAGGCGTGGCGAAATGCAGTCACAAGGACAAACTGCTGGAAGGTGCTTTAGTCTAGAAAGGCTCTGTCCTGTTTAATTCATAATGTGAAGAAGCGGTGCCTATATCTTCTATATATCCTGTGAAATCAATTCATTTACCATTCTGATGTAGACGCTTTTTAAGGTTTGGCAAAATTTAAGATGCTTATTTTTTTGTAATTTATTCTATTTTTTTCCCAATTTCGTGTTGCTAATTGTTCACAGCTGTTTGGACGTTTGGCCTTTAACTTCGAAAACGTCGGAACGTCTGGCTGATATCATTAGACAATGGCCGTTAAGGACTAACATGTGCAGCGGGTGACTTGGTCTATATATTGCTTTATGTATGCGTGTCTTTCTTAGCGTTGAGTTCGGCTCACTACCATAGCAGACGATAAACAGAAAAGATGTAAGGAATCGGTAAAACTAGACTTATTGCAATTAATCAACATCCTATTCAATATACGTGGGCCGGGTCCTTACCAGTGCTCGTGCGTTCAATTGCACTCGTAGTGTTTTTTTTTTGTTTATTAATCACACTTGTCCTGGCTTGATAATCGTTGGCGAGAATACGCCACATGCCTTGTGGTGTCCTTATTACTGTTATTATGATAATAAAGATAATGAGATTATAATTATCATGATTACTAGAGTTGTCATAACCATTAGAACCTGTTACAATTTCAATGCTATTACACAAATAGGATCAGGTCGTTTTAGATCCCTGTCTTTAATCTGTTTCACATTCATTCCTGTGAAAGAACGCTGCGTCGATAATGGCTCAGATGACACGATTTGCTACGGATGTATGCACGCTACACGTTGGCGTCCGCATCCTTTGACCGATCGCGACCTTCTGCAGCGCTACCGTCGTCTTGCCGAGTCAGTGGATCCCCTTAAGATCCACGTTGATGATTGACGTAGTGACTGAGAGGATTCGGTCGCGCATCCACGGTGGCGACTGGCTTGCAGTTGGCCCTATCCATTCAACAGGTGACAGGACCGCGGCCGTCACAGGGCATCACTAGCAATGGGAGTACCAACTATAGCACACAGATACATATCGGCAGTGGACGGGTCGCGGTTCATAGCGAACTTGTTTATGCCAGCCCGTCATCTCATTTGCTCACTCAACCACAAAAGTTATTATATGTTCTGCTCCTGCACGCTAGGTTGACCTGTCTATCTGCCTCTCTAAATGTGTCCTATAATAGTAAATAAAAGCGGCAGAGAACAAGTGCGGCCTAAGCGATTGTATTGGTAGACGCAGCGAGACAGCGCGAAACTAAGCTGGCTAAAGACAAGCTGAAGTAATGCGCAAGCGTCAGATGACGAAAAAGGGCAGGAACCTGGCAGGACGGAAAAGCCAACTGCTTCACATGCACGAGCTGACTGATAGGCCTGCACAGGGGCTTGCACAGGTGCGTATTCGACGCAACAGATATTCGGACGTGTAAAATAGCAGTCTTAATAGTACTTACTCGCTTCGATCAGTGACTGTAGTTTGCCTGGATCCGGAAGTGAGCAACTTTGGCTGGCAGTTGTTCCTGCTTAAGAAAGAAACCAAATTGTCTTGACGAAGCCGTTGCCGATCAATCATATGCAGTACGTATTGTGATAATTACAATGAACAGGTAAAGCTCGAAACTTAGGTCTCGTCGCTATTTCTTGACAGCGGTACTCATCTTCCTGACGGGCTCCTTCACTAGAGATGTATATATGATGGCGAAATTATTGCGAAAATTCCGTGTCGACGAGCGCGTTTAGCATAGTAGAAAGCCTTATTCGATGGAGGCCCTTCAGCCGAAATAACTTCCTTTTCATTTATGGCTTTTTAATAAGCCCACAGAGTTTCATTGACTGCCATTAACGATTTCCATTCGATAAAGTCATTATAAAATCCATACGACTATCACGTCAGCCACGTCTAGGCCACTGACCGCTAACGATCGTACCAAGCTCGCGCTACCCTCATTGTTTTAAGGCGTCTCCTATGGCGCCACATTAACAAAACCAAACGCGACATTGCCCCATTTCAATGTATCAGAATTAACCTATTGCTGAAACTTAACTTTTACACCCATCGGCAATCTTCTAGGAGCCTACTCCCATGGCTCAAGGTCTCATACCGCACATTCTCTAAATGTCTTAAATCCTAGTTTTTAGGTAGGAGTGAGGAGAAGTCTCGTGCATTTAGAAATTAACGGTTGTATAGAAACTTACAGCTAGTTATATAAAAATAAATTAATTAAGATCGCAATCCCTATTACATTTTTACAAGGCAAAGGGTATGTTGAGAGAAAGTTCTGCAGCCGATTTGTCTCGCGCTTCGCCTACATCTGTGAGTGCCAGTCGAAAGCTCCGAAATCATGGATACTTGAATATTTACATCCTATATTTAATGTTCGACAAGCGTCTTAATCGTTCGATATAAATATACGAATAGCTACTATATTTATGTCTATAACTACCTTGTCACATGGGCTACCTTGTCTGGGGCAGACTGACAATTTGCAAGAACATGTGGATAGTCGCTCGGCATATATTTTCTTTGCTTGCTCTTCTCGTCTCAAGCGAATTCAGCTCAGAACCCTACGTGATTCGTAGTCAAGATCGTTTACCAAACCCACTAGACGTCTCTTCCTACTTTGCGTTTTGCGTCCGGTATTGCCGTTAGGGATTCCATCACGACGCTGGCTCCCAGCAGTAACCTAGACATTATTATAGGTTCCTATCCAACGTTTTTTCATTTCAGACGAAATACTACTTGCCGGCAAAATTATTAATAAAGCAACAGCTCCATTATCGGACACAGTCGCCGCTAGGTAAACTCGGTTTAAATCGTATTCGTCATTGGTGGAGCCTCTGCGAGCAACGATGGCCAGTGCAAATTTGAAGGAAACGTTTTTCTTTGAGTAAAAAAAATGCTTGAATTCATTGGATGAATAGCGGAAACTAGAACGCAATAGTATTTTAGCGTTTCAACACGGCCATTGTGAGACTCTCCTGTTCCATTGGCCATACCCCAGTTACTTTTCGTACTCGGATGGGTTTGAGCCCGGCTCCAACGTTCCCTTTCCTGGCATTTTGCTACCATTTCATGAACATTAACACCATCACCATCAAGCTCACCATCGGGATCATCACCATCAAAATCGTTGTTCAACAAAGAAACTTTAAAATCGCCGTTACCAACCTGCGCTCTAGATACGCGCTTCCTGAAACGTTTCAAATAGTTGGTCGGATGTCCTGCAGTTTGCCAACGGATCAGCTCATGCGCGCCGTAGACTTCTCGGTCAAACCTCGCCGGTTCATCTTAATAGATCCCTAGTGGTTCTACGGGTTTCTATTTCTATACCATACAAGCTAGTTTCCACTTGGCTTTTTGGGTTAGACTGATGAAGACCTGTATGGCCTGCTAATGTTGAATGGTACGACTATAGCACTCGCGTACAAAACGGTTCTTGGCACAATAGGCTACTTCCAACATTAGAACTCGGCCGAGTAAGGAGTGTATGATAAACTCCGTAGAAAAGCTACGCGCTGCGTAAGGCTTTCATGCGGATAAGGTTTCTTCGTGTTGCTTTCGCGCGCTTAGGCCGACTACAAGAACTTTGCGTGCCTCCGGACTTGTCGGCCCCGTTCGTCGCTCCTGTCTTTTTGCTCCGGTCTTTGCTTCTCGTTCAACGCACGACCGTAGCAACGGCTCTATAGCTCGGTGGTTTTTGGCGAGGGGTATAACACAATAGTAATAGCGGGGATCCAGAGCAGCGGCAACGACATCTCTGGACACAACCCATAGGCAAGTTTATAGTGCAAGGAATGTTATTCTATTCCACTACGTACGTAGATCCAGTATATTTAGGTATGATATACTAAATGCGCTCCTACTTGTGCAAACGGATCTCCCGAAGAGGGCTCTATCAGCGGAAATGTGGGTAGCGGTGGCGGCATTCCGAAGAGAGTGGTTTCTCCTGGCTACTGCAGATGTCGAGACGCGAGCCACTAGGGATCCCTAGCCAACTATAGTCAACCAACCGTTACAAAGCAAAGATGGAGAGCGGTCTGCATATGAATTACTTGAGTCGAATTGATATATTACATATATATATATATATATATATGAAATGAAAAAAAATGGGAGCACTTCCTGGTATTTGTAGGGAAGTGTAAATTATGGCAAGGCTACAAACTCTTGGTATAGATTAATTTACGCGGTAGCGTGGTGGCTTCGTGTTAACGTATTTAACTATCAACTGAGCAGTACTAAAAATGACGTTCGTTTGAAACCCGGCATAGGCAAACTTTGTGCTATGACGGGAGAAACCATTCGTTTGAAGCGGATTAGTATATATTTAGACGACAACAAAGTATTATGCGTACACAACCATAGCTATAAAGAAATGCTTTCGTATTTCACTGAAATAATTAGATATCCCTTTATTCAGTCATCAATATTCATCACTTCGAATACACAGTAATAGTTAAATCAGTCTTTATGATACGCAAAGATAATTAGTTGTTGTTCTGGCCGGTCCTGGGCCGCGCGTACCACTATATATCTAAGCGGTGCCCTGTTAATATTCTCTGGTCTAACCGTTTAGCGTACACATGTATTTGGAAGCCAAAGCTTGCTTAGATACTTAACTGAACATTCCGGTTTCTGTTAATCGTTTATAATATAATGCGAGTACGATTTCGTTTCCATACCCCACTAATTCCGTTATAAGCCGCCATCTTTCTAATAAACTTATGCGATTATATGATCTCAAACTCTGTGTCGAACGGCTGGCTCATACCGATCCAACGAGAGCAACAACAACGTCGCCTGCTTAGGACACCACCTCTAGATATCATACAAGAGACACGCGAGTAGAGCGATCAAAAAAAAGGGCTTAGCCCTACCAGGCCTTGAGAAGCGGACGACGGCGGGCCCACACGCCAGTCAGGACCCCTACCTGGGCCAGTGCTGCTTTACGGGACGAAATGGATTTATGGCTGAGCATATGCGGACACGCTCCGGGTAAATGGTTACTCGAAGATGTTCATGTAAGACTTGCCGACTTCATGAAACATGGACCACATGTTAATGTCTTGTTCGAATGACCTAGGAATTGACTGGCGACAACTACGCCTAGCGGAGAACAACGTACGATGAAGAGCGAAGTTAAACGTACTGATGGATTTCAGCAATTTAGGCAGCTGGCTAAAGCATAAATGATTGATTGTGCAGACCCAACTACGAACCGTTGAGCTGGTGCCAATGGTACGGCGCCGATAGGATTGCGTCTTTGTCTGTCAATCGATTAAAACAAGCACAACTGCGTATTCGTTAGCTACGGCTATGGCTAGATTATATAGAAAAGGAATTGCAACTATGGGCACGATATTACCAGTAGGAATATATTGTTCAGGTCACCTACATTCAGCTTTGCAACAGCCGAATACTCCTATACAGCCAGAGATATAGGATTGCTTTTAACACGGTGTATCGTATTTATGCGTAGATATAGTAGTTGAGAAAAATAGCGTTTTCTAAGGCATCGAGGCTAAGCCCGTGCTTTGTCTGCGCAGACAGGCGGAAACTACTAACGGGAAATACGTAATCAGACATGTAACTGTATCAAGCAAGCACGAAGGGGACCCACAATGACAGCGCCTGCGACGGAGGTAGACGTTTGCCAGAGGAACTCATAAATTGGCTTCTACCTTTGCGTAAGTTTTTGCGTCTTGCCCTGCGCTTAAAATAAGCAAAATAACGGTACTGCACTGCTTAGTCGTAAACCATGTAGCTAGTTACCTTCGATTTATTGATTTCTATTGTCTATTAGCTTTTCAACAGAATTTGAAGTGCTATAGAAAGACGGTGGGGAGAGCGGCAGAAAGAAAAGAGGTAATTTTTCGCCAACTTTCTCTCATAGAGCTAGTTGATCGCCATGCAGATGAAGCCCATTGAGTAAACCGCAACTGAAGTTAACATGAATATACGGACTGTTTACTTATTTGACTTACTCTGCTACAAACTTATATGGTCTATGATAAATGAAATCGTCTCGACAGATGAACCCTTGTGACCTCAAATAGCGAATCATTGTCTTTAAATGGACATACAAAGCACTATGCGCTCTGGTGTGCCAAGCACTGAGCCTGAAATATGAAACAAGCATCATGAGATGCAAACTTTCTCCTCAAACTGTGAAGAAGCAGAAAGGAAAAGGATCTCCTGAAGAAGCGGCCATAGTTAACTTTAACTTCCATTTAGTGAATTGAGATATATGTTGAAAACTTCGTTCGGCCATTTGTCGAGTCTCTCTAATTGGCTATGCCTCAACGTCGTCACAGCTTACGGAAGCCTTCGGCTGGCCCGAAACTCTACTCTCAAGTCATCCAACCCATCTAGAGCGGGGCGAAACGGCATTATGGTGAGTAGGGAAATCGTATTTTTTTATTACTGTGCATGACTTGGGGCAATTGTTTGATGGATATTGACCACCTTGCGATGCGATTTCCTTCTTTATGACCAAGTTTTTCGGCCACTGAGCTGAAAAACGCTGCTTGCGTTTATATATATATATATATATATATATATATATATATATATATATATATATATACGATATGATATACTGCGGTGTATAGTATACATAATGTTGTGTTTGCTCTTTTTATTTTTTAGTTGGCTAAATGCGTACATCGCTGTGCAATTACCTTGCCAGTAACGGGAGTTGCATGGCCACGGTCGAGTTATGGGTTATAAAAGTGGGTTGCGGCGATTGATTGTCTGCTGTTCTTAGGGTTTTTTTTCCTTTGCTAGAAATGCTTGAAGATGTAATTTAGCATTCTAAGGGTGCCAGTATGGGGTATGTTGAGACAGCAACAAAGGTATCCGCTAACGAAAATAGCAGCAATGAAAAGTTTATCGTCGATAGTGGTTGCTCATGGAAACGCTAGAAGTTACGAATGCCATATCAGTGGGTAGTTTTTGTGAATGACACCTTAACGGAGTTAGAGTTCAAGAAAGTATGAGGTTGTTAACTTCATGATATTTTTATGAATGAAATAAATTGAACTCGTTGTTTAAATTCGTTTCAGGCGCTTTATAAAATACGCGTCGAGATTTTACGTCCTGTGCCTTAGGGTGTTGCTTCCTGTGCTTGGGCTTTCCCAGAAGAGTGTCTACGCGAACCGATTGAAGCTGGACTATTTAACATATCTTTATGTTTAATAGGCGAATACGTTACCACTGTACCGTTACAAATAGTGGATTTATATTGTTGAGCTGACGTTGGATGACTACCAAGCATCTACTCTGCATTAGACGAAGATAAGGTTCAACATGAAATTTATTAAAGACAAACATGTTTAACTAAATACGCCTGGAAATAATTTGCTCGGTGACCTCAAAAATAACACCGACTGTTTAATTGCTAAAGTGGAGTTACAATCGTGGTAGATGTTTCTGTTGAATAATGGTGAACGTCATGCAAAAAGTTTAAATATTTGTTTTTGTTTTTACACAATCTTAAAAATGAAGCACCAGAAAAACTATATATATATATATATATATATATAGAGGGAGGGAGAGAGAGACTTCGCCCGAGAGAAATCGTTACGACCAGCAGAAGTACTTATGCGTCTGCAAATTTTCGAACTAATTCCAGTGGCTAATTGAAAGAACTTTTTAAAGATGCATTAAGAAAGGAATAATCTTATACTGCTACTTCGAACTTAAGAGATTCTACTTGTGATAGCGTTAAGATACATGAACCTATAAAGAAGTTAGCTTAGATTCACCCTTGTAAGTCAACCCACCTATTCGCGTATGGTTTGTCCTGTACTGCTACAGTGTCTGACTTTCATCAGTTTCTTGCAGGCACACAAATTTACCCACAAGGCACAGAAATAGTCATAAAACGACCCGTATACGCGTCCCTCGCATTCGCTTAATCGTAAGCGTAGTTTAATCTTCGCTGAAACTGCAATCGGGTTCAAGCACTGGGCAGGCTTCGGCAGTTCGAAACATACTACGACATTTGTCAGATGTCTTCTTAAGCTGACCTCGCTGCCTACATCTCTATCTTCCATCCGCTATCAACTTGTTACGAATTACCGTACAATATAGCAGGCACTTTTCATGCCTTCCTGTTATTGCTCTAGAGTTTTCTCTCCAATTAATCTCCGCCAGGCGCACAGCGGCCGACACGTAAACATAAAAACCTCGCTGACGAATACGCAGTCTGGCTCCGTAGATGGTTGACGGCTTTGCGTACGATCGCTGATGAGCTCACCGACGGAACCAGCGTTGGACGCTCATTGCTGCCAGTAGTGACTGCTATTGACACAAACAGCCGTTGACTCACAATCAATCCAATGTCTATTTATTATAAACCGTACTCACTGATTTGATTCATAGCAATAGTAGATACGTATAAATTCGCGAAGGAATTCGCAAACGGTGCTCCTGCAGCCGGTTAGACATAGTCAAGTAGGAAACATACAGATGGTTATTCCAACGCACGGAAACAAACAGATATACACATACAAGTAGGCACTAAAGACGTCCACGGACAGCTCCATGTGTCTTGTTTGCCTAGTACTGGGAGATATAGGGAAAACAGTAGATGTATTAACACATGAGGCCATAGAAACGAATCGAGCCAGCTATTTAAATAGATAGAAGAGAGGTCCTTTATCACAAAATATTACTATACTTATATGTTGATACAATCTTAATAAATTAATATAGTATTATGTCATCAAGGAGTACGTGTTCAAGTCGATGTCAGCCGTTGACGATATTCAAATGGTTCGCTTCTTAGAAAGATTAATGATTGAGAATACATAGAGAACTATATATAGAGAGAGCTAGAAGTTTAGGTACTTTAGGGGCTGTGTAAATGAACTTCCAATGGACTTTGTGCAGAGATTCACGATTTACAAAAGAGCAACGTGCCGCCAATTGAAAAACGGAATATGATGAAGCGGTTGACCGTGCAGCTTGCTAGTGTGGTATAGTAATACACGGAGACGTAATTATAAAGGACACGTCCTTGTAGTAGCCGTAGCAATCAGTCTAGCTATTTATTGGCTTTGTTCGACGAGCCACGTGCATAACAGCACAAATCACAGTTAACTCCTACCATCCGTTCACCACCGTATGAAGCTTCTCCCTGTTATCTGACATCTGGACCACACGAGCGTAGATGCAGGCTTTCCCTTCATATGTCTGACCGATATGCACATTTATCATCGATCCGATAACCATTTAGTTTCAATTGTGTATACATAAACATTCGTAAAATTATGGCGTGCATTTACGGACAAAAGTTACAGGAATGTACAAATGGCGGTCAAACCAATGGCCGTAGCTTGCGCTCCCGAAAGGAAATCCTCAGCTCCTTAAATGGCTTACAATGAGCTAATTCAACACCGTAAGCAGCAAACGGCCATTCAAGTACGAACAAAGATCGTTAGTATATTACTAATTCCATCTTTTTGGATACATGTGCTTAAGCGTGCACTGCTACGTTTACATACACGCATGTATGTGGAATGACCTCGATGTCCATCCAAGTATCTATAGCTGACAAAGCAACCTTCTTGCGATAACGATGATGGCATCCACAAGAACAAGTGAAGTGTATTAGCTCTTCCCTATATGATCTTGGCTGATCGGGTGGCTGGCGACCGAGCTGTCTCCACAGAACTAGTAGGAATTATAATAGTTAGTTGTCTGAAGGATCATGTGTACTGAAATGACAACATGCTCTGATAACCAGATACACATAGCCAATAAGTTTAGTCGATGTTCACTAGATTGTTAGCGAAAGCAGTGGGCCTAGATCAAAATGACCGGCACGACAGGCCGCTGACAGTGGCCATTAAGGATCGATAGGCAATAACGTTGAAAAGGGGCGCCTCGAAGGAAAGGATTGCTGATTTGTTGTCGCTGTTGTTCTGAAGGGTTGTTCGTCCGGCGAACCGACAAAGGCTAGCTGAGTAGAATTAACCAAAAGGGTTTAGTAAGCAACGGATTGAATGGAATTGCTGGCGAGTCGCTTCGCCTTATAGAGCGCGGATTCGGCGCGGTGTCAAGGGGCCCTCGATGACGTCGCTCCCAAGACTCACACCGATGTTTTCGCATCTTGAGGCAATGAAGTAAAACAAATAGGGGATCAAGCGGAAACCGCACATGCATCCCATTTCGTAGACGGAGACAGTATAGCATAAAATTATTCGTTCTAAGAAAGACGACCGGACTACGAATCGTTCAAAGATAATAGGGTTGAGAACAAACCTATATTTGAGCTTCTAGACTAGACGCTGAGGTCTGGCCCCGTCTGACAGTGTAGCTTGATTGAATAGATAGTGTCTCTCCGCGATATCGAGAAGAAGTTAACCCTTTTCTACCTGGGAACTTCTTAACGACTATAAGCTGGATCTAGAGAAAAAGGGGATTTAGAATTTCAAATTCTGATTGGCTCATCGCTGGGCTGAACGAGCTCGTACGTATTCGATGTCGGACGCTGTGGGAGTATTTGCAAAATGAATTTTATTGATGAAGATCGAAAAATAACCCAACTAGAGACAAATGTAGTTATTGTGTGGCACAAAAATACAGAACAGAAAAACTCGCGTAACTGTGTGTTGTTCAACAAAGTTACGCGTAGAGTGACTAATTCAGTCCTATTGCAGACCTTTATGCCCTGTCTCTACAATGAGTTGCATAACACCTCGCATAGAGTCTCTATGAGAGCTTACCCCACTCTCTGTTCAGTGTTTCACAATTGCATGGTAGCATGATTTGCTAGGTAATCTGCAAATCGGTTGTATACTGGAGATCGGGGAGTATATAGTTTGTTAGGAGGATTTAAAGCTCAGGATCGATTCTTTATTAGAAACATACATGTTTCCACCCGTCACATGAGCTCTCAGACGAGTGGTTGCCATTACGAAACAATGTGTACCTGCGCCGAGATTCGAACCCAGAGCACGACGTGCCGCTCAGTTTAGCGTTACCCGTCACGTTATGACAGGCACAAAAGTCCACCACTATTGCGATGAACCCGCTGAGATGTTCATTTTTTTGCAATTGTACTTGTAGTCGCTAACATGCCTTGTAAAGTTAGCCGATAGAGCGATAGTGTAAAGCAGCGTTGGACGAATGCACTTGAGACCTTACGGTCAATCTCCACGAATAATGACTAGATTAAGCTTAAGATATCTATTTGATACAGACATTCAGTATTTTGAAATAATGAGTACACGACAACTGCATAGCATATAGATGGTAACTATTGCTGCTTGGACCCAAGGTCCGCATAGTTACCCTCAGGGTCCCCATAGACCCAAAGTAAGATTGACAACAATGTTTCTTTGCAAACATTTAGACATATGTGACGTCATAGAGAACGGTACCTGAAACGTTAAATATTAGGGCTTATATCGCGAACGGTCGTTCACTGTAAATGTACGTATTTACATATAAATTTTTATTTATATACATACATAATTTCAATTTATAATTATTTCTATACGTGTAAATACAATATATTATTTATATGTATATGTATAACGATCAGTTCATTTTATATATGTATATATATATAACTATAAGGACTGAGGTGATGTAAACCCGTCGGTAAGAACTCTAATCTGTCATTTTTGCGGGGTGGAAGAGTAAAAAGCAAGATCGATTAAACTAGATATCAATCGCCTGGGCGCTTATGTTAAGAGTTTTGAATGTTGCGGCAATATGTGGTATATGTAATAATTTCTACGATGCAACATGTACGGGCGATCCATCATGCTCTCCTGTGTAATATTTAACCATGACAAACATCAAATTCAATGAACAATTTAGAACTTCACTTTAGATCGGTGCCAGCGATCGTCACAATATGTCTGTATGTGGAAAATACAAACGGAAGGCACGCAAAAAGGGGATATATGTATAGTATGCGGAGCTCATCGTGACCTAAACTGTAAGGCTTTTTTTGTTTTTTTTTTTTTATATTTAGCTAGCCTTGTTGTTAATGTTAAGTTCATGTAACAGTACTATAGCGCGCATATTGACGACGGATGGGGCTGAACACAGAACAGAACATTAAGCAAAAATCCTTCATCATTTCAGTACTTGCTTGTTTCACAACATCCCCATATAACAGCATTTTATATACATCTAATATACAGAGTGAGGCAATCTTTTCCCAACTGTTCAGAGACTTTTGCTTCATTCGGTTTGCTTTACTATGTGGTAATCTTCTACTGATAGTTGCCTCTTTCCGATCAGAGGTTCGGCACATCAAGAGAAATACTTTCTGCTCAGGTGAGCGCCGTTACCATCATTACCAACACCAGTTCGATTTTCAACGCTAATCCAACGCTATCCAACGTGGAACAATATGGAGTTCTGTTCGCTTCAGACCCTGCCGGCAACAAACTTGATGTCGGGTTATCACCAATGTACACTGAAGAGACCATTCTCTCGCTTTCTGCGTAGGCGGCGATATGTTGCTCCTCAATAGGACCGGACCGATCATGTCGATCACTCTCTACTTATACACACAAAGTTGATAATTAGCTATTTGACTACAGGTTCGGGGGACTGGGAGGCTTACAACGCCAAAGAAGGCGGGACCATATACAAGTCTAAGCTCACGATGCTGCCGTGAACAGTCTGCGGGCAGATCAGCAAATGAGCTAACGAGCGGTCAACGCTCAATTTCACCAGTGTGATCACATCTAAACCTAAAGGCGAACGAAAAGAATCAATTAGTCGACGATACGAGGGTGGGGCTTCGGATCTCTGCCTCATACTGTTGCTGGATACCTGCCATAAAATTCATACTACCTGAATAGCGTTATTCCATATTCGAATGGTTGAACCTGTTGTGCCATCGAGGAATGGTAGGGGGGACGACCCACGATCGAATGCTTCCAGCTCAGTAAGGTGATTAGAACTCAGGCTTTTTTACTGGTTTAAATCAGCCCAGTAACAGAGCTAAAGATCAATAGCAGCACTGAACCAGTTGTCGAATCAGCCTTGGGCTAGAGAGACCCATAATGTGCCATTTACCTGACAGCTACTTAGGCAGCGAGAAGTGTTAACTGACTGTGTTACAGCTTCTGGTCCTATCGAGTGAAAGGTGGCCTTTTAAAGAAACGTACATTCCCAACTGACGCTGTAATGTTCCACATGATTTTGCCTAGCCGCGATAAAATTAACAGTTTATAATTAGTCAACGTGATACCTTAAGCGAAGTGGCTTCTTTTTTTTTTTGTTCTATAATTAATCAGTTTAGTAGCATAAGTATAAATCGCTGTTGGTACAGATTTTCTTTACATTGCTACGATTTCGACAAGGCTCGTAACTGTTGCTGCAGTCAATCGTATTAGGGATCTCTCAAAATAATTTTAAAACTGGGTTAGTCAGACTTGTAGAACCTAGCAACGGGTCTAAAGAAACGATTTTCCAAGTGGCATTTTACATAGATTTGATATCTTTTTTAAAGGAAATTGTTCTTCCGCCGACAGTTCTTAAAAACAATAGTTGTCAATTCACATTGCTACTATGGGAAAGTGTGACACCACCGTGCCCTTTAATTATTTTAAAAGATAATTTATAAAGCTCTCTGATTAACTCAAATTAATCAACAGCTTCTATAGACATACAGGATGTCCCAGGGTAAATGAAGCAGTACCCTTGGTCCTATGACCTATATAGAAGCCTTTCATTTGCAGCCTACGGACAACAAGCGACGATGAGCTTCACAATTCCAGCTTGACATCGCTCATGGTGCCGTTCAGAATCTTCCCTATCGATCCTACAATATTATACTATACGATACTGAGTCTCCACTTACCAGCATCAGGCCGAATCGCAGCAATCTCACTCAATGAAACAGTCACAGCTTCACCGAATCAAACGCTAAATGTCCGATTGACTTCGTGAAGCAATTGTGCTCTTTTTTCGGACGATTCGTGTCTCCTTCGAATGATGATTGCCACAATCGCGGACGTCGACGCTGACTTTGACGTCGGCTGATCTGACGCTGTAATCGGGGGATCCGGCTCCGCTCTCCACCGGACGCAGATCGGATGCGATGCTTCCAATGAGGCGGGCCATCGAAGTATACGGCTGCTTCGTTATGCTGTGCTTTACCTCGATGTTGTTTCTACATGCTTACTTGGTTATTTGTCTCGCTGTTTGTCTATGCGCCTGCCTCTATCTTTGGCTTTTGTATTGTTGTCGGCTTTGCAGTAAAGGAATGGCCCAACGTTCGCCAGCCGACGTTAGCCGGCGGACATTGGAACACTCGCCTCGGAACGGCAGCCTTCGAATACCCGCCCAAGTAATGGCGGCGGCGGCGGCGGCGGCGGCAGCAGCAGCAGCAGCTTGACTTGGGTTCTGCGCGTCCGTTACTAGGCACAGACGTCATTGCTTGGGAATATGGCGTAGGGGTAGCGTTACGAAGAAAAAAAGATGGGAATATCTCGGACAGATTTCACATAGAGTATGTTAACAGCTGCGAATGGATCGAAGAATCAGCTAAACTAAGATAACTTATTGTGTCTTTGAAAAAAAAAATTACCAGATAGGTGATGAAGAAAAATCTAAGTGTTTAAATGAATAACATGCAAAAACAAAGTATACTTCGTTGGTCTAGACAATAGGAAATGGATTAGCTAAAAGGGGTATTACAACAAATGGTGCAAACGTATCGATAGGGTTGGATATTGTAAGAGCCCAATCAGCAGTACCTGATTATTTCGCGTAGAGGCATAATTGATTTCATTGACGCTGAGAAATAGTTAAACGTATCGGATCAGTTCAGGAAAAAAAATCACTTCAGATTTAAATTCTGTTTACAGAAGTTATATTCGTGATCCGTTTTTACAGATAAATAGACTAATGATAATTTTTGTTTTATATTAAGCTCGAAGTATTGCATTTGCAGGTTTCACTAGTAGCGGTGCTTGTAGATAGCATTAAACCAGACTGCTAGCGTTTAGTTAGTCGCTGAGACTAAGCAAGCTAATGGAAGCTATGCGGCCATCACCCGATTCCATCTTTGGCCTGTGGCCGCTGCATACTACAGGCCTCACTCCAATTTACACTCAGAGAACGAGCTGATACAAACATCGTTATCAGCAGAATTACTTTTTGATTCCAACCTTCGAATTCGCTTGCAACCGCAGTTCATCTCAAGACAGTCGAATTGGCATAAAATTCCTGAATCGCCCGTCCATGTTATCACCTTCAAATTCTGCTAACTAATGCAGGTCGCATAGTGTGGCTTCGTGCGGTCAAAGGTATGTAAGTGTGTCTGTGTATCTTTCGCTGCCTATCGGCATGAGCAGTGATCTCGGACAGACCTGCGGCCTGATCGGTCCTGGTTAGTGACTGTTGTCTGGCAATCTCAGGAATCCATACCATTACACCTGTGCTGCACACCTCGTCGTCGCCGGCGCCGTCTACAGATGAGTGTTCACAGAACAACGTAGAAGACCAGGAATCGTGCACATTGTCACCGTATCGCAGTTGTTGGCCGGCCGTGGCTGCGATTCGGTGTTTCCAGAGGGGCGAGATGGAGAACCTGTTTATGAAGAATGCCACACGACGCCATTAACTCGTTGATTCTCAGGTAGCGCGAGTTTAGACTGATTCAGATCGGATAGAATTGGAATTAAGTTCTTTTACCGCCTTTTCAACTGAGGAAAACATGGCTCGTACAAGTGTATGTGTTTTGATTACTTGCTTTCGTGTATTTTAGATTACGATAGTCATATCTTCCTTCAAAGGCGATGTAATTGTTCAATCTAAAGTCACAGTTCGAACACGTCGTCCTGAAATTTCCACGCGCATTGTAATAAGCTTGATGCCAACAGATCTTTAGCCGTATCATATAATCTCTTAACCCTGAATCTATGGACGAACAAAACGTATGAAATTTTTCAGGCACGGGCACACGTTTGTTTACAAGCAGATGATGAACTGTTCTTCGAAGGCTATCATCGTCTTCTACTATGATTGCTTGACTTGCATAGTTATGTCCATTAAAGACAAGCTCGTATCCTTTTCATGAGTCTATATTTATTCCACACTTCCGGTCATGGTCGTCTTCATCAGCTTGTGATATTAATGATTTTCGCCATACATACCGGGCTAACGACACGAATATACGCACTCGTTCGAACTTACAAGTTCCTCTGCTGTTACTCTTCATGTTCAGTTTTTCATAGAACTTCACTAGCTGAATTATAAGCCTTGCAGCTTCGCTACCACAAACGCGAAACCGGTTCGCTGAGTGTCGTCAAGATGCACTTGCTTGTCAGGATCACACAGATTGTCCCAGTAGGACCCGCCGCAGGCAACCTGTTCGCCATAGAGATCAGTTCGTTTACAGCTCGCTCGGTTGCGAGCTATCTTTGGCCTAGGCAGCACAGGTGAGCCTACGAAACTGCAGCAATGTCTCATGCAATAGTGTTGCTGAGCCTATCTCTCCAGGCCCACTGTTCTTCGGCCTTCTCTCTAAATGGATGCTCTGCTGCCTGAACAAGGCTTCCGAAATTGTTCGGCCTGAACATTTCAAGTCTCAGACGACTTAGGAGGACATCATCGTCGTCTGAAACCCTCTACGCCCTGTAAACAGGCCATGACTACGAAGAACTGGAGGAACAGTCGCCAACAGCTTGTTGCTATTTTTATGCGCATTCTTCAACCGTCCTAGTTTCTAGCTTCTTTATCTACAGTTTTCGCCACCACCGCTGCTACTTCTACGTCTGCGACCAGATCTATACGGCCCTCACGGAGGCTGCGGCCTGTTCTCGACGCACTTGCTCCGCAACCAACCCTCTCCCCCGTATTGCATTGCTTCGACCTATCTTTCTTATTGCAAGTTGAGGGCTGTGGCGAGCAAGCGAGCTTCGATGCCAGTCACACAGCAAAAGCTATTTAGGCAACCAAGTAATACCCGGTAGAGCTTGACGCTGTGGCTAGTAACAGTGGTGTATGGGCAAGTCATAGATTTATGATCATCACAAGGCGCTACGACGGTCAGTGCGATTGCGATGAGCCCGGCGGACTGGCCGACGGAAGAATGGCGATTGTGCCCCTTGCGCCTCTTACGAGACAGAAGGGGCACAGCGATCAATACAGAAGTCGTTGGCAGTAATTTTTCAATAGTATTCTTCCCTCGATGGTGCAATAGGTGGACAAACTCTTGTAATGGTGGATGGACCTTTTCGTGAGGATCGACCTTCTGCAGTGATCATCATCAGGATCATCAAAATGGCAACGAAACAAGGGGACATTCCTTGCGTGCCAGAGTCTCTGAGCGGATGAAGCTCGATCCGACGAGGACCGAGAACCTATCGGGCAAGCAGGTTTTACCTGCTTGTCGACACTGGCCAGATTTCGCTTGTCCCACATTTTCTCGTGCGTATGCTATTCGTCTTTACTAGCGCCGATTCACCATGATACCTGTCGGCAGTCTTTGGGAGAGATGGTTGCCGCCTCAATTACAAGCTCAACGGACCGAGTGGAACGGCGTCGGCCGGAGCTATCGAAATGCGTATGGAGAAACAACTGCCGTTACTGGTTGGGATCCATATTGAGATTAAGGATTTCTTGATAAATAGATCTCTTCCTGTAGCGCGAGGACTCATCGCGGCATCGTAAGGCAAAGAAGACTATCGCAAAGAGTTCGTTGCTAAAAGAACCGATCTAAGTTTCAGGTGTCGGAACGATCTTCAGAGTGGACTAAGCACATGGATGATAATCACGGAAAAGGAGGAGCTGCTCTTACATGGGAGACGGTTATTGAGAACTGATTCTGTTGTTACTTGAAAGCCGGTGGCTAATTTCCCTGAAGATCAAAATATTATTTCAATCTATCAAGGTGTACAAAGGAAATGAAAAGAAAAAGCAGTTATTATTTATAGAGATAGTGGAATTTCGTAAGTAGCTCAGCTGATAGCCATTGTTCATGCGTAAGTACAGCGAAATACAATTTCATTCCTTTAAAATAGCGCTTCTATGGTGGATTTTTTCAACCGAGTTCCAAACTTCACTGTTGAATAGAACGGCTCTTTAGAAAATGGCGCATCTTTGTAAATCAAACGGTCTCCGTTAGCTTTTACATAGTTGTCGGCCTGATTTGCCAAATTTTGCTTTACATACTGCATATGTACCATTTGGCACGTAAGTGTACCCCCGACCCCTTGGCTGCGTTTCTGTTCGTAGGCTGTATGTAGTGCAGCGTCATGATGGTTGAGTGGCAGCGTGCTGACAACCTTAAGGACATTCGCTAAGTAGATTTGACTCTGAGCGCTGACACACCTCGTTTCCTGCCAAAAATAGCCAGTGTTGAAGCAAGCAATGCTTAATTGGGACAATACCGAAGGTGAACGCTTGATGCGCTGATCATTAATTTGTTTGCTTATTGGCTATAGATAGTTTCGATTTGTATTTGCCTCGAAGAACGCATATTCTATACGACAAGCGTTAAGGAACAAGAATTAGTACATCGTATCTAGATCACTAGCAGGCTCAATAGCGGAAGCAACTTGAAACAGCTGCCCATCACGACTTCGTTGGATTAGCGGCGTCCTGTAACTAAGAGTAACGCCATTACATTTCCGACTACTAGACTAGCAATTATAGCTATTATGGCAATGCAGGACCCCTCGAACATTTTACGGTGACGTTCTTTTCCACCGATTTCTCAGCCTCTCGATCGATGGACCAACCAACAGATTTCAGCCATGACGGCGAACTCCTCCTTCGGGAGCAAAAATGCTTCGTGCCCAAATAGAGTATTAAGCTGTGGACTTAACTTACTAGCGCCTCCGCTGCCTACGGTTCAGTTACTGTATTGGTATATACGAGGCACAGTTGATGTAACATAGTTGGCTCTTTGAGCGCGGACAGGTAGGTCCTTGCTCATCATCACTGACGTCGGCGAAAAGCCACCTATCGCGTGGGTACGCTATTCGACGCCAGTGTCGCCGACTGGTTCGTTTGTTCTCTCGCTTGGCGCTAGTCGGTTTTAGCTGAGCGGGCACACTTCCTGCGGAAGCCTTTACTTTAACAGAGCGAACGGCGTACCAGCGTCAGTAACAGAAGCGACGAGAAAGCGACGGCGGTTCGATCGAACCGGCTGACGGCGATTGGCCGTAACTGACTGAATGGCAACAGATTGTTCGCTCGGCCGCCGTTCGTAGTCCGTCTGAAGTCGACTGAAGAGGCTGGAAGCGGTACAACGCGGGCTGCAGTTGTAGAGCAGTGATGTCGAACGCGCTGTCTTCATCATCATCGTGCTTCTCATATCAGTGACAACGCTGTATGCATAACCGATTCAGCCTGCCACGGCATGATGGACTAGCTGGCTTACTGGGACTTTTACTATATTTGTAGTCGTTATTGCCGAGGGAACAAGGTGGTAAAGTAAGCCAATAATTCGTTGTGGTAGGACAGAGAGAGAGAGCTTAATCATTGGGCTCCTTGGAGGTCGTCTTAGAAACACCCACTTGCAAAATGCGTTGTCGTCAAGGTTCCTGAAGATCTGAGCTTTGACCGTCGTCCCGCCTGTGCCTGTTTTCCATCGATGAAAGAATCTGATGACAGCGGAACCATTCTGCTTAGTCGTTGTTGTCCATGATAATGCTAAAGTGGGAAATGTCGTAAATGATCGTTGGGATACTTTTAGAGCAGTCGTTCGCAGGGTAGTTGCAGCCTCTGTGTTAGGGGTCTGGCATGGAAGAAAGTGCGAGTTTGGAGATAGACTCGTATCAGCATATTTGCGATTGAATAGACTGCATTGGACTGACAAGAAAGAAATCGTACTCTAGCTCAGAGCGTCGTAGAAACTGCGCAGGCCCCGCAAAGAACGAAACACCGGCAGCGACTACAAGCAAAATCATTGCTGATCGTCTCGAACACGGCGGGTGGCGTCACTACAACGACATACAACATATCGTTAGCAGAATCCGCAGTAGAATTAGTAGTACTAACTGGTGGTGATGCCGAGACAAATGGGGAAGGATTGACGTTGAACGTGATCCATATTATGAGTGACTACCCCGTTAGTGCTAACCTAGTTATGTATTCTTTGTTTGCCCATTTGTCTGTTTCTATAAGTGAGTCTATGATGAGTTCTATATGAAAGAGGGCAGGGTGTCCTACTAGGCTTTATTTTGTTGTAGTGCTATCTGGGCCTGCCATAAATACCCGCTCCATTTTACGCACGGTTGTGTGTATGACTGCGTCACGATGACACACACGATAAACTGTGACATCTCTATATTGTAGTATTTATGCATAATATTAGTATTTTCAAGCAAGCCGATGTCCGCACAAAGGCGATTTGGCAAACGCACGGGCCAGAAGATACATAGGTGCCAACGTCCTAAAAGAGAAATGCACAACACTCAAGTTAGCGAATGGAAAAGGATAGAGAATCCTTCCGGAGGGGGGGTCTCGGCATTCAACGTTCATCTACTTCTCTCTTTAGCGCTGTCATTATGTTCGGTGCTGTGACTGCCGCTGCTGCTGTTGATATTAGTGGGCCTTCCACGAATGTCGTCGTGCCTCTGGTGACCTTATCTTCCGAAGTGGCTTTTTATTGGGCGAGCTACCGGAACAGAAGCGTGGAGAATAGCGGCGATCGCTACATAGGCCGCTCCTATGGGCCAAATCAAGCAGTCAGGAGTTGCCGTGAAGCGCTTGAGTGAGTCCGACTTACTCTGGCGTAGTTACGTGGACATAGTGCTAGGCACTCATTCAATACGACCATCATCCTGCGATCGGCAACTTAACCAATCCTATAAGCCGCTGATCCTTCTCCTCTCGCTGAATCTGTCCCATTGAAGTAGTTGGCTGTAGCTATGAAAAACGCCGTGAACTCCTGTGCCATTCACCGCTATCATCGCCGTCCCAACCTCTATGATGCGTCGTCTACGAAGCGTTAAAGGAATTTCATTCATAAAAGACCTCCCACCGAAATCCATTCATCTGTTTCTTCATTCAACAGTGGGGTTTATACATAGATCCAACAGTTCTATGAGTACTACATCTACTACAGTTTCTTCTTAGCACAATGATAATTGCCTTCGTCATAGGACGGAAGTAAGCTTTTCGTGCTTTGAAGAGGACTACTTCTAATTGTTGCTATTGTCATGGACGGAGCGTCACCGTGTCATCGTAGCGCACGCGTCAACATTCACTCCGACGTTCGCAATGAGATAAAAAGCGTATAAGTGTATTACACAAACAATAACAACAGGCACTGACAATGACGTCGATAAGAACGGAGACACCAGCGCCAATGATAGCGACGACAATTGCCGGAAAATCATGTCGCCATTGATCCTCAAAGAAGTGGTAACACCTGCACTACATTGTAAACAAACGACAACCAAACTAATTAAGAAGAAGAGTTAGCAGCACTCGGTAATGTTCTACAGCGTTTCAAGCGCATTTAGTCTAATACGTACACAGGCAAGCACAAAACTAAGGTACACCTTAGACTTAGTAGTAGCAATAATAATACAGATCTAGGCTGGTGTCCTTAGGAGAGAATAAGATGATGCACCATGCCGATCGCTGGAAGTGGCAGAGGGTCATACCACCTCTCTACCGGCCTGTGTCGGCCGGCTCCGGCCACCGATGACGGCTGTGGTGAACCAGCGTCTGACAACAACAGCGTTCAGTAGCTGTGTATATGGCCAACTCTGTTGAGATTCGCCGGCATCTCCGCAAAGGTCGCCAGATTTGAAAAAGGTAACGAAGTTGCCAACGGACGTCCGCGGAAAGTGTCTGATTATCATCTACTAATTACCAAATGTAACTAACAATAGAATCATATGAGTAATACAGTCTAGTGGTTTGAGGCGGTGGAGATATAAGCTTAGACTTTAGGACGACGCCTCGCTTTTCTTTCTGCCATTGGCGCCAATTCATAGAAAGTGAAAGGCCACCGCCAATGAATACGTGTCCCTGTACCTGAATGCTGTCGTCTCCATAAGTGCTGGAATTCAGCCAAACGGCCATTAGTAATCACACGACGAACAGCTCAACATCAATAACAGCGGTAGCAGTATCATCATCGAAATCAAGGCCTTACTCCTTTGAGGATGTATCGCTCAGGACTGCGCGGACATATGCAACTGTTCGCGAACTAGAAAAAGACGAACGGATACGCGATGAACGCGTAAGTGAAGAAATAGCAGTGAGATACTTTGCCGTTCTCGCACCTGCCTCATACACGCGCCAATGCTTCAGAGCAACGTACCTCACGTACTATTACGACCATTTTGACGTCGTTGCTGCTCTTAATGTGGCTGTCTGTCTGACCGAAAGGCTTGAATAGAAATAGAACTGCGTTAGAAAAAAAAAGAAAGATAAAACGGCGGGAAAATCAAGAAAGTCATAATCATTCGAAAACGTTGGCTATAATGATAATCCCTCTCCGCATAGCCAGAGGTGCTCTAAAATAGGTACGGTAAATCGTCACTCCTTGTCCTACGATAGGCTGATTATACAGTAGCAGCACACCTATACACTGAAGTCACTTATGTAGCATTGAGTTTTCTAAGTATAAACAGCAATACTGGCCAGTCGTACCGGGAAGCGGTGACAAATGTGCACGTACGAGGTTGCGGGAAATATCTCTAGCAAGAATAAATTGGTGCCTCGTCTTGAGTTTGCAGATACAGAACCCCTACCCAAGGTAGACCCCCTTATATAGAATTTTAGGCTCAACGTACGCCGTTGTTGTGCGTGATAAAGATCAACTGAAATCATCTTTGATCTAAAGAAAAATATCCATCAGCTGTTAACGGTAACGCAACGTCAAATGTCGATTCAAGTTAAGAATCGTCCTCAAGCGGGAGATATGTTAGAGATATTAGAAAAAACCTAGTCCTATACAGGCTAGCGTTAAAGAACGCCTCTGGTGTTATGAGTAAGTCATGAATGTAATATATCACCTTAGTATATACAGTAGTATATGAACATACGAGTCAAGGATGTAGATAAATGGCGATATATATCTATATATACTGATATAGATATATACTGAGAGAGCTTTTTACTAAAAGGGCATAAATATTCTTTTCGAACAAATGTGAACTTGGAAACGTAACGCACGCTCAACTCTTGCAACGAAATACGACGAGAAAATGCTTTCGTTTTTTATGATTCAGTTTCTAATTGGATTACCCTCTCTTGAGGTCACTCCTAATAGATGAAGCTACTCAGCACCGTAGATGGGATTTAAGCGTGTCAGCGTTTAGAGGCAAACTGCTCGTCACATCTCTAGCCCTAACTCGATCGCCATTAATGTTAAGAGATGTTCGAGAATTCAGGCCTTGATATCATTTTCGTCCTTTTGCTATCGACTATACCTGCAACATTCTACTAATCGTAGCTTTGTTTTCACTGTCGCTGTAAAAACTGTATAATTACTGAGTAATGTCTAGGCTACATCGTAAATAGACAAAGTGGTAATACGCCACGCATGCGTACCGAATCTCGATCTCTATGGGGGTCAGGAGGTAACATGTTAAGTAAATAGTATTCAGACAAAATGGGTAATCTATTTCTCCTGGCCTCGACACTAGCCTATCTATGGTTTGAGGGATCGGTGTGTCTAATAGGCAGGGATATGTATAGGTAACAATGAAATCAGAAAATCTCAACAGCATCTCGTAGATTTATTATTTATCATTCAGTTACAGAACGACTTGAGGGTAGTTCCCCATTCAAGCAGTTACCTTGCTTCCATCTATCGGTCCGCTAATACGTGAGTAATAACTGATCTATTCTTAGGAACGAAGTTTTGCTATATGGGTTTGTTTCCTACAGGAGTACTGTTCAATAGGCCTGTTACTTGTACTAGCCTATAGAAAAGCGCGCCTCAGCTTGTTTCTAGCCAAAGGCGGAGTGTGCGTTCTTCATCCTAGGTTTTTGTCGAGACAAATTTCACGGATTCACGAAAGCCATCAACATAAAATGGTGCTAAATGGCCCAACGATTCTATATATTTACTATATAAACGGGTTTGCAAATTTCTGCTTGTGCTGTTGCTACTGGCCAACTATCGAACAGGTCGATTGATCCGCGTCTGATTCGATCGTCTCTACTTACCTTACTTAAATATCGCTTACCTTGACATTATTAAGCCTACCTACTGCGCCTACTGCGCTAAACAGGACGCTCGCATCACTAACTGTAGCCAGCGTATCCTTTTACAGATCACGAAATGCAATATTAGATCATTTTTGTGCTTGGCAATAGCGTGACGGTGGTACTTCGTCTTGGTACATGATTCAAATCTGCGCTTTTACTGGAACAGATCAATTTATTTATGGAAAAATGGTACACTATTATGTTGCACCCATTTTGACATATAGCTTTATCTAAATAGAGAATAATTCAGCCATAAGGGACAGCAGCTGCTCAAGTGAGATGCTCCTACAGTCGCAGCATTGGCTTCTTATTAAGGCTGTACTCTAAGCACCGATCTATTGATCCCCTACAATATATAAAAATGCTTATTTCAGTTTACCTGCGTAGCTATACGGGCCACAGATTCTGAACCTGTCGGATGAACTGCATTTTTGATTGGATCATGACGCGCTTGATGTTGGCGATGGCTGAGCGTAGCTCATGTACTAACTAATTGTGGTTTTTAAACCTGATCAGACTGAGTTGCATTTAACATTGCGTTGGTTGAATTGGTCCCGATATCACGGCGGACGGGAACTCGAAATCTGTGTAGGGCAAAGAAAGGGGTGGATAGTGGCGCCTTCCTTTGCAGAAAGCATTAAAAAATACAGGTAGATTACGGATGGAAGACCCAATTAGGTAGACTGCTTTTACCTGTCACGATGCCTTCATTGCAAAAACGATTCGACCCGTACGTCACACTTTACTTACCTAGAAAGCGTCGACCTGTGGGTCATTCTGGATGGAAAGAGCCTCGATTCATAATGCACTCAGTCAATGGTCATGAAGTCTACCTCTGTATTTATTCTACCCGTAGCTGAACCGATAAGCGTGGCGGGTGATTTGAACGACAGGCGGATCTATTTACTTGAGCGATATGTGTGAACTGTAAATGTACTATTATTTTAACAACAAACAAAAAATAGCACAAAGATACCAACACATCAGATATTATATTCTGATGTGATATTGGCGTCGTTGGAAGGCGTACAACACTAGTCCCGTTTCTAGTTCCTAGGCTAAATAATTAGGCTATCTTTGTGTTGTCAAAGTTCAATGACCAAGACCAAAAAGCTCTCTATCCAGAGATGCTATATCGTTTGAACATATCGCAAAAATAAGCTCTGCTTTGCGCTTTACCGTGTTCCCATATATTTGCACAATAGACAATAGGTTAATGAATCGGCGTACCGTCTTGGACGACCAGTCTAAGCCAGACTGAACGCTCGTTTTGCCTTTTTTTTTAACAAACGTTTCAACTGCTCGGGGTCTCGTTCCTGCCTGTCAACCAGTATTCCTGCACCTTTGGGTGCATGCACAATATTGTCATGGTATGATCATAGAAAGTCACACGTATTCTCCTATGCAAATACGTAATCGCAGGTTCCGACGGAAGGAAGGAACTTATTGGTCTACCGCTCTATACGCAACCGGTCGATTCGATTTCGCTTCAGTCAAAAAAAAAAAGGCGAAGTGGTAGAACGACGAATTCCGGTTGCCTGGCTAGTCAGTGGCGTCACGTTCAAGTCATCTAGACAGTATCGCAGGCGGATGACTATGCCGTAAACGGACATTGCCTGGCTGGAGGTGTGAGCAGCTTCGGCAAAGAGTTACCAGCCGTAGAGATGTCTGCCGTAGACGATCCACCTCCTCCGTGACGCGGCCCGACGTCGATCGCGTCGAAGCGTGACCACAGCATCGGACGCTATATACAATGCTAGGCTAGGTAGCAAAGACACATCACCCTAACCAAGTCAGGTGATCTAATCATACCCTAGCCGTTTGGTCCCTGTCTTATACCAATCGGTACGGGGACACTTCACTGGGGGACTCCGGCGGAAATCCTCCCACGCAGCGGCCCTTACAAGATGTACCGTAGTAACAAGTGACGGGGCTGGTGAGGGAAACAAATACTGATTTTTTTTGTCTGTCGCACAGATGGAACAATGAATGTGTGAAGGACAAACCCAAACACGGCGGAAGACGACTGCTGGATAGGTACTGGTTGCGGCGACTGTCCTTGTCATGGCCGAGGGATACAATATATTTGAGGAGTTGTCGACTCATCATACAGTTTTGAGCTTCCTTTGACAGAGCAAATATAGGAAGGGACTGGGGGTAACATGTTTCTGCTCGTTAACAGGGCAAATGCCGACATTTGATTGGAAAGTGGTAAATGCAGAAAATTGTTTGTTATTATGATTATTTTAACTAGAAACCATAGGTTCGATCTGTACGGAAAACTTCTGTTGAGACCAAGAATTTTTAGCTGGTTCAACAAAAGCAAATAAAGCGTTCAAAAGGTTGCCCGATGACTTCGCGGAACGTACACAACCCTTGACAAAAATCATCCTCCATCGAGCTTCAAAGGAGATCTATTGTGTAATAATAACCAGTGGCTGCAAAACTATCATACAAAAGCACCAAATGAATAAAATGTCATTAAGGATTACCAGCGATATACAGCATACGACAAAATTTACAACACTACCTCCGTGGCAATACCTTGAAATATATTTTAAAGATCCAGTGCCATCTTGGTAGTATATTTAATATAGTATAACTATATAAAGCTAGACGATGCGGTGCATCTGTGAAAAGAAAGAATGATTTTTTTTTTAGAAATTCTCTTTAACGGAATCGATGCGGAGTGAAAAAGATGGCGGAACTATTATAACAGAAAAACGATCAGTATGTACTAGAGAAAAATATTGTTGTTCAAAAAAACTATTAATTAATCAATAAACTAGTGTCGAACAATCAATTTCAAAAGCCAGAAAGCGTCGTTCTTCATGGATATCTGACGTTTACTTTTAATTGTTAGATATAGCAATTTCTCGGCGTCAGGTCGGGCTCAAAACACCCTGATACGGAGAAGGACCACAGCCTCATCAGCGACTGACAAACGGTCTCTTTTAATTCCAATACGTAGTTACAGACGTACATCAATGCATCTAACCGCTTGTGGGTCTCTAACGAGAATCCCTTTATGAGACAGGAACCCGTTGAATCTTTGTCTTAAACAAATAGAATCGGGTTTTTTTTTATTGTCCAACAGTCGGCCTATCCTGCCACAATATCAGCATTGCTGGCCTAGTAGCTGAGCGAGTTGAACCCGGCACAAATCTCCCCTGCAGAAAGAAAGCTTTGCCGTTGGCTTCCCAACGACTTACTCCACTTCAACCAATACCATCTGAACCGATTCGCGCGATGTACTTCTTTGTATAGTAGGACCAAAAGACGAGTAGGCCATAGGCCAAGTGCTTTTTCGGCCTGGGGCACACGCCGCGTTTGTTCCACCTGCGCCGAGCGTTTGCCGTTGGCGCGGTCGCCTGTTTTAGGTTCAGTGGCCGCAGCCACTCTTAAAATTTTGTTGCTCCCGTAGTGGCAGAAAAAAGATTAATGAAGCTCTTTTAGATTAGCAGTCACCTTACGACGAGATGGCCAAAATGGACGAGCAACAGAGTCGCAGCAATCGACGGATATTAAGCGGTCGAGGGTATCACAATGGAATCCAGCCAGCAACTGTCGACGCTGCAGGAACCGGGCCTAACTCGAGGTGATATAAGCCCCACTATAATGCCGGTATACTTTCTTTCAGCCATCGTGATCACGAACCTCCTGTCTTAACTGATACACTTTCGTCGCAGCTTTTTCCCTTCGATAACTATCGAAAGATACCCTGTGAAGAACTAGACACCGACCTCCATTCCTGATTAATAAATGACACTTTGAAATCCATCCGATGTATGCGAACCAGCTTCAGCGGCTCTGACACCATTCTTGCTTTCGTATCGCTCGGACGACCGAGTTACGTCGACAACAGTCCCCATTTTATGGACAGTAGATTCACTGTGATAGTATTTGTGCTAGCGCTTCAAGTACGAGATATAGAAAAAAAAAAAAAAAGAGTACCATATCTGGGTTAAATAACGAGATTGGGTCATATAGAAAATACCTTAATGGCAAGGTATACGGTAACCAGGCGGACTGATTAAGTGTGAGTGGATAATAATGAGAAAGCAATGCTAAGCTTGAATTGCTGAAGCGTCGTGTCTACATATAGCAGTAAGTATTGGGGAGTGATGTGCTTGAAGGCAATAGCATTATGAAGCTGGCCGGCAACAACGGTTAAAAACGTTAGTGCTTCGTAGCACTGGAACCTATTGTAGGAACGAACGGGTGTGTACAAGGTGGTGAACTATGTGGTATCTAAATAGTGTCACTATAGAAATTAAGCGCCGGTCATTGTTAGAACTATGTCAACATCTTTTTTCTCCAGTAACTTTAACTTAAAACAATATGTATTCATTACTTTATGGTGAATACGCTTGTTCTTCAAATTCGGTCAGCAATGTTTTATATGGCTTCAATGAAATGGCAACCTGAACTTTGTTCTAGAAGAGCTTCACAAGTTTTCATGTGAAAAGATGAATCAGCATTTCCTACCATCTGATGACTGACATTATCCCCGAGGCTAATTTTTTCAGTTCAATCCAGACGTACCCCCCACTCTATTTAGGCCACCCCATCTTGTTCTCTATCGAAGCTCGCACTATATTAACTATGGTGGCGAAAGAAACCGTAGGAAAGCTACTAGCCTCAGCAACTACATACCCTCCTGATTAACACGTCAACATGGCAGATGTATCAGGAGACTATCGAAACGATTTCGGCGCGCGACGCGAATTCGTCACCGACACTGACTGAGAACATCACTTCGGTCTAGCCGCATACAAGAACAACTCCTTGCTCATAAACTAGTTCCCCTTGCGGAACCGGGCCCGCGTGTACCGTTGTCTGCTTGTTTGTCCCTCTGTTTACAGACAGATATTGCCTTTGAGTTTATCTGCTCAAAAATTCACTCAATGCTTACAAATCGAAATGTATATATACAATTTACGAAGACAAAGCTCAAGGATTGACTAAACCAACCGTCGTCAATACGTGATACGATCGACAAGAACAAACCAAGACCCTTCACCGCATTTACCCCCAAATGGGCGATGCTGTTTGATGCCCAGAACAAGTAAATGAATGTCAAAGTGAATCAATCGTGCTGATAGCGTGAGATGTCGCGAAATGAGATTCGGAACTGTAACTTATTGTTCCCGATTCGACCTCCTACGCAGATTTCTAAGTTGAAGTCGCGGGATGGCAAGCGGCCCACGACGATATCTGAACGCCAGAAGTAATTTGTCTCGGGGCGATTTGAAGCACGAAAAATACATAAGACACTTTTTTTTCTCTCTTGATCTAACGCCCGAATATAAAATGAAAAGTCGAAAGCGTCAATTGAGCAAACAGTGAAAAGTTAGGCTATCTAGCAGATCATCATTTGATCTGATCTTTTTTACCGCTTGTTGTCAATATAGTTAATTGTTTTTATCGATATCATTGCATAGAGCTAGACGCAGCTGTAATTTTGTTAATAACGAGTTTTCTTCGAGAAACGTTCTCGAACAGAATCGATGAAAACTAAGGAACATAGCAGAATTTCTATATCAGAAGAATTACCGGTAGGTGCCCAATAGGAGTACTGATATAGAGAAAAACTCGCTCTCCACCTATTTTCCATTGCAGTTGGCAAAAAAATCGTTGCTACGTCACATCACTGTGAACAAAAAACCTTTGACCCCATCAGCTCAATGCGGCCGTAGTATAATGCCTACAATACGGTTGCATCTCTATCAGTTCAACGTTGACCGAACAGTCAGACTACGGTCGCGTCTCCATTCCCGGCACGGGGGCACACGCTTGACAATCTGCCGGTGTCGTTGGTTGCGCGTATGGAACGCTAGATCATTACGACAAAGTGTGCCCATATACGCATTGGATGTTTGCTAACATCTCCGGCGTACGACTTGAAGCATGTCGTCTATTCGGGAACAGGAAAGCCTGACTCGGGGTGTTAGTCAACTGTTTCTGAGGTGTTGTCTGAAGGCGGAGGTGTTGTCACACGAGCTACGACTCATCGATGATGTTAGAAATACATCGGTATCGGACTTCGAGCAGCGTTTGTAGGGGCTGGGCTCACCTCTCAAGACTGAAGGGCGAAGATCGCAAATCGTCAGAGTGTTCCAATAACATTTCGTAGTGACGCAACCACTATCTCATCGGTGACGTTCGGATGTCGAACGGATTGGATATATCGAGAAATGATCGGTGGTCATAAACATTTGGATGACGGAAAGCTGGTTATATGGCCAGCCCGCACACGAGCGGAAGCCGTGTGCCACCCAAGTGAAAAGACGACCGACGAAGATCAGCTGAAGGCGGAGCTTCGGAGAGAAACTTACGAACTAAGCACTCATTGTCGGTGACGAAGTGTGAAGCCTAGAGGCTTCGTGGTACATTTCGGTCGCACAGAATCAGAACATGACTCATCGAAACTATTTGTAAATGAAAAGACAATTTGATGTAAAGATAGCCAGTCTATTTATCTGTTTTGGCAAAAACCTAGTATATTTTATCTGGAATCAACGAGCGGTGCCTTAGTCAACCGGTCAGACTGGGCGCCTGGGTTGCCCAACAGATAAAGATTACTACTTTGTACTGCAGATTTCTCGATATTATTAGCAGTGTTGCACTTGTACATTTAGAACGTTTAACGAATTTTATATATATATATATATAAAATTC
>NW_019211457.1:1718931-1784785 GCF_002443255.2 Varroa destructor | reverse complement strand
ATGTTTGTAAAAAGACTTCCGATTTATTTTGTCGGATATCATTAGAATATCAAAGAATACCACCATAGCGTTATAGGCGATTGAAGATTTTTGAATAAACAAGAAATCATGAAGATTTTCTCTTATTTTAAGAGATATCCTATGACTATAACGCTCCCTTACCCCATTAGTTTTGCAAGACTAAAGCCAAGGCAAAATCGCCAACCTCTTTGCTTGCTTCAACATACTTTCCCATCATCGGGCAGAAAGAAGCGCCCACACATCTAACCAGCAATAAACACGTATCCCACGTAGCCTTATCGTCTGCAATAATAGCAATAGTTTAACCGTAATTGACAGGCGTGCATTAGAATCAATTGCCGGACCCGTGGGGCGGGTCGAGCTAAATCAAATACATAAAAATATATCAATACCAGTTTAGTTTGTGTCCTAGCAGCGCCGAGAGTATGAAAGAGAGTAGGCTAAGCCTAGTAACATGCACGCGAGGCAGATATCGTCTGCTCCAGGGGCAAAAGTCGTGAGCATGGGAAGTGCGAGGAAAAAATAAGAGAGAGAAAAGTTTCCGTTGTTTGTCACAAAAATTGCACGGTATGCAACACAGCTGAACATTTTATGCTCATCGTGGACAGTCGTGGCCACGGCCGCGAAAGCACAACAACCACGATATTGATCACCCGACGACATTTGCGTTAAGCGCTGATGATGTCCCTGTATCAGTACGAAGGAGATCATTCTAAAGAAAGCGGCAGAGGAAACGAGGCTAGAGAACAATAAGAGATCTGCTGTTTTTCGTATTTTGATGACCGGCATACGTTGTCTCTCGTTTGTAAATTATTATTGCTGCGGTTATTATTTTCGTTTTGGTAGGACATCATAGATCTTATGGCACCAGCACCCGTTCCACTTCCTAACGGGTTCGCCGGCATCTACTGTGCAAACTTTTTGGAATCTTCTTATCTTCCAACGTCTGGCATGATGTCAACCGCAGATGAGGATCAGCTGCTGTTGACATAAACTCAACCGAGAGCACTGGATTATTGGCGGTCGTTTAAGCAGCAGTGCTTAAAGGCAGTAAAAGGGAATTGATTGTTCGAAAAAAAAATTCTTCATATTTTTATACGTATGATTTAAGTATGCTACGCGTGAAGACCAACGTCATCGCTTCGCGGAACAGTCGGATTGCATTGCAGTAATAGTCGGTTACAAGCAATTTATTACATCGTATATATTGATTACTATTTGTATATATATCCCATCTATTTGAACAAAGAATAAATCTCAATAATATTAAAGGTACTGGAGTGCTCTCGTTACCTTCCCTATATCATAAACTTAACTATCCGACTGAGCTGACAAAAACAGACTATTTACTGCACGATCTGATTTTTGTGATATTGATTCTAAGGCTTCGGGTCATAAAAAATGTTTTTTGTTTCTGGCACGAATATTATTATTTTTTTAATTTATTTACCGAAACTCTTCCGTAGGGTACAGTAGAAATTGGCTCGTCTAAGATAACGGACAATTAAATTATTTTCGAGGTACGAATATACGTCGCACAGCCAACGTCGTATTCTATTCTACATGGAAGTTGAACTTGCGTCACTTGCTTCTGGGAAAAAGTTTTTACCTTATCGTATAGCGTAGCTAGTCATTATGTGCACCGCAAATAGCTAACTGTGTTTTCCTTTCAATTTACTATGGGAAATCAAGCTGATTGGCCTGTAGGCGACAGACCAACTTCCAATTTTACGCTTTTAAAGTTGTCTGTAGTTAAATGGTAACGTCTATGCATTGTATTAGCCGTACTTCATAAACGAAACTTGTCTATCAAACTCGCCAGATAATCAAATCAGGATTCCGTTAACCAATAGTCGTGTGCTCTGAAGGTATCCTGTTATACGGAATAATTAATAAGCAGTTTCCACTTAGTTTATTGAGTGTTACTCATACCACCACACGTATTACGGTACAGATCTTTTTTTAGCGCCCTTTATTAACTTACCACCTATCGGCTACGCAATGTCTCTAGCGAAACGTCGTGTGTTACCTAGAATACAACCAATCGTCGACAGCGTTTGTTCTGCTGAAAACGCTTCCAAATGTACTCCAAGATGGAAGTGCGACGCGGCAGTTCCCATACAATTGTAGATATCCGGGCGGATCTGCAAACCCCATAAAAGATTGGCTTGTAATTGACCCGTCGGCACTGTTTTCCCGATTCCTCCAGCTGCCCGATTTACAGATTGTGCCAAGAACTATACGTAAAAACAGCGTTGATAAAGACAAACGTCCTGTAGCCGAAATGTGAAAATGTTCATTTGCTTTTACTGCCTTCGTCATCGTCGTCGTCGTCGTCGTCGCCGTCGCCGCTACCGCCGCCGCCGCCGCCGCCGCCGCCGCCGCCGCCGCCGCTAAATGTGACGACCACTCGTTACTGGAGTAGTTACCATACTGGAAGCAATATTCACAGCGCATCTTTAATTTCTAATTACTTCTGTTCAGCATCATCATCGGACTGACATACAAAATGATGGAACGGCCGAAATCGCAACTTAGTTCGAACATGACTCAGTCTGCTACATTATTGTTAGTTACAGTTACAAAAAAGGACAAGTTCCCCAGCTCAATAGTCAGATGACGACGAAGAATAATGTACTGTGTATTACTAAATTTTGCGACCACTACGCCTTTAATACAACGGTAGAAGCACGAAAAACAGCATAAGGTCCTAACCCCTATTAATCATCGAGTCAAATCATTATATGGGATAAACTACAAAACTTTTACATGCGATCCTATTAAAATGGCGTCAAATATAGGGTATTACAGTGACAAGAGTTGGTGTGTCAATAACGAGTAGGGTACAGAATTGAACGACTTGCCTTCCTTCTAGGACGAGGCTGTCCCTACCCTAAATTTCGAATGGCTTCTCCAACATTTAACATCAGCTGCAACATCAGTAGGACAGATCAGCCGCCTGCATTTAGAGCTTTTGTTAATAAGGTAGCTCGTAGTAACAATAACAGTAACAATATACAATATATATATACTAGTGACAATACACAACAGCCGTGATATTGTTTACAGCCGGCCTTCACCACTATATCCCCCTATAGACCTCACTGGCCTCGTGGAGGCCACTCGATTAACCAGGTGACGGGCGCCTTTAAATACGGCAATGCGTTCACGCAAATGTTGGAACTGCCTATTACGCGCAGATTTGCTACTCAATGAAAAATGGAGAGCCAGCCATATGTCTGCCACAAATATGGTAACGCGCAGGGAACGCACATCTTGAAAACGTTGTTGCATGGTAAAAATCAGCACGCGATTATCTACAGCATCGATATATAATTGCACAGTCGGTTCAGGGCGGGGTAAGTGACGGTGAAGTTTAACTTGAGAGAAGTTTGCATGAAGATAGAGAAAAAATGAAGGGAAGGTTTAAGAAACTTAATAGCGAGAAAAAATGAAGGGAAGGTTTAAGAAACTTAATAGCGAGAAAAGTTCAAATCGTTTAGTAAAATTAGAGACGATGTGATCTATGCGACAGATATGCATCTGTTCGAGTGCATTGCCGTCGTTGGTTCAGATTCCAGCCTTCGTGAATGTTTATCATGGCATATGGTTACCATGTCATTTCGTCAGTCGGTTGAAGAAACCCCCCCGTTGGGCCCAGCAAGACCCACTCTCTCGCTGGATTTTCTAGTAGAAGCATGTCGCTGATGCTGTACCGAAGAGGCGATTTCAAAGACTTGTTCAGGCAATAGTAATAACTAACGTAGTTGACCAATATAGAAGAACAAATAGATACAATTTGCAGCTAGAATACGTTAATATTAGGGTATAGTAACATACATATAACAGCTATATGTGGTGGTCTAACGAATTTTTTCGTAGCTACCATTTCACGGAACCCTTATATTTGTGTGTAGATTAAGCTGTTATGGAAAACATTTCTTCCAGTAGAGTTTCCGTATTTAATTTTAACGTATCTAGCGGATAGAGGAACAGGAAAATTTTTGCCCAGCTACCCACGGCTACAGCCCAATGACATCCCTATTAGTTATAGTATTTCGTAAAATTTATAGTATATACACTTTTCGTTTGGAATCAAAACTTGACAATTGTCGTTTTATCGTTTTTATTCAGCTAACGTTATTCTCAGCGCCCGCGTTCATTCATAAACTGAGCACTCCGACGAATAGAAGGTTCCGGACGAATTTCCGTCAGGTCATCACCGCGAAAATCCGACTTTGCTTAATAGTGTCTGCACTGCAACAGCGTCAACGTCGATGCTGTCAAAGGCCAAAACCACTTCAATAGAATTACGCGCCAAGCAAATATATTACGTTCATCATTGAATGGAACAGGTACGTCGCTATGTTGATAGGGTGGTAGCGAGCCTCATCCTTCCACAAACAGCGTCCGTGTAAAAAAAAACTGTGCGCGTGTCGGTCAGCGCTGATGGCTTTTTTCTATTTTGAAAGAAACAACTTCCGGTCGACGTCGCCGGAAGGCGTTCTGCTCCTTATCCACTATTATCAACGGCACCAGCACCAGTGGCAGTGCCTCTCATTTTGGCCGCGCGGTTGGTTGACACTTGTATTTTTCCATTTCATGTTGCCGTCCATGGAAAAATGCGACTGAAGTCTGCTATGCTTGCTGATCAAGAGGACTCACGGACCATCATCTGTGACGTTTTTGATCGATTCGGCTGGCGTCAACAGCTGAAATGTCTGCGCTTCAAGTTAAATTCGTCTACGCACTGGAATTATTATTCTCTAGTATTATTAGTCTCTAACTGAGCCGGAGCCATCTCTAAATAACTAATATTCAAATGATGTCCTATTATCTAGTATCAATGCTTCGGCTTGATGCGCCCTTCGTGTGTAGGCCTGCTGCGGCAATCGTTTAGATATCGGGAATATCGGATCGCTTTAGCCTTCATAAGAGTTGCTTGCTTCTTGGCTACTAATACGACAGTTGATAGCGATCAGTGAGTGATAGGCAATGCTGTGAGGCCTGCGTCTGATGATCAGCTGAAGTAGTCATTGCGAAGTTGTCCATACAATATCCTGCTGGTACTCTTCCGTTGTGACGTATGAAAAATAAGATAAAAGCTCTGGTTTAATGTGGCGCTCATTTTGCTAGCCTATATATTTCGTTTTCATTACAGGACCAGACTGCCGCTCTTGTCGTCTCCATTGTTACCTTTGGAGCGATGACAAAAACCTCTACGAACATATTCCCCTCGGGTCCGAAGCCCGAAACAAACTGCACGTTTCCTACCCATTTCACACCCGGTAGCTACAGCCACGCGTCAGTATTCTTGAGCGTCATTTTAAATCTGGCACAGACGAGGGCGCTACAATACCGCCTGGCGCATAAACGATATTTACCGCCACTTCGCTTAGTGTACCGTCCGCTATTACTGCTGCTGCC
Organism: Varroa destructor; assembly: GCF_002443255.2. NCBI lineage: Eukaryota > Metazoa > Arthropoda > Arachnida > Mesostigmata > Varroidae > Varroa > Varroa destructor. Next base: position 1,779,337 of record NW_019211457.1, on the reverse strand, counting down.
ACCGCCGCCGTCGTTATACTGCGGTACGAAATGCTTAACAGAAACCTTTAGCACAGACGGCAACCGCTCCGGCAGCTTCAGCACGCAAATGGAAGTCTTTTTACGGATCCCTTCGAACTGCTTGGTGGCCGAGGCATTGTAGAGACGACTCAACGCAGAGACGGCTGACGCGGATCAGACCCTCTCGGGCCACATAAAAGCATCCGGCTGCCGGGTGCTTGTATGTATATGAGCCCAGCAAATCACGTAATGTCGAAATACCCTATAGATGGCTGCTCACCCCGAACTCTGCAATCCGTACCTTTGGCAGGTAGCGGGGCGCATGGGATCAGAGTCAGCTAGCTTGATGGTTTGGCCGAGCTCAGCGCCCGACATCTCTGTTTGAGCTAGCTTACCGGAAACTGTGATGGCAAAAGCAGCAACGCTGGCAATCATGGTGCCCATGATAGAAAAAACGCAAGAGGTACTGGCCAAAGAATGGATTCGTTTCGCCTTGCGCTTGACTCCGGCCGACGAAGGCAAACTAGGCTCGCTCCCTTATTTATGCGTGTAGACAACTAAGTAAGCGATAGTTATTCGCCCTGTGCCGATGACGGTATTCAATCAGCGGCACGGATAGCTGCCAATCTCTTCGACCTTTTGAGGCAGTTGACGACGGTTTAAGATTTTGCGATGCGCCTCGGACCCGCTTTGCTGCCGGCGAAAAGTCTGTTAGAGATGTTAGCCTCTGCTATCACATTGCCGTATGATAGGATGTATAATGTTGGAATGCTGGTGTGGTTGACTCCGAAGGGCGGCGGCGGGCAGCAAATGGTCGGGCGGATGGGAGTCTACACCGGGTTCTGCAAAACGTGAAGTGATCGCCTTCCAGCATCATTCGTCATTTCCATACCGAAAGTAGCGTGCAGCCCTTGCGGCCGCCGGGAACAGCTACGTAGTAGTATTGATTTAAGTTTTGACTCTTGACAGCTGACGCAAATCGGCTGTGCCGCGGCATCCACTGCGAGATGGCGACGGCGGTTTTTTTGCAGCGTCATTCAAAGCCACTGCCGCTGAAATGGCTCTTGTCGCGCGTCCAACGAACGCGCATGCGAAAGAGTTCGCAGTCAGCAGCGACCCGACAGACTGAAAGAAGCGCTAGTGGACAGAATTGCAAGCGACCAGTGTGAGCGTAGCCTCGTACAAGCGGAGGCATAGGGTAGTAGTCGGACAAATTGGACAGCTTCAATAGGTCCGTTGAACGAGGACACATGGGCTGAACAACCGACAGGCAGATGGACGGATAGATATTGTCGCGCACATGCAGCAAATTGAACGACGTTGAAAGGTCCTTTATTGCTCGTCTGCTATTGTTGTTGTTGTTGTTGTTGTTGCTGCTGCTGCTGTGGCCGTCGTCATCGTGGAAAAACTGCGAGCGGCAGTCGCTGCTGTTGGCGTAGGCGGGAATTATAAGTGATACGAGAAAGAGGCCAACCTAACTTCTGCTGTACAGACGATGTGGAGGAGCGGCTACTGCTTCGGGTCGGCTTCGCGACAAACACGAGCGATGGCCGAACGAGCCGCGCTCAGAATAGTCCTGCTCAGTTTCTCTATGGAACACTCACGGCCGATGCTGGGCGGTTACGTCTGGCTGTAGCCAGCGGCGACTACCTAGCCACACAAAGCATAGGATACCTGCATTACATTGATTCGCTTTTGAATGGCCGCCGGAAAGAGGCAGTCTGACATAGCAGGAATAAAACGGAAACGTAGAAAGCACTAGCGGCTAGGGCGGTGACGCTTAAGGCGGGGGCTTACCAAGTAAAACAGCGGCGCCAGCGAAATCCGGCGAAACGCAGTCGGTCCGGCAGATTTGACGCCGTTAGGTTAGAGCAAGATGGTAGTGCGCTAGTTAGAGTTTGAAACCGGTAAATATGTTGAAAACAGAAAAGTTTGTGCATGATATGGTCAGAAAGAAGGAATAGCTGTTGCTTCTCTATAATGTTTGTATAAGCGGTCGGGAATAGTCGATGCTGCTGGCAGGTAGGCTGATGTGCTTATGTTATCTAAGGTTAGCGGGATGGCTATAGCCAAGCAACGACCGACCATGTGATTTGGTGACGATTTATAGAATCGCCATGTTAAATACGTCTATCAACGGTAGAATGGCCCTAATAAAATTGATTTGATCAGAAATGCGGATGACGATGGTGGACGGCGCAGTGACATCCACCAGCAATCACCCAAACTAGTATCTTGATGTTATCATTACTTAACTTAGTAGTTACAACTAATTTATAGTTAACCACATTCTGTTGTTGTTGTTGTTGTTTAAGAACAAGTATAAATGTATACATGTGCGGTTGCAATTTCGCCATTCGAGATTTCGTCGCAAGTGTACCCTACTTATTATTAGTCTTATTAGAAATATTTTTTTTGATTAAAAAGAAGAAGGTAATACGTTACGCAAGCTAGTTTTCGCTTCTCTGCATTATCTCTGTCCTATTCGAGCCTTTCCTAAAATTCAACTGTTTTCGCAACCACGTTCCATTATTTATTATACAACAGCTATGGGATCCCGTGCAGAGCTGTTCTTTCTTTTCGTCATTCTCTGACCTCGAATATCGATCAATATTCATTTCTCACCGTCTCCTGGTGAGATACATTAAATATGCCGACGGTCTATCTCCGCGTTGTCGAAGTCGTGCCGTCCCATGTCGCCCGTCATCTTCCATGTGTGCAACCCCCTCGTAGATGCATATAAACCACTCAAATAACGGCCCCCGACTTCGCCCGATCCCGTTGCAACACAGTGTTTGATACAACTACCCACACTAGATTCTCACAGTAATTCAGGCTGCAACAAGTCGTGCAATAGACTCGTTCTATTTACTACGAAGTAGATTTGGTGGACTGAATCAGCCGATCTTCTTCGGTGAAAAATAGGTAACAGAGTATTATTATAACGCAAAGACATTTGCAAAAAAAAAGAAGGGTCTAATGAAAGTCAATGTGATGTTCCCTAAATGGAAAAAAAAATCAATAAGAACGCGTGTATATTACAGGTGCAGCATGGAGACGGAATACTCGGACCGGCCAATGGCCCGTAGCACTTATTTGCTCACGTTCTGTTTCGACAAACTGCCCAGCCATAAGTGAAAGGCACTTCCTTCCAAATATTTCTAGACTGCTAGAAAGATTTCTAGTAAGCTACCATAGTAATTAGTCATGTGTAAAAGATACGGATCGTACAAACGAAGGCTCATCCCATCCGTGAGAGAAACCAGTACGAAACGTCCAATCGCTGCGTGCGGATGCCAATGCGCACGTTCATTTACACGAAGAGAAGACAGAAAACAGTTAAAAATTATTGCTGCAACTATTATTGGCACGGGGACAAGAGGGATCGATGACTGGTCAACTCATGAAGAGAAGGACGGGTCTAATCTGAAAGTCGTCAAGTATCCAAAACCGTCCTAACCATTAACCGCTCCCGAGCTCGAAACATTCAATGGGCACACGATGCACTAGGAGTAAAAGATTCGGAAATTACGACAATGGGTCTATGTGTTGCCGCTGAAACAAAAAAAAATCATTGAGCCCAACGCCACGTGGGCCCAGTCGTTCGTTGTCTAATTGAATCACCATAACTCGCCGTGGCAGAACTAGGGATCAGCGAGTTCTTGCACAACGTCAATGATATTCCCAAAACGCAGCTTAGCCAAGCATTGGTTACACCCTCGCATTTGTCAAGGAAGTCGATAGCTGACTTCGTTGATATATATTGATGATCCTGAGATGGTGGTCGCAGCGGTAAATTGTAAGGGATTGTTTCAATAGGTTGGACACTGACATATCGAAGATAGACTTGGTCACAGCTGACGTGCGTCATGCGAGAAAGAAGAAACTCAATGATTCGCAAATCAGTGTAGCTGTCTTCGTCCGTGTGTGTAGTCCTGCCGGCAGCAGAGCTCGCTGTTTCGAGTCGAACCGGCCGTATCTAAATATTAGGCAACTTGTTTCAGTAAAAAGGAGTCGTTCTATATATTCCGAGGGCAATACTATGTATATAGAAATGAAGACGCGTCCTTCTCTGGCTTACTTCCTTGGAAAACATCGACACGATTGCGTAGCTAATTAACAAGGAACGTAATATCATGCGCTGATAAAACACTGTTTTTTGCTATTTTTTTTTGTTTTGAAAACGCTGGGAACTGCTGGTTCAGGTCTGCCAATGACATATACCACATCAGAGGAGTAATGAAATATAAGAGACATCACTGCTCAGACCATGCTCGCAGTATGAGCTATATACTCCATTCTATGTCGCTAGTTCCGTATGCAAAGATATATTTCCACAAATCGAAACTTGTCCTAATGCTCTTCTGGAGAAAGCCTATAAAAGCAAAGAGCTTCCCTTCGGCTTGAAACAATAGGCCACTAAGTCTTTCGTAAGCAAAGCTAATTAAACGTACACTGTTCGTGTTCTATAGAACGTCTGCTTCAATCCCTACCAAAGCAAGTTTGTGCTGATGTACTCCTGCTTTCAGTTCTCCTCTAGAAGTCGCAACAACAAAAATTGACCATATTCCCGCTATAGGAAATTCTCCCGCTAAATCGCAGCAAAACCCCCTCTCTACTGCGTTTATCTCGCGGTGTCTATTTCTTCCGTTCGCTTGCTGAGTGCAGTTATCAGTTGTGCTCCGTAGTAGAGGATCGCCTTCACTACTGGTGATCGACCGTCTTGTTTTCCCCGCACGGTGTCCTGATTCAATCGCTTCCGCGGCTACAAGATTTCGCGATAAGGGTAAACAGACGGCGGCAGCGGGCAAGCCGGATCGATTCGTTTAGCTTGTCCCTGTTTTTCCGGTCGCTCGCTGTTCATTCTGAAGAGCCGCGTTTTTGGTCATCTTCGTCCTTTGAGGACGAGCGTGTAAATGAGAACTGACGAGAAGCGGACGAGCCGATCATCTCCTAGTTACTGTGAACGGATCGGTAATACGGAACTGTTGACGTCGTCTAACACTCGAGTCATTAGGTCCAATTATCAGACGAGCGAACGGTGGCTTAACCGAATTAAGCCTTACGACGACGACGGCACGAAGGACTGTTAAAGTTTTAGTCACTCATATCTGACGTAATGAAGATTGGCGCAAATGGCAAAGTGAAACTTCTAGCCAGCATGCTGTAACAGCGTCTATAATAAGTGGCAGCCTACATCAACCAATGCTAATCATCGAAGGCATGTACGAAAAACTTATATCGATCCGAGAGATGTAGAGTATTTAATTGCGTCCGATTACAACTGTAACCGATTAGATGATAATTTCCCTTGTTTTGAGGCCTTAACAGCTAAACGAACGAACAGTTCGTTTAGATCGGGAACTTCTTCAACGTCCAGGAAACCTCGCCTGTATTTTTTTAGTCCAGAATGCAATTTTCGGTACAACGCTTAGTCCTATTTGGCAGAGTGGTTTTTTGCTGCCCTTTTTCCACCCGGCCTACTTGTCTCACCCAATAATAATTTTCACCACATATCGCGTTTTTATTACACCATTTTAAGATCAAATCTTCGAACCATATCAATTTAGAAACCCTTATGTCACCAATGTCCATGTCCGACAGGCGGCTATTTAAAAGCACGAAGCTTCCTTATTGTTGTGTCCCCTTGTTAAGCACATTGTAGACTTATAGTGCTACTTGAATCCGGTGTCTTCAATTCATTTTGGTTTGCTGCTGTCTGACAACAAATCTGACTTAACATGGGTTGTTACTTTTATCGTTGTTGTTACCGCCGTAGCCTTTTCGTGCGAATTCGTTGATCGAGTTTCAAGATTCATTTAAGTGTTATTAGCTACTGCTTTGCCTGCTATCTTATAGGCCTGCAAAGGACACTGCTGAAGCCACGCTTTGGTATGATGAAGATATGCGCCATTTTACGATTGTTTCATTGCTGCCAATCATTTGCGAACGATCGCATACATACATATATATATATATATATATATATATATATAGGGAAACAATAGATTATATGTAACAGTTATTGTTCCATACGTACAGCAGCGTCAGAAGCCAGCGGCGTTCGTGTTCCGTCACCGGACAACAGTTTCGTGGGGTACAATGTTCCATTACGATGCCGTTCCCAAGGCTGTGCGGGCCTTTTGATAGATCAAATTGTTAGAGTCCAGTAACGCCGATTTCTCGAGTTGAAAAGTGAATCATCCCGGATCGAGTCGACTTCATGCGTCGCAAATGCCTACTATGACAATTTGTGCACTAGTTAGAATGAGGTTTCGGCCAATTTACGACTTTGGCCTGGCAAAAAAGAGATTTTTCCTCATTACACTATAGAGATATAACGGCTAGCTACAGCAACAGTCTTTCGAGTCTTCTTCTTTGACATCGATGGTCTATTAGACGTTCCTCAGTAACAGAGATAGCAAAGTTAATGGAAAATATTATTTGGTCTAGAGCAAATTCTTAAAGTTAAATATGTGACGGCCACTATTTCTGTGTAAGTTGATCAACACGTATCGTTAACGATATATACTTAGCATATATAAACTGTTCAAGTGCTGAGTTGACTATGATCCAGTAAGTTAAAACAGCATCATTATTCCTCAGTCGAAAATTTTTCTATTATTTGATGATTTTTTCTTAACTAATATTTCACATTTAATCTAATTGTGCATTCAGAGCTCCTCACCTAATCGATCGCCAAAGATTCGTACCCCAGAACCTCCACACAGTTCATGCAGTCGTGTCACATTTTTTTTTTCGAAAGCTCAGCTTGAACTCAAGTTCTCAACTTACTTATTTTTGTTGTAGTTGTCGCTGCTGTCATTAATTTATTACCATTTTTTTGCACAGTTCGATTACTTTCTTTTCACTGTTAAGTTACTTGATCGGATTCCACCTGTCCGGTCAACTACCCATGCTACCATTCTAACGCACAAGCGACCTTTAACTATAAGCTTCCATAAAAAGATTAGGCCGTTCGAGAAACTGGCAACGTAGAACTCCGGTTGCCTTCGAGCAATTCGCAATCATTTTCTATGGAGAATCGTCTAATAAACCCTTTGACAAAAAAAAAAGTGAGAAAGCCCTTTTTTTTCTTTCAAAAATTCTACTTTGCGCCTGTTTTGTGGAGCTTAAGATACTGGGCCATTTTACCTCGAACTTCTTCAATTAGGAGTTTCTCAGCCGTTGTTGAACATACATTTTCAATAAAAGTAACTTTTGCCCCATTTTGCCACATACGGCCGTATGCGAAAATTGAACAATTTTTGATGTGTATAAGACATGACGTTTGCATCATGCTGTTCTTTTGTCAAGGCAGATTCGGACGTAAACTGATTGTGGCCACTCTTTAGGACGACACTTATGTGGCATACAATAAAGTTTTGCCCACTTGCTAATTATTACTGCGATCATTATGAATGAGCCTGATTAAGGATTTAGTTCTACATAAGTATACGTGACACATATTCATTGCAGAACTCTACTGTGTTTTCGGGAGGTAAAATTAAAGTAAGACGTTGATTACGCTCACCCACCCCGGAACGAGCAGAACGAATCACTTAGAGGACTAATGATTGTTTCGGCAGTCAGGTGATGACCCCCTACACAAGCCAGTCGTATATATTGTCTCTCGTGTCTGGCGATGAGCAAGGCTGATTCTCTACGAGCCGTCAGCAATGGAGCCTTAAGCCTGATACCAGCTGTGTGTACCAATCGTATGTTGTTCTATCACATCGTAGTTGTTTCTGAGAACATGGGATCATGTCATTCCATTACAAGGCTTTATTAATAGCCGTCTAAATTGTGGTCATTGTTTGAGTGTGAGCAGTATTCGTTAGACCAATCGAACGATTTTTTGAACTCACAGCTCTAGGCACGCTCGAATGTGAACAGGTAACGGCCTTCTGTCCACCTAGCGTTAATTTTTTCGCGAAATATCAGAACAAGATGTTTATCTAATCCTGCTAGCAGGCCAGCCTTCCCGCTATCGTAGATGTATGTGTTTGTTTTGGATCGGCTGAACGCATGTCGATAAATAAGTAGCGCAACGTTTTTTCCGCCTCCGTTTCCGTTCGCTCGATTCGTAGCAAACCAAATTTCCTTTCCCGATTATCAGCCGGAGCATAGCTCTCACTACGAGCTCGCAGTCGTAGTACCGGTGACGCATCGACATTACATTACTGTTATCGAGTCGAATACATTGTGGCCTATGCGCTATACGCATCAACGGCGACCCCTTTGGCTGTGACGCGATCGGGAGCTCGAAATACGCGTGGTAATACATCAGCTGAATGTGTGTGTTCCGTCGGATGTCCAAGGTCTTTTGTCGCTTGATCTGTCTTTCTCATCGTCCCATCGCGTACCTTCCCATAGCTCTCGCAGTTGCCGCTTCAAATAGTAGACCTCCACTAGCGGCGTCCGTCTGTTCGTTTACTACAACGTAACTTAGACGCTCGACGATAGCATGTAGCCGTGGAATAGATTGGAGCACCATAGCCGAGCAGGAGCTCCACGTAGAATCCGTCGTTGTCGCCGTTCGCTCTCGCGCTCTACAACCGCCATTCTCCGGCGCTCCTTGAACAGGCGGTCGTGAGCGACAAACCAACGGGGCTTTGTCGCCCACTCTATTCCATTCGCCTTCAGTGGGCAAAGCTACAGCTATCGTCACCATTCATAGAGTGAGCCGGATTCTTCGAAGATGGCTACTACCGGCGGCGGTCTGTTCGTCGATTATTGGCTGCTTATGGGTCAGTTAGCTCCTGCGCGCCGCACCTCGTCACTGACGCCCGATATGAAGCGTTGCCTGTCATTGAACGACCGCTCCTTCCTTCAGAGCTCTACAACAACCGCGGACGTAGCGACGGCCGGAGTAACGGTAGCAGTCGCAGCGGTACCCTAAACAGCTAACACAAACCGGAGGTGACGATTAGAAGGCCAACGAGAAGACCTTTGCGACGACAGCGGTATAGCGCCGAATCGTCGCTGAGCTGGGCGCAGCCAGCAAACAGCGGTCTGCATGTTAGCAGAATGTGTGTTGACTTGACAACGGCTTAGAAATCTTCGAGATACGGAGCTAATTGAAGAATAACTAGAGTCTCGAAGGGAGACGGATCGATGAGAAGATGAAGAGACATGGCTCGCTGTCTGCCACATCTTCTGTACACCGCCACCCTTGAAAAAAAAACTCGGAACTCTTCTCTACAATGGCGCCGTCCGAGTTGTATCGAACACGGACCATTTGTTGGTTATAATGGGCCAGCGACACTTGCTACCATAGTGTGCGGATGTGCTCGCAGGAGCCACTGCTTGTTTCCACGGCGATTACTCGCGACAGCTTCGTATCGAGTACGCGTCACGTTAGCGGTGAGGCGCGCCACTTGCCACAACCGGAACATCTGAAGAGTACCGGAAATGGCAAGTTTGGCGAGTAAGACAAAAAGAGACGACACAATTAATCATCAATGGGCATAGCCGACTATGGCGCACGCTAGACACAGGCAGTCAGCACAGCAGGTGGGGCCGTATCATGATACAACGAATTACTAAATATACGTTCGCTTACTGGCAGTGTTTCTTTGACGTTATTGTTGTTATTACAGACCACACTTGAGGCAGCCCTTCCATTTGTCGTTGTTGTATGTCGCTGTCCTGTTGTTGACATCATTGTTCCAGTTAGCCAGGGCCTTTCCGTACTCGTGTTCGGATGTGGCTAGATGTTTTCAAAGGCATCGATTTCCCACTAACAATGGACCCGCTGCGACTTACGGCTTCCACATTGCCAATGTATTATCGCTAATTACAGATGTGGCTACGTCTGCGTCGATCGGTCTGTTATGGCTGCGTCGTTTCAGATTAGAATCGTTCAGACACCTGGTGCTGCTACTGCTGCTGCTGCTGCTGCTGCTGCTGCTGCTGCTGTTGCTGCTGCTGCTATCGTCGTTTATTCGCTTGAAGCACGGAGGAACGTGAACGCCATTTCGTTAGCTAGTATCTGTGCATAGTTGCTTATCCCTAAACACCTCGATAACTCGACATGGCCTTCAGACCTGACGCAAACTCTATAAAGACAAGCCCACTTTATAGCGTCGTTCGCGGCGGGATCTACAATGGCAACATTCAATTCCTGTTGTTTTAATTGACTGTGTTGAGCGAGCGGACAAGCCTCGTTCAGTTACGTCGCCTGTTTCCAGAGATTTCTCAGACAGTTTAGAAACGCACGGAGGGCTCGAACGTCAACGGATGAACTCCGTTATCGTTCACCGACGGAACCTATAGATGTTAGAGCAGAGCCACTTGTCTACTTTTTCCGACGTCCAATTACTGCTAACTTATATATATAAGTTATATAAAATAAATAGTCGGATGTAAGGCGCAGGCTTCAGATAAGCGTGATCAAAGAATGGTGACGATCATCGATTCTCTCCTGACAAACACCATTTCGACCTACCTAAACACTTAATAACCAAGTAATCAGTAGCTCTCTTGCTGGCCATAAAGGAACAACACGATTTCGGACCGTGTAAACATTTTCCCGCAAGCAGGAAGCATCTTGAGATGTACTCTAAGTAAAAATTAGGCACGTATAGCATCATGTCGAAAAATCTCAAGAAATCCCGAGGTATACTGCAATACGGCGCAATAAGAATGGGTCTACGCAGAAGTTAGTAGTATAAACAATAACAATGCAGAACAGAGATCGTTTTTATGTACTTCTTTATGCGAAGCACAAAGGCAAGTTAGAACCCTCAGCAACTTATGCCGCTTGTGGAAACTTTATTAATAAAGTTTTAGTAATTTAAAAAATAAAAGGTAGCTTAGAATATTTAATGAGTGCTGTTCGAATTTACGTCGCACGATTCTGTTAAGTTCTCTGAGAGTGCTAGCTAGAGAAGATTGGCTGGTTAGTAAAGAGCTCTGAAAATAGAAAATAGGATTTTACATAGCCAAAGACAAAGAAAACAGGACCAGTCAGAGTTCCTTACTGAGTAGCCAATCTTCATTTGTTTTTGGCTATGTAAAATTCTCTTTTCTATTTTATAGCCTAACATTGTCCGAGCGCTGAACCACACACATGCCGCTTAGTTTGGGTCGATTGATGATATTGGCCAGTGTCAGCAGTCGGCCACGCCGCGACGTCTTGCCAAACACACGGTCTTCATAGCGTGTTGCTCGATTCTGTTATTATCTACCTTCATATTTATCCTTTTGGTAACAACTACAGGATTAAAGGCAAGCTATTGAAACCACCTTAATCTCAGCTGTCCAACTTCGTGATAACGATGATCTGCTAGGGAACTGTCAACAGCCAAGATACACGCATAGGGTGATTCAACTTTCCTTGGCTGGGCATCAATTAAACTATTTATATGTATTGAGTTGAGACTTCACAGCGATTGACAGAACCATTTGTCAACACAAGCTCAATAACATCATAAAAACAACAAAGGGTTTATTGAGAATTGTACACGTGATAATCTATTTTTTTTTTTTTTTTTTTTTTTTTGTTTTCCATTACCCACTGTCCCAGTGTTTGTTGGTCGGGATGAATTTCGTAATCTAATTTTGGCTATTGATAAGATTAGATAGTAGTGCAGAATCTCGTATTTCGAGATGAAGAAGTGGTATTTAGCAGAAACTGGGTAAATAAACGTGAAAGTATTCGTCAGCGTTAACGGATCGTAGTAGAGCGCCCATGTGTTGTTTCGAGTTATTCTGGAAACTCAAGCGTTTTTTGCAAACCGCTTTTGTCTGAAAGAGGGGCTTTTATTGAGTCGGTGAAACAATAATGCCTCGAAGCGGACGTGGAAGCTTTCGGCATTCTGACATTGCACCACAGATAATTCCTGTCACTGATTCAGTGACGCACAAGATTATCTTGCTAGTATAATTTTACATCCTGTATTTGCTATTTGCCCCCCATATAGATGAAACAATTCATTGATTGTTCATATATGAGTTGACATGTCCAATGTGGGAACAGTCGGCTCTTCTTGGGAGATGCAGTAGCAGCATTAAGCCTAACGACATTTTCTGTACTAATTTCAATTTTACCAAAATTATTGGTTGCTGGTAAATTTAGTCAATATGTGCCTGCTAAAAAAAGTCTCAAGATTAATTCGTAGATGATTAATCTGTTGATCCATCCGGCATTTAGTTCAACTTACATATAACTACACTTGTATATTTAGTTACTCATAGGGTAATGCTATCGATAAGCCACCAGAGTCGTAGATCAGCTTGCTCGTTCTCCAACTTTTTGCCAGGCTCCCGTTTTTACCGCAAAAATCGATTACATCACGTACTGGTATCAGACTCGGACGTCGTAAGGCTTTCAACAGAAAATTAGCCGTAGCTCTTACATTGTTTACTATCCCTCAAGCGGAGCTTATTTCGATCAAATGGGCGCCACAAGGTTCCCTATTGTTGCCTATTCCAGCAGCTAAGACCTAGTCATTAGGCGAATGTAAAGTAGCTAGAAAATGTATTTTGAATACAGGGTAGCCTACAAGCTTCTTGGTTGTTTAAAAAGGATTCGAAGTAGATTAGTTATAGGCCCAAAAGCCCAACCTTCCAAGTATCCAGAAGACCTTCTCAGTGCTAAGATACATCAAGGCCAGCCTGTATAATGTTTAGGATTGAACAAGCCAAGACAACTTCACTATCAATAGATGCGGGATTGTTTCACCTAAATCAAGGCGGACACAAGAACAAGCGCTCGGCCGGTTAGATGAACAAGTGCCAGCATCCCTTAGCTTCTGCCGACCGCCGACATAGCCCCCGTAATCGATCGTGAATTTTATTTGTACGTTGGATCAGGTGGCATATCAGTGATCTGACAGTGCACGGCAGAACATCCCGATACGCCTCTGTATATACGCGACAGCGGGAATACGAGAGAGGGTAAGTGACATTTTTGGCGCTTGGCGCGACTGATAAAGCTCGATAGATAGATCGATACAAACATTACAATTATGTTCAAGGTATTTTTTTCGTCTTTCGCTAAACAATGAGATCTGTGAAAGCGCTAGCGTTTCCTTAAAGCAGTCGTAAAAATAGCTTACCATAAAAAGGCTTTTAAAGTACTTCATTATATGGTCATATATATATACATATAATAAAACAAAGATATATAACTTACTCAAGCCGAAGCTACAGATCTAGATCTTAGTAGCTGGGTATCCAGTATTAAGATGAACAATCAATAAGTTGAATATAATACAAGGATAACCTGAATTTTGTGAGACACCTCAATTCGAAAATTCAGATACGCAAATAACAGTTTGTAACGTACATATATACTAGATTGGCTAAATGTTATATCTTGTCTGATCTGTACGTTCACTGTATTTGCGACGGCGGTTTGCTATATAATCCGTCTCACCCGCATAAGGGTAGTTCGGTTCTCTTTGTACCATGACCCATATCCTTGTCGTTAAACGGGACGCACTGGACACCCGGATATGCACCTATGGATGGCTTGCATCCTTCTTTTTGTGCATGACATCGTCATACTTTAGCTCATTTTGTCGGTCTTCCTCATTTTTCCGTCATTCTGGTTAGCACGCCTGTCGGCCGCAAGCTTCAGTTATTTCTCCTATGTCCCGCGTTCGACTCTGTGCTATCGGCCTAAACGGTTGGTCCTAAACTGTTTGTCTTTTGCGAACATGACCGCTTTCGATCGACGAAAAGGCCACTTATGAATACCGTTTAGCTTTTTCGGCTAAAACCGGCTGCGCTTAGACGCATCACTGGGCATGTATCGTCCCAGAATGCAAACTGCATTCGAACGATACGCGTAGAGCCGTCACTTCAGTCTTGTTTTTGTCCACCTCCCTTCCGCCGTTCACGGAACACCATATCAACGGCACCGGCATCTGCGAGCGGGTGGCAGTAGACCCGATTTTTGGCGTCCCCACCGCAAACCCAGAGCGCCTACCCTGTGCCCGGAGTCTTTCGATGAGCAGTTATAGGATCGGCTACATCGACAGCAGTGGAACAAATGATTGGCTAACGTCACCTTCGCCAGCAGCAATAGCCAACAACTAAATGGTTTCAGATACAACCCCTGCCGCTCGCCCATCAGCAAAACAACGCAGAAATCCTTCGCGCTCCTTCAGTAGAACGACCGTGAACCAGGGTCCGTTCAGCTGCAGCCGGTTTAGCCCACAATCACAAGCCGGAGCTCAGATCCTCGTAAGATCCTCCTACTCATGCTGCTTTGCTTCGCTACTGTTGCTTTATTCCTTGTTCATATAGTTTTCGCTAGCTTTGTTGCCGCTCTTTGTTGTTGTTGTTGTTGTCATCTGCTATCATTATTGTTATTGGTGTTGTTAGCGATTTGTATGCTATCGGACGTAATGCGAATCGTACGTACGAATTCAATCCAGCCAACGATAGTTGAACGGATGAACGTGCATATTGACAGATAAACAGAACGGCCGACGGCCAGAAGTCGTCAAGACGAGGGTCTAAGCGCCGGGGATGGCTCTGCAGACGGCGCGGATGTATCAGGGATTCAACCGCATCCGAACTAGTAGCTGCTGCTGGTGTCGTTATAGGGCGTCGGCGTTGTTCGTTGTCTCGAGCGAGGCACGTGGTTCTGCACGCCTGAGCTCCTCTGGGGACGGTTAAGATTGTCTTCTTCCACAGCAGGCACCGTGGTCTCGGCCTCGACCACGGCTCAGGCTCGCGCCAGCTAGGACGTCCCTGCTGCCAGGACGTAAATTCTACTTAAGCTTCACGCTATGCCGTCTCGTGCTTAGACTCCGTTCACTTCTCGTGCTGCCGCTACCGTCGTGTAGTTCGACTGTTTCATGATGTTGCAGGTAAGTGCGGTAATACACACACACACACACACACACACACACGAGCACGCGCGAATTCAATCGCGCGGCTTCGTACTGCTTCTGCAGGCCAGGTCTCTCTTAGTGGCAGAAACGCTGTACGTTTTCATGATGGTAAAATTTCTACTAGGGTAGCTCCTATTGCCAGTCTTCATTCAGCGTTATTTATTCATTTCTCTTCGCTTTTCTTTTGTCGTTCTCATAATAATCTTCGCCATTTTCGCTGTGGCCGTTCTTGTTGCTTGCTTGACTCCGGTTGGGTACAGCTGTTAATCGTAGGCTGGCGTCTCTGTCAGACGTATTTGCTAGAACCACGACACCAGCGAAATGAACAGTGAAAAGATTGAAGGGAACTGAATGGAACCCCCAGAGAAGTACGAAGCGAAGAAGACATCTGCCGCGGTTCGTACGGCGTCGCAACGTCAATGGACCGACCGAACTGCGCCGTGTCGCGTTCGGCCTGACTCCGTCAACGGTCACAACAGTGACGAGATAAAGTGGCGCGCGTCTTCATTCATTTATGTAGCTAGCTAATCCAACGAGCGGCTGGAGGCAGCGTCTTTCGCCAAGTGCCGTTAAACACCTTAAACACCTGCGGAAATAGACAGTTCGTTAGAGTAGCGGAAAGTACGAAATGATTCGGATAGCTCTGCGATGACAGCTCAGGGCAGGCCAGTTCAATAAAGCGCGAAGTAGTCGAAGTCGAGAGAATAGACGAAAGTAGCGAGAGTAACGAAGGGAACGAAACTGATCAACGGAAAGGGCTTTGTATTAAAAACAATTGTACGGCAAAGGAGATTACTATGCGGGTGCCACCTCAGGCCGACGGCAAAAAACAAAGCGTCGTTTGCAACGTTTGGTGGTCGTGTTTATACTGTACATCTAGATGATAGCACTGCGTAAGGACAGTAAAAAAAATGAGTGTTTGTAGTCGACAAATGCCCCAGGGCCTGAATTCTTTTGCCCGAACGGCCGCGACGGCAGCTGAAAATATTGCTTTTTTTCTACCTACTCGTAGTGGTAGATGTTTTAATGAGTTCGGTAACGGTTCGTCAATTTTTAGGCTTTTGATGATTTAGCAACTCGGTAGTACAGATGAAACTTTGTCTGGCTAAAGAAACGTAGTTGTATTTATTTACTGGTATCTGACAGTTACACTGCACGGAATCGCAAACAGCCTTGAAAAGCCGACAACGACGGCCGGTCGTCAATGCCTGAATACATGTTGGTGCCAAAAAAGAGGTGTCATCTTTGATGCTATGGGACAATATCGTTGTTTTCCTTTCGCCAAGGGAACCATACAACAAAACAGTATAATAATTAAAAAAGGAAGTTTTAAAGTATCTTGCTTGGATCAATTTACGTATCATAGAAGTCTGGATTACTAATATGTAACACAGTTGTTACGGGTGTAACAACCAATGCGCCAACTGCGTCCGACCAATGCGCTACTGACTGTTGACGTTGAGCACAAATCAACCTGCCTATCCGTGATTGAATGAATAGGTTACTTTAAAAGCAACATCCATAATCGCGACCGGAAAGCGAACTTTTCTTTTTTTTTTTTTTTTTTTTTTTTTTTATAATACAACGGAATCCCGCCGGAATCATATAGTACTTCACCAAGCTTCTAAAAATTGCCTCATGACAATAGCCATCATGTACACATAAATGAAATCACCAGGTAAAATTGTACGGCAGCGACATTATAATTTAACAAGATCTTCCGTTGGATACCGATTTTTGTCCCTTTCTTCTTTGTATTTATCTTTTTTAGCTCCTCGCCCTTTTCACTCAGCAAAACGGAAATCGAACGATGTTCCCTTTCTGTCTGCTTTCTTTCTGCTACGGCTTTTTCTATTACAATCCGCCAGCCACAGCCGCTCTCCCGCCCGACCGTTTTGAACCAACTGTAAGAAAACCAAAACGCTAAACCGACGGGTGTCAGAGGGGGAGCGGGAGGGGGGGGGGTCAGACAATGGGTAGTCGATAGCTCGGACACATTCGAATGGATCCGGATAGTCCACGTCCTAGCGTCAACAGAATACAACATTGAAGCTGTTGAAAAAAGCCAAGTAGCAACGGAATCATCTATGAAATAATCATCACTATCATCATTAGTACCGCCAGTGAGCAGCGATCCGAGCCAGTTGAATGAGCTTAGTGACAAACAATCCTGTTAGGTCGCACGGAAGAACTTCGTCACCGCGGTCGCATCGAGACGAGCATTCCCGGCGATCCCGGTCATCAACGTTCGCTTTGTCGGACGTCCGGATATGATGTCTTTTCTACGACGTAAACGCGAGTGTGGGCTATGTCAGGTAGACGTTCCGTGGTGGTCGTAACGAACGAAAATTTTAGGCTAGACTTTCTAGTGGTAGCCAGTGCATCACCATGTAACCGTAAAGAAGCAGAGACATATTGATATATTTACTTATACTTCTCATATAGATACATCGTAAAAGAAGTCGGTACGATCTAGTCTCTCGAACAGAGCCACATGTACTCGCACAGAGCTATGCTAGCTGTGTATAGCCAGTATACTCGTGCTGAGAACTCATTTCTTGGTCTATTCGATCACAATGCCAAAGAATTGAAGAGGAAATAAGGAAACTGTACCTCAACAAAAAAAACTGCAACGTCTTGATCCATATAGGAGCGAAATTGTGCAACTTGTTTGTAGATTAAGTTTAGATACGCTATCAGATGGGCGAGTATATTTATGAATGTACAATAGTCGATGTTCCTTGACATATAAATACCCATATATCTGTATTTCTTGGCTATTTGAGAACTGCATGAGTATCGATGCCGGACAAATGGACATCCAGGCACCACTATCTCTGCTGCCGTTATTCTCGTTGCGTTGTACGCGACTTTTGTTCATGGCTCTCGATTCGACCCGGACCGTAGCCCGGCAGGCGATCGGCGTGCCCAGTCTTGTGTGTCGTCTACGCCACTCGTTATGGTCTGGCTGATTGTCTCTCTACAGCCTAAAATCACAAAACCAACGTGTAGTAGCGGTTCATATCATTTAGGGAAAAAGACTCATGCTGAAGCCAGGACGCACTGCACACGCCATATGTTTTATCTTCTGATCCTCCGCCGACTAAACCTTAGCGGGAGTCTCCAGCGAATGAGCTTCATTCTGAGCGAATGAACCAACTAGCCTTGTTAGTAGCTCAATATCGTTCAATCGGTACAAACAATACCGTTCATTTCTATGAACAACCAAAACAACCAAACATAAAAGAAATATAGACACGAGAGACTGTAAACAATCAGCCAACTCAGGCACGAGCCACTGCTTCTTCAGCCGTCCCGCCATCCCTTGACAAGCAATAGTGAACTATGTATATAAGTTGACGCATGTGCCATAAGCGATACGTAGCGCATAGAGGAAAGTGTATAAGGTAGTCGTTTACTGTTATTCGCTTACTGTTTCGACCTCTGCCCGCTACGGTCGACAAGGGGTACACGGACCGATGGACGACGCGAGGAGACCGTCGACCCTCTGGCAGAAAGTCCTGGCAGTCCTGCCCGAGCCCCTGAGTCGCTCTGTTCCGCTGTCAGCATTCACACCATAACTGTCTTTTCGGACAGATAGCGGATATAGCAACGGCGAGAATCAATCCAGTGGTGACGGAGTGACGTTTCGTCACTGTCATCATTTTTGTCACCGTAGTTGGTCGTCGCCGCCGCCGCCGCCGCAGATTGTCACTATCAAGTAGCGAAACATATGAATAAATGCCAAACGGCTATTTTCTTTCGTTGTCATCGGTATCCGGTGGCGACGATGATGTTTCTGCTGTTCAGACCAGATCGGTCATTCAGGGCCTCGTCGGAGAATTGCGGCTGGTGTAGTGCGACACTGGCCACGTTCGAGAACAGCTGCATGAGCAAAAGGCATGATCGGCTTATCTGCAAGCTACATATATGGTGCACATATATATTCTTCGAATAGACGCTTGGCGTGCGTCTTCAGTTGCAAAGTACTCAGAAAAATTACGCCAATAACCTTATAATAGTACGGAAATTAGGAATCGTAAGGGCGTATTGGGAATCCAGCAAAAAGCAACTGGTTGCGTTTCCTTCGGTAAGCAGAAAATGCAGAGGAGGTATTATACGCTGTCGTAAAAAGTGATCCGAATCACAGCACTGTATACGGTTTATGTAAAAAGCAATTGCCTGTAAAGACTGGGGAATTACATTCAATAAACAAATAAAATTCCACAATCAGGAACTCTGGACGTAGGTAAAGGTGCCTTCCATATCTGTAACTTCAGTGCAAGACGAGCATAAATATTTCCGCTTACTATATTTAAGTTAATATTTTTCAAGTCTATATTTTCCATTTTGGACTTCCGTTTACATAAAAACACGTTTGCTTTAAATCATCCCTCTTAGCGTCACTCAATTTCATTTTTTTTTCTTCTCACAAAAATTACAAAGAGTATTTGTACTCAAGTACTTAATATCCTTATTCAAAATCTAGGTAAACTCAGTAACTTATAGAATTTGACATAATAATAGGAAAGCCAATAAAGCTTTTTAATTCAACCATGTGAGGTGGCAAGTACTCATGTTGTATATCATTATTTTATTTGGTACCTAGTCCATCATCACATAGCCAAACAGGGCTCCACTAATGGCATTGTGTTTTTATTGTTTTTTTTTTTTAAATAAATTAGCCTTTTGCATTGCGTTCAAGTGGACTCGAGGGCAAAAAAAATGGAACAGTAGTAGGCCCCCGCATCCTTCTTATTATAAGTTAACAGAAGTAAAGCAAAATGACAAACGATTCTACTTAGATAGTCAAGGATCGCCTAAATTTAATGGGTTCGAATGTGTAAGTGAACATTGTGATGCCAGATGAACTATTAAGTGCTCTGCACTGGGGGTGCAGCGAACGACTCTGAAAAATCACCTGGCCGCAAGAAAATTAGTTGACTATTTTTCAACTACGCTAAACCACTTAAATCCCTATAGAAAGTTATAGTAGGAAGGGCGAAAAAAAGAACTCCCGGGGGGCTGACCGAAAGAAACAAAATACAGTGAAAAATTTCCGCCCAAGACATGTCTTGTTTTAACGCTTGTAGGGAAAAAAAAAACGCAACAAACAAAGGCTACTACAGTCAAGTAACATGAAGTACTGAGTCGTAATTTCTTTACCGAGCTTCAAGCCCACAAACTTGATATCAATAAATGAACGGTAAAACTAAAACGATTTTATGTGTAAATATTTGAAATCTGCTCTCTTGAAGAAGTTGCTGCGATTCTTTGACCTGATCTATGAAAAATTACCGAACTATCGATTGCTGGATTACTGGATTTTTTTACGTTACTTTTAGAAGGTTTTTCGAGTCGTTGATTAGTACGAGTGATCCACTCTTAGATACGTTAGATGTTCCCCGGCTGTCCAATGTATAATGCGATTATTTTTATTGTACAATACAAAAAAGGCTCCACGGCTCTATGATATAATAGTCCATCAAGTTACGGCCATCATGCTCAACGGATGCCTTATGTTACTTGTTTGCGACATTCTGTTAAACTCTACGAATAGTTACGAACGCAGTATCCTGAACAGGCTTCTAACTTGGCATTAAACCGGATAATGTAACTTTGTCTCAATGGTTTTTCCAACCCCTTTGCTGTACTCCAGGGCAGCACACTTCGCTGTCACCTTCAAATACAAACGATATCACATAATTCATCCTATAGCTGCCTTTTATTGCAGATGGATATGTAGCGGCCACTGCGCTAAGTGATGGCTTTAAGTCTAACAAGTTCTCCACAACTTGTCTATTCTCAAACATAAGCCGGCTTCTGTCGGTAAAAGCAACCGTTCAACTTCCAGCAATCTACTCAAAGTGACTACCCTATACAGTATCCTATAGCGGCAGCCCTATGCCGCTCACCTGCCCAAAGTGGAAGTCTTTAGCACGAATACAATGCACCAACACGACAATTCAATGTCGATATTTGTACCTATACATGGCACGATATACATACGATTTTTTAAAACCACCTGCGCTCGTGGGGCGAGCTGCGAAGAGAACGTATCTTTTTGGGCCCCTATTTTCTTATCTATTCTTGCCTTGTCTTCTTTTTATAGTAGGACATTACATATCCCATTTCGTAGCCAAGTCCGGCTCGTTGTCACTAACGCGGCCAAAGGGGGAGTCAGCGTGACGAGCCTACGTATGGTCTGAATCGGACAAACCATTCTATTCTAGTTACAGGCTACTGGTTTATCATCGGTAGTTCTAGCAATAACAACGACGACGACGACGACGACGACAAGAACAATAGGAACAAGAACAACAACAAAACGTATCGTATAGATAGACTATAAGAAACAGCCAATGCACAGAAAGCATCACCAGTTAAAAGCGTATAATGAGTTACGTGCCTCTACCTTTCAGTGAGTTGACGTTGCCGGTAGGTAGTGATCAACGATACAGATGACCTTGGTAGCGGCCATAGCACGGACCATATCAAGACCATGACGACCCGAGAACGCCATGTCCATGTGTGTGGCGACGATGATGATGACTGACGAGTCAGTTATACACGTTGCGTTGGCCATCGTTGGCCAAAAGCTGCATATCGCCATAGTGAAAGCAGCTTCGGGCATGCATCGAGGTCCAGAAGGAACCGATGCATGCCTGAAGGCCGACTACGGGTGAAACTGCAGAGCGCGGTTCGGTATCTGCACCCGGACCATCTGCACTTCACGCTTCAGAATACCTTCAAACGTTATTACTCGAGGAATCTCTATTAGCTACTACGCACAGTTCTTGCATTATGATGCCAACAATGGCACTGACTTACTTAACGAATGTAGTGTTTATTAGCTGGCGTCGATCCAGACGTTCCATGGTTCCCCTAATGACACCGTTGTCCCAACAACGGTCCCAAAACGACAAATGAAATATGGCGACGTTCAATATCAAGTAGGATCGATAAACAATGAAAAACCGGAGTTAATTGGGCAATTATTAATGGGCTATTAAATTAAATTAACAACAGCCGATCGAACAGCGGATTACCATTCAAATCCAAACAGACCGATCATTAGGAACCGAACCCAGTCACATTCTCGCACCGCAATTGCGTGTACAGCACCGTTGTGCAATCACAAAGAGTTCCAAGGCCCTGGAATCAACGTTATCTGGTTGTTCTATTGTGTTCGATCTGATACATTTTATGTTGATTTTATGTCGTATGCAAGACGTACTGCACGGCCGGTCCTTGTGCGACCTATGGAACACACGATGGAGAGGTAGAGAAGGGCCTTATGGCCCTATAATGCAGCAAACATAATTCGGTGATGAGTTTGCTTTCGTGTGTACGGTTTATTAATGTCTCTTTCGGCTATTATTATCAGTTGTTCCGGGAAGTGCTCGCATGTGTTCGACGTGTATAGCAGGAAACCTTCTGCTTAGAAAAAAATGACGGCCCTTGTAAGGCTCGTTTTAGTTTTCGTTATTAGGATCAGCCAAGTGACGCGACTGGCAATAGACCATTTCTGCTACGTTTAAATCTCAAAAACTCATTCCCAAGACAACAGACAAGTTTCAATGGGGTTCGATTTATGTGGAAGACATAGACCTAGTGTACATTCGTGCATCTCTATTGCCTTATTATAGAAAACGTAAAATTCGTCAATTTCGTTGCGAATTTAAATTGGAGCATCCACACAAAACTGCACCAGGTGGACAGTGGCGGTATTCTGATATGTGTATTATCTTCCTGCTATTACATCAAAGAGAGGCGCGACTTCCGGCTTTTACTCTGCCGCTCCGTTGGTAAAAAAAGAAGGCACACGAAAGGAAAAATACGAGATTTTTCAGCTTTACCTTCGCGCCACAGTCATACGCATTGCGTCAACATTCGATAGCATGGCCTAACTTGAGGAACTTAACAGCATCATTAAGCAACTGAAGATAGGTAAGATTGCTTTCAAAATACTATTAGCAAATCAGTGTTTCTATTCTACGAATCTAGCCAACGCCGAAGCTCTTCCGCCGGGCCACATCATTTGGCCGGTGCGTCTGGCGATTTATCCACAACCTAAACAGGTTGACATCTCAAAATGATGTTCCGTATTTCAACGAGTACGTTCGAGCACAGCGCTCCTTGTTCGCCCATTAATTGCATCCTTCGGCCTGCTAGGCTTAAATTTCTCAATTTTTTAGCAATTACAAAGTTCATTTGTACTTTAATTTTAAATTTAATAGAAAACTTGTTTCATAAATACGATGCCTTTCATAATTTAACACTTACTCGCGATTAATCATCTTTAATATAATACATTAAGGCTTGTATTCGATATATTTTCCGTGCATCTTTGTCCTTCGTATAGCTTACTTGCAGAAATTTTGGGTGAGCATTTTCCCGATTCATTAGTTTCAACCGGACTTTCTTATTGTTACATCAAAGCCTCCTTATACTAATATACTAGCTAAAGAAAGGCAGTCATTATATTCCATACTAACGGAAGAGTTCGCCCTTCTACTTTCTAAAGTGATTTAATTATTCCGCCATTATACTGCAATCTTGGAGCTTTCTTTATAATCATTTTACAACGTAGCATTTGTGCCTCTCGGTGCTAAGTCACGATAGCGCCTTTGTTGTTGCGAAATCCGCTCTTTCGACTTTTACCATTTCCTCAGGAAGCAGCAACAATAACAGAATGGAACAACAAATAATTTTTCCGACTCGTCGTCTACGAGCCCCATTCTGTTTTGGACGCCGACACAGACTCTTCTGTTCGTTGTTGCCTCATCCCCCCTTCCGATCACCCCCAGAGTCACACCTTACTGGCCTCGCCAGCTACTTTCTCATAGCGCCATTAACCGCCACGCAATTATAATCATCACGGATGAACAAGTAGGCAAGTGCGATCGTAGACACCCCGTGGCAAAATCTAACCGATTAATCCTGCAGGACATAAGACGTCCTTAGGGCAGAACCACGCTGTGGACAGGGCCGCATGACAAGGTGACTAACTGACTTGAGTTGCTGCCAGCCTTCGGTGGTTCGAGATCAGCAGCTCCATAGGGAATGGCAAGAAATTACGCCATATACAGTAGATTTTGGAAGACAAGTTTTGATATTCGCAGCGGGACACTGTTGAGACAATTCAGCGTCAGAGGCACGATGGACCGTATTTAGTAACGAGCGGAAGAAAGTTGGGATAGCTGTAGCACCATCTTGCCGTGTACAGTGATCAAGAAGGAGGGATTGTCATTAGACAATAGGAACTGCAATACCAAGACGTCTGCGTGAATCTGTTAATGATAAGCAGTTTGGGCACGCTACGAGGAACGTTTCATGCAGTGCACGCGTTGGAGAGGGAGGTGTTTACGGCAGAAGCAATTTGTCCGGAAAGAAAAGAGTAGCTTCTTGCATCGGTAGTCGACAGAGATGAACCTAGAGAGCTTTTTTCGACTAAAAGTAGTAGTATAATCCTGACAATCTGATCTCTCGTAGGTTGCTATCGAATACTGATCGAATAAACAACGCTACGAAGCCGGCAATGCGGTAATCTGGGCGGAGTCTGAGCTAGTTTTGATAAACCGACAGAATTAGTGGGGTTCTATGAGTGAAAACATGTGTGCTAGAGTGAATAGTGACGTTTAAATTAGTTGCTGAAAGAAGATTCGATGAATTATCCTAGGTGACGACAAAAAATAAAGGTTGAAAAGGTGGCGAAGGCAAGTAGCGCCGACCTGGTAATGATTGTTTGCATCACGGGTAATGAGGATAGAAAAAAGTTTTTTTTTTTTTAAGCCTATCTCTGCTTACAAACTTTGACCGTAAGTAGGCGGCGAAACACGAAAAAAAGACACGAAAGACAGCAGCTGACTATGTTCTCATTCCAGTGATTTGACTTGTCCAGTCGATATCATACAACAGCTTATAGGAAAACACTCGTTGTGAAAACTGTTCATAAACTTATCTTTTAGTCTAAGGCTAAAATCCTGTCCGTATACACGAGTCGACTCACACCGACGTCAACAATCCTTGTAGGCGTCATACTAGTTCCATTGTTCCGGTTGCCATGACGTCAGGAAATGCTGCGTCGACAGGAACAACAACAGCAGCAGCAGCAGCAGCAGCGACGCCGATAGATACTGGTCATCAGCTCAAAGCACCCTTCACTAGCGTACATGCGGTGTGTGCGACGTGGATGCTACTACATCAAGCAATTTCTTAATTACTTAGATATACCTAAAATAGTAGGCACTCCTTTGCTGTCCATCATACAACGAGGATTTCGCGCCGTTTTATTATTGCCGAGCTGAGGCCGACATTAGGGATTTCAGCTCTTGATCGCGTTGATATTGTTATGGAGAATCCCCGGACCCATTTGCACTGGTGCTCCAACTCTAATAGAACGCGTTGGATTAGTTGCGGGGCACATGGGAGCCCGGTTTATTTGTGACGCTCATCCATGGACCCTATCCAGCGATCTGTGGGCAAGCAGGGGATGCCGGAGGCGATATCGTTTCACCAGAATTACATATATTTATATGGGAACTAGGAATCATACACACTTGGCCATTCGCTGTTTGGGCGAAAGCGTCGTATGAAACAAAGGGCGAAATGACGCCAATAAGGGGGACCAAAATGAGCAGCATGTGATCGTGCTTCTTATCACTACGTGACCGCAAGAGATCAGGGTTGTGACTGCCTACAGACTCACGAGAGCTGAGAGTAGATGCAGGCATTTCAGAAGGTGTTTCAGTGGAGGACCTGACCAGCCCAGCATCGTCTGTCAACGATCGGCCAATTTATTGTACGACGACCAACTAAACGTATGTTGGCTAAAAAGGCTAAACCTAGATAATTGTATACTGATTATTAGACTAAAGATTGTGGGAAATAGTCAAATTGCAATCCCACAACATAAGATGTGGCCTACCTAATACTGTACATAAATTAGCTACTATTTGCTAATTGTTAAACGTATACTAAGTTCTTTTTTGGTAATTTTTGGTAGCAATTTCTTCTGCTATTTCTGTCCCACAATTAACAAAAAGATCGCTCGCTAACTTACTTTGAGGTACGATCACAGATTGACACAGCGCTCTACAAACTGTTGAAAAAAACGATACACTAGAAGAAAAACTATATTTGGCAAGTAGAAAAAAAATTACCGCTACATTCTAATAAGCCTGTATGAGCATCGACTTATCAGTATTTAGCGGCGTAACAAACAAAAACTTTCCATTCTATTTTTCTGTTCACTTCGCCAGTAATACAGCGTCCCAAACGAACCATACCTGCCTGAGTAGCCCCTACCTAACCGAGCATATCGCTGGCTCCGCTCGTAGTCAAAGGCTGTCATTCTCTGATGATCGCTTAAGCAGCTTAACTTCCCTATTTAATTCTACGTTGTTCTGTACTACGAGTGCATTGCTCGAAACGAAAAGAATAAAACGTTTTGCCTACGTTGGCCTACGCAGGCCCACCGAGCTTCTGTGCCCGGCCCCACCCTCGAAGAAACCCGCGATCTATCACACTCCCAAAGGTAGACTGACGAACGATATAAGGTCGAATCTGTGAGCAAGCGACACCCCTGCGAGGCAGAATGCCAATCATTACTATACAAGCAAGCGTCATTCAACCAGGTACTCCGTCGCTGCTATACGGGTCCGGTGGAGGAAAGCGGCTAGATGAGGTTCCTCGGTTCCCATCTGGTGACCAGGTTTGCTCCAGATCAAATGCTTTGTATCAGATACGATACCCCTCAATGGGGTGGACGTGTGTGCGCACTCGCTCCCCATAGTTTCTACACGTTGCCGCCGTGGCAACCTATTTCGACAGCGGTTCGCGCGAGCCGCTGATGTAGTGGCCAAGAGATTAACCAAAAGGGTCTGGTTCTAGCCTCGTAAGCGTTCTCTCGCGTAAGTGCTAGTAGTATGGATGTCCGTGGACGTGCTTAGTCGCCTCGCTGGCTGGCGCTGCTGTCTTGGCAAAAGGAGAGACGCCGGGCATCTGGAATTGACGATCTAAGTGACGACTGGAGATGCGAGTCGCACGCAATAGTATGTCAGTAAGGACACACCTTTTTAACGGAGGTCAAGGGCTGATGCATTATGCAGCCGACGGAACTTCATCGTTCAGGTATTTGTCTGCTACTGGGGGGTTAGGTTAGGTTACCTGCGTAGGAATGTGCCCAATGAATAAGTTCCATACACTATAAAAACAGTGACACAGATGTTAACGTCTCGAAAATGCACCGAATTTTCCATGGTAGAATATCGAAGGTACGGACTGACTATGGAAATGATTTATTCTACTTTGGTTAAAAATTGGATTTGTGTGCATTTCGATTGTATCTTTATGGGACAAAGAAGTTTTCCTCTGTTAGGCTATATGCAACGTCTTCTCGATGTCCGGGCTAATTAATTTCTAAATTTAATTTCAGCCAAAGTCCAATTGAACCGTCCAAGTGAGTGTTTTTTCAAAGTCCTTTTGTTTTTTTTTGTAATATCGAAATCTATTTTCGGATAGATAACAACTTGTGATACATGCGCAGACGAGTAAAGTTTTGAATGCTTTACGCTGGTAACCCAACAAAACAGATATTAATCATAATCTCGGCACAAGCTCAGTCCGGCATACTATACGAGTTCGTACGAAAACTCTATCGTTGAACTGTCATTCTTTAACACACTGTTTATGCCAGAGATATCTTATCCACTGCTTCCTTCATGTGTATCGAATAGAGAGGCAGAGCATGCCTCATCAGCCTGGCAGGAGGACATCGTCACAGTACCATACTACGAGCAGCTCACCTCAGTGTCTGGCTTCAGGTGTCTCAGGCACCATTCGACACCGTCGTAGCAGCCAGGCCCTTCAAGCCAGATAGGGGCATCAATAATAAACATATATATCTTCTTTGCAGAGAGTAACTTGCAGGGGCGAACTGCTTTGGCGTAGTCAGGTCGCCGGTTTGTACGAACAGAGACATCGATGACACGATCAGGACACCATGCACTGATAACCTTAAACATAACCAGGCCAAAACAGAGGCTAAGTCAGCTGGTAGGCTAGCCGGCACATATACAATGACTATAACTCATTGAAGAGAGAGCAAGTCTGCCTAGCCCGATAGAGCTTTCCCAGAATCTACAAGGAGTATGCACGTATTGTCGAACGAATATGCCGCTCACTGGTACCTCCCTTTTGCTTAATAAGGCTGCGTTAACGCTACCCGCCAACAGGTTACGGCGTGCCTAGCATTACTATGCAGATGGTGGGTCATGGGTAAAAACAACTTACCTATATCATCATTCATCCGTGCCGTATGAGTCACACCTTACTACAGAATATTGTAAGTTTTCAAACTCTTTTCCGTGCATTTGACCTTAGAGGTCCGCTCACATATAAGCCTGGTAAGTTGTTGATGGAGCTCAAATCGACTGCAACCTAACCTTTGAGCTTCGTCCCATCGGTTCCGCAAGCACTTACTGACCGATGATATACATCGGTCTTCTCATATTTTATCTTTTATATGTATGTGTCCCACGAAACCACTCTTAGTTCCACATCTTCTACGATATGGTTGTTACTGGTATCTTTGACTTTGTCCTTATGCGAGATTTCTTTATCTCATTGAAAAGCAGCTGTCGGAGTCGAGCCCACCTCTTTGAGCAGTTACGTTAATCTAGGGTACGTTCGTTTATATAGGTGAGTAAAAGAGATAAGAAGTTATATCTGTACCATTATTACTTGTACTACCAGCAAGCGAAAATCACTCTAGTTGGGCCACGGGGTTGACTTCGACGCATATCGGCACACAAATACAACAACAATATCAGGTTGAGCTACTGGTTAGATATTGGCAATGTGTCGATGGTGTCCGCCGTACACAAAGAGAATAGCTTCTAGTGGGGAAACGCATCTGGACCCATCTGGGTTTGAATGCGCCGCCTGGCTTATGCCAAACGTTTACTAACTAACCCACCTCGGTCACTTATTCATTGTTGTTCTGTTACACGAAGCCGCTTACCTTGCCGTCGTTGCTATTTTTGTATGCTGCTACAATGTGTAGCGTATGTTGAATACGTATAAGTCTTCGGGATGCTTTTAAGTGTTTTTATGCATTATCATTAGTTTTTGTTTTCAGAATTTCAGCGCAAAGTCTTCTCGCCTCTCTGTTTTGGGAATATCACGACGATCATTACCATTATTGTTATTATAATTAATGTAAAAATATGATTATATAAATATTCATAGGGTTTTCTTACAGCTGTAGTCCATCTCTAGGTTTTTAACTCGATCTGGGCGTAACAGTGACAATGTTCGTATTTTTAGCTTGAAAAAAAAGGAAAAAACAAAAAATTATTGTAATTATATCTTGCACTATCTCGTAAAACTGTAAAGGTTGTTACGGTTTGCTTTCTTCAGGGATTTTGCACGTACTATATAATCCTGTCTGTAATAATGCTTAACAGAATCAAAACATTATTTAATAGATTCGGAAATAAACCCCCCACTGGCAAAGTAGCTCCCTTTTACGAAAAAAACTAATCCTATAGTTAAAATAACATTGATTTCATTTGAAAGTCCTCTTTTCCTTTTTTGGCTTGACTGTAAGCGCATTCTTCCTGGTGCTCCCTATTGTAAACTCACGATTCTACCCAGTGCAAACCCCGTCCTATTAGGTCTGTTTTAAGCAAAATACAGAAGTGCGCTCATATTCTCTCAATCTTAGTTTGCAGATTGTTAGTAGTGGAAATCGATGGGTAGAACACTTGAATAGAAAATGTGATAAAATAGATAGAAAATACCTATTGTGTATAAAACAGGCAGACAAACGACTCAAGTGGCTCAAAGAGACCGAGTTACGTCTGAGCGTCAACGTTTCTCTACATTACGAAAAACAGCAAGCATCTCCCAATAGACAATAGTCGTGCAGTTGTCGTTGTGTGGACAGCGTCTGGTTTTTTTTTTTTTTTTTTTTTGTGACGTGATCGAACGTCGCCGTTTGCCTTCGACTGCTTCCTCGAGGTGGTACGTGCAGTATTTGTTCCCAAACGATGCAGTCTGGCTGTAAACACGGCTCATCAGTGCAATAGCCTCCAGAAGCCACTTTAGTTGCTGTTGTGTGTATAGTTATGTCTCTAGAGCGGAAACGGTCAATGTTTCGGCGGCTGTCCGTCAGACCAGTCAGATCGAACCGTTAGCGCTGCTCTGATACCACTGTCATTGACCGTTTATTCGTCCATTCGTCAGCAAAATGTAGTAAACACTTCACTGGTTTTCTACAACTTTCAACTCGTTCTGGTCTGCTGGCGGCGGAGTCGTTGTCGTTGATGCCGCTTATCCGCAATGGCAACGGCTAGGGCATATCTACGTCTTTTGTCCATCTCGAGCGCGCGCTTCATCTAATGAGGCGGGCCGGGTAGAGTCCGCTGCAGTGTCCTCCCTTTCTCATCAGGAAGGACTGATCGGGCGGCTGACAGAGAGAACGTTGTTTGATGTCAATATTTTTCTCGCTGTAAGCTCTCGTAGCCGCTATTGCCACTGCCGCGACCCCCTTCCCCCCCCCCCCTCTGATGCCGCTGACTACTGCTTCTGGATTCAATAACGCTGTTAGCAATAGGAAACGCACAATGCAGACATGGAAGTAACAGCGTTCGGAATAACGGCTCGTAGGTAGCAAACATGGATGACTGCAGTAGTTTGTCTAATCGGTCGTAATACGTATGGATATAGCGGACCATTGTCCGTTTAAATGAACTAAAAGGAAGAAATTTTCTACAGAATATGCATAGCAGTCGAACGAGTTTTCCTAGGAAAAAAGAAAAACGTTTATTCAATACTTTGTTGGAAATATCGGCGTTACGTCATGTGTGAGTCACAATTACTTCTCTATCAATGCCACTGTAATCCTATCTACTAATATATCTATTTTCTGGTAGCTCGACTGCTAAAATGGCACTCTAAACTAAGTCGATCACCATTCAACGACGTCACCTGTACGGTCTCTCTCGCATATTAATAGGCTGGCTGTAATTCTTTGGCTTTCTATTACTTTGCCTATTTCTCTCGATTGGCACCCAGCGCAATGCTGAGCCAAGCATTGCCCTTGGGCATGCACTTCCTAATAAGCTATCCTCTGTTTCCTGGCTGGACATCATGGCAGCCGACGCCTCACTTGTTCAATCTGCACACGGTGCCGCCAATTTCGGCTAGCCAGTCTGCCACTCAAAGGAGCTTACCAATCTACCATGATATATTTAGCATTAATTGAAAGTTTTTCAAGAAAAAACAAAAAGGGAAACATTTCTCGTCCTGAACATCTTCGAGGAAAGGATATATTTTGCTATGATAGGTACCATATTTAGTATACGAAACGGTCCGGACGAAACGTGCGCAGAGAAATGTAATTATTCACAAGAAAAGTAGTCTTTTCTCTCTAGTTAGTTTTTGACGCGGATGATTTAGAAAGCCTCTTGGCTTGCTTTAGCGCTGACCACGCGGTCCCCGTCTCGACATTTTAAACTATCTCTGGCATCAACATAAGCGATTAAATTGACACACATTCACTAGCTGGCCAACGTGGATGGAGTGCGGCAATCAGTGTCGAAAGGGTCTTGCTTGCATGCTGATGGTTCGGGAAACCTATGCCTTAGGTAGGCTCGAGTTTTTTTGACCGGTCTCGCGCTCAATCAAGGGTAAGTTAGAGGAAGAAGAGAGAACGTGGGTTGGTCATCCCTTAGTCTGCCTATTCCCCGACCAGAAATGAGAGCTTCCTCGTCCAGCTCTGTGCCTGCATCCGCTGCCATGCAGCCCTTATCTTTTGTAAGACAAGGGACTAACTAGTGTTGTCATGGGATCAGTTCTATAAGAGACCCCTCGTCTTTGACTGTACCTCAAGTTCCAGCGTCTCCTCAGCAGCTCCTTTTTTTTCAGCGATCATTCCTTTCCCCTAGGTCGCCTCCTCGTGTTTGCCACCTCGAACGGTTATGCAGCTAGCAAAGACAACACGGTGATGTGTCCTCCTTGAGGGCGATTTCCTGCCTTTTCTAATTCTACTTTTAACCTATCCCCTTGCAGAGCCACCAACGCTGCTGGTTAAAACATGGCGCGCGAGACCACGCTAAGGAAGAGGTAGGTAAAATCCTAGACGCGGAGAATTACGCTTCTGTCCACCCACCAGTTAAGCGGTCGTAGTGGGTGGGATGGCATTTGCTGGCGATGGCGACCAGCTAACTTTTTAATTTCCGCTTCAGTCACCGCGCCGTCCGAGGTTGTCTTCCTTCTTACGCGGACAACCCCCGACTTCCTGACGGTTCGCGCGTTCGTCATGCATCCTATGCAATTCGTTCATTTTCAACTTTTCTCTCGTTGTCTTTGGTAGAGAGAGAAATACCGTTTCCTCAAAAAACATGACATTTTGGCACCAGCTCCGGTTAACCAGGGACTGTCCAGCCATCCTGTTTGGTCGTTAGATCTGTCTAACTGCCTCGAAACAACAACGATAAACTGCCGGACCCTACTGACAGGCTGACCACTACTTCCTCTCAGTAGCCATCCCCTCCAACTCATTATGCACTCAAAAAACAGTCACCGTGATCACTCTCGCTGTCATGATTTCTATTGAGGCAACAGTTCAAGCGTTAACTATTTCACGCGGACACTGGTCTTTGCCCCGCAGGCGCTCTTACAACATTTTTGAACCTTTGCATATACAAATATAATAGCTAAGAGGAGCGTCGCTGAACCCCGCATCAAGTCAGCTGCGCGGGTCATTCCCTTTTATCTTCCTTGTGCTTTGGGATGTGTTTGTGAGCGCACTTAGTTACGCTGTCTATAACGCTCTATCTTGTTTTTCGAAAAGGAGGAAAAGTGAGTCTGCGAACGTGTCTACACAAATTTAGGAGACTGAAGAGCGGCTCTTCTCGATTTTCCCCAAAGGTTCCGTTTGTTTGTGGTGTGCCATCAAACAAGGCCAACGTTAACAGATATGGCAGTCTCATAACACTAATATGATCTTGCATTACACCTACGCCTTCAAGGGCTTTAAAACAAAGTCAGTTTGCCGTCGCTAGCTCTCTCCCTCTCACGGAAGCTTGGGAAAACTTGCCATTTTACTGGATATTAAACTTACTATAATAACTTGCTATAATATTTTTACGTGAGATCTTGTCTTAAGTCGGGAAAGTAAGTTCAAGCTATATACAAATTGTGCTAAGGACAAAAATTATGGGTGTCAATGTACTGTGGGTGTAGTACATAGAATGTACGTTGCCTCTGGTCCATGTATACGTACGGGACATCATACTATATCTCTGCAATATGTTAGAAAAAAAATTTGTTCGTTTCGTTTTCCTCATTATCTCTTAATTGTCACTTCATTGGTGCACTGCTGTTTCAGGAAGGGATAGATAACCCTGCAATAAGTGAGCAGCCTATGTTGGGCTTTTTACGTTCTAGGGCGATGCTGCATTAATGATAATGAGGGCACAGTCCTCAGTTTAACCTTCGGCCGAACGAACTGCCAGGATCGATATCACCTGTCTACTGATCTATTGTGATATATTTGAGGCTCTGTTGCTGCAAGTCTTTTTGGCCTTTGCATGTACAAAACATAGCATCCAGAAAAGACACCCCCTTGGCTATATACATATGGATAGAAGTTAACAGTTGTTTACTACCGACTTTTCAATTTGAACCAGCTCAACTTGCTCTTGATGGCGATCTTGAACATATGTACTAAGTCGATGGATACTCAAAACTTTACATCCTTGTGACACTTACCTTGCCTTAGGTGTTTCCCCCCTTAAAAGTCAACTTGGGGTTCATCCTAATTACCCTGTGTGACTACTAACGCTAATGATCTCCGATGCTTCGACTGCGCTAGTTATATACAAGACAACACCGTATCTAAGCATAAATCAAATACCGGACATTATCTCGCACTAACCTGCACTAATACCCGCTGCTCATAGGACGACTGTATGGACAAAAAGATGGTGCGAATGGCGGTGGAGACAGCTAAGAAGCGTCCATTAAATTCATTTCGTACTGATTCACACTCAAACCAATCCCGCACGGGGTTATACCGATCTTCTTCTGTGTAGTCGACGACTGCCTCCACCCACATCTTGCAGTTTCCCGCCGTTAATTTGCGATCTCATTGGGCAGACAGAGGAACATCGACAACCTCGACCCCGCTGTCGTATCTATGTAGCGTAGCGTACGGCATGATACGATAAGCAGTCTTCCTCCAATCAGAATCGGTTCGACTGAGATTCTGGAGTCTATGGCAGAAGCATAGCAGAACAGAGAAAGGTTGACACTACGCTCTACGAACCCCTTCTTTCCACCCGGGCTACCTCGTGAAGCTCTCCTCTGTCCTGATCCGCTCCTTTCCCTTTACTTCAAGCCCAATCAATTTGATCAGCTGGTCTCACATTCACTCCGTTGCTACCTGCCGTTCCAACTGCTTATCCCTCTGCAACAACGACCTGCTGAATCATAGCAGGTCACATGTAGCGAGCCGCAAACCACTGAAACGATAGCGATAGCATAGGCGATAATCCGCGCCGACTTGCGAAGTTCTCGCTGCTAATGACTCGAACCAATTTGAAACCTTTTTGACCAATACCTGGTGACCTGGTGCATCACCTTCAGTAGCGCCAGTGCAGAAAAGCGTTCCGTTTTGCCAGTACAACGGGGGATGAAACCATCCAACGAGATGTCCCGTCGCGGATCTAGCTACATATTAAAGTATATCCATATTCAAGTTACCGAAATTAAGGAGTGCATCGGCAGTTTTCACTACAGCTGGAAATCTCTAGTTCTAAATGAAATCTGTATTATAAAATAAAATCACCTAGCGACAATATTTCAGAGTCGATATCCAATTTAGCTAGAAAACATGATGTGCAGTACTCTGATTATAGGCTGCCTTTTACTTTCTTTTTCCTAAACGTCGGACTGTCTTTTGTGGTTAGGCCAGCCATAGTCTTGTCGTCCTTGTTGCGCCATGTTAATATCGTTTTGATGAGCCTTAGCTAACAAGGAAGGACGAAAACGACCGGCCTCCGAAACTTGGCCTGTGGTCGGCCTGAAGTGACTCTTGCCGATACCGCCACCAGCGCCATCATTTCGACAGAGTATTATGGCTTGCGGATAGCAGCGAGGACCGAACGAAGATGCCCCTGGAAGGATTTCATACAAGCAGTGGCGAGGGAATATTACTGGGCTGCGCGCTAGTTGGTGAAGCAATGAACAAATGGGGGATAACGGAGGCGCCAAGGGGGCGCAATCAATCATAACTTTTTGCGCATCTTTGGCTGCTCTATACTTTGCCTCATCGTCTAGCAGATCTTTTCTCACTTCCCAAGAGCGCCCTCCGCCCCTTCTGCCTCCCTTTCCGCCGCCGGTCGCGTTCTACACGATGAACTGCTAGTCACCCAGCTCTGCTCAGCTAGCCCTTTCCACGAAAGCAATGTTCTTTCGTCAGCCGTCTACCCTTCCGTCCCACGGGCTATTCGTATAAATTCTCTACCTTATATATATATACACCTTATATATCATCCCATTTTCTCTCTTCGGATGTGGCTGCTGAACTCGCAGAGAACGGCTTGCTGCCTTTCAGAGTAGAGGATTTGCCCGGAGCGGCAAGCCCCCCTGAGACAGAGGCTGTGACAGTGAGTGAGGGTACTGGACTTCATTTAGTAATGATTGGTCGGCCCTTCAGACGGTTTCGTGCTCTTTTAGGCTCCTAGCGACTGATCTCCAAAGAGTCTGCCACCGATGGCAGCGGCTCAACAAACAAACGCGGAGATCGAAGGCGTTTCGAAAGCTCGCCAGTAAGACAAATCAGGCAAGCAAAGTCCCGTTCAACGAAATAAAAAAACTCAAGCGATATGCTTTAAGATGCGCCGCAGTTTATTCTTTGCCAACTTCGTCAGTAATAACAATTACTTCCGATTTATTTTCAATCCCAAAAAATGGCGCGAAATAGGCTCATGAAGTAACTAAGTGCTGCTAGAGTCGTACGCACCAGCTCATTTCCCAAACAGTCCATAAGCAACAGACATACCAACATCGATAGCAGATATAAGGTATATTTGGGACTCTTTATATTTTCATGTAGGTGGTACAAATATGTTGTATTTCCGTGTAGCAGCAGAAGCGTAGCTGTAAGTTTTTTTTTCTGAATAAAGTTTTATTAAAAAAATGATTAAATTCGAATCAGCGACGGCGGCGTTGAGTAGACAGTATAATAAAAGCCGAAGCTTAGTTGTGACCAATCACATGATAATCGTCGCGATTACCCCCACCTTCTGACGCTTAGCATGGCCGGTCATTGCATTTGGCGGCTGCGGTGTGAGCAGACGTCGCATACTTCCCTTCCTGACTCCACGCATCTAATGAGGATCGCCTTGTCCTGAAGTAAACTTAAGATAAGTCGCAGGAAAGCGAAAAGGAAGAAGTTGGACGAGATAAGCATTCAAGCAAAGCTGGATCAGCGGCAATCAATCATAACTTGATGTCGCGCATCTATCGTTATCCTTCCTTTCCTTATCATTGACTGTTTCTTTTTTATCTTTTCAGCATACATACACTAATGCTGCGGGTAACAATGATGCCGAATAAGGGAGTGCCGGTTTCGTGTATTTTTGTGGGTCCAAGAAGGCAGGGGTCTTCCGACTCGGGGAAGTCGAGGAGGGACTCAGGAAAGTGCCTCGAGAAGAACTCTGGGGTGGTCGACAAATGTCGCCAATGACAATGACGACAAAAAGGTTGCGAGGTGAAATAAAAGCGGTAATCGTCAAAGTAATCGTCTTCGTTGTCAACAAAAAATCGATGCTCATCACTATTGCGAACAGTATCAAGCCAAGAAGAGGTTCACACATAACCCAACTACGGACGGTACGAAAGACGAGGCGCTACTTAATCTAAAAGTGTCTGATTCAGAAATCTGGAACAAGTGGAACTTACGAAAATCAGGAAGTCAGCCAAGCTGCGAGGACGAGAGGGTATCGTTCGGTCAATGTCAATAAAAAAAACCCTGGCTGGTAGCAGGGTCAATACAAGAGACAGGGTATTCGATAAGTGTGCATGAAACATTGCTTAACAACAAAGTCTACCACTACCCTGTTAGCCTTCGAAATGCTTGGCGTTTACGCTTGGGATCTACTTAGGCAAGAAACAAGGCATGGCCAGCAACCCACAAATCTCACATTGCGTGAAATATGATGAACACCAAGCCGGAATATTCACATTGGTCACCAATGTAATGGGTGCGGTCGAATCGGAGGAGATTTGCAATAGCTGTGGTCAATTGAAGCTATAGGAGTGGGATAAGCTAACCAAGGTCCTTTGCGACCTTTGCGCCTCATTTACTCGACAGAAGGACATCGAATAAAGACTTTTATAAACAGTTTAATCGATTTGAATAATAACTGATCGAGCAGCCGCTTTAAGGACTCTTTTGTCCACATCGTTATTCATTCACCGAAGCAAAAACACACCCAGTTCTTTATGCATTACTTATTTTAAACAATGCTAATGAACTATATTTTCTGTCGCTGATATTTCACGCGTTGGACGGATCCTTGAGGTGGAACGAGAATCCCTTCTTTGATTTCTTTGTTCTTCGGAAGTATCGTGAGATGCCGCTTGGATACTCTTCGGGTCTAGCAACTCCTTCCATGCCTGCAATGTGGGGATCACCATTGAGACAATGTATATTGCCTGGCGAGTGACAAACCTCTGCGGAACCCCTTACACCACTCGGGGAACACACAAAGGTCTGGCCTAGGCAAGGCAACATCAAACCATTGAACCTAATGTTCCTGTCGCACGCCATGCATCTCATTCGACTCCTCATTGGACTTCATTGGATTGGATCGGCCGAGGTTGTCGAAATGAGGTAAGGTGTTCCGCAGGGAGAGTGAGGTCACTGCCACAGCGGGAAATGCCTGAGTAACGCTAAAGGAGCGTGCGGCCCTCTTACTTACCTCATCTTGGGTGTAATCAACGGTTCAAGCGAGCATCTATTCGGGAGGAGTTGAAGTAAGACTCTAGGCCCGTTTACTTTGGGAAAGATATCCAAGCGAAGGATAGTCACTGCAGAGACCCTAACGCAACCTAAGGCGTGCGATCCTGTGAACACAGAAAAAAAAGTCATCCACGCATCTTTTCATCGTGTTGGTATATTGCTGTATACTCACTGGTAAGTCTTATTCTATCGAACAAATCCCTGCTTGCCATTTACGTTATTGAATACTTGCTAAGAACTCTAAACCCCGATTACGTGGTGCACACAGAAGGCTAGTCGGTATAAGGCGCTAGTCAATTATCGAGGACAACCACAATGTAGGCTAGTACAGCCCCAGTGCACAGGTAGAGAGGCGTTGCAAAAGAGTTTATAGATCATATACTATCAGTAGGTATAAATTATGATTTTTCACTGTAAATAAATTCACTGTCTTTGCGTATGATATATGCATATTTAAACGGAACGGATGATATACGAGATAATTGCTAAATCTAAGTAAACACTGTTTTCAAATAACATCAGGATCCTGCTGCTGCTGCAATTTTCTGTTCTAAAATTTGGCCATATAGTTCCGTTATTGAAGCTCGGCCGAGGCTGTTCGAAGCTGAACTACCCCTTCTAGGTTCTTCTGTGTCTAGTCTTCGGTTAAGGCTTACTGGTTTTCATGTTGTTACTAAATGTTAGAATTAGTTTATCGAACACTATGACAAAAACCGTCACGATTTTCGACTAAAACACACGGATAAGTTCAAATCCTTCGTGTGTGACATTATTCAGAATCAAGAGAAGGATGAATAATGTTCCTTGGCAAAATGCAGCGGTACTTTGACTAGGCTGAATGTAGAACTTGTCATATAGTCGGTTAGTAAATTTACTGGTGGTTCCGGTTCACCTCGTGTTGATCAATCAAATCACTTGCTGGGCTAACTTAATTATCGTCCGCTTACTTCGTTTCACTTGCCCAGCGCTATCGACCATTAAATCTGAAAGTGATCCATGACAACGCCTTTCCCGACACAAGCGCCATTATAGCGGATCAATGGCACCTTATCGTGCTATGTCAACAACGAAATTATTCAGTTCTATTGCACTATTGCAATCGACGGTCCTTCCCAGTCAATGGCTGCATCCCTCCCTGATGGGTATCAAATCGAAAATAGTATCACGCATCGACACGTGATGTGTGTTTGGGGGGTGCGCCATATGCCTATTAGTTCATTGACTCTCGATAATGTCGATGAGGATCGAGCCGCGCTAGCTGCAGGTGGACGCATCGTTTGATACGCGATTCACTGGCGCCAAATTTGAATTTTCAAGGAAGAAGCTTATAAATAAACAGTAACAGGCTCCAACCTGTTTCGTTTATATGCCAAAACAGATCACATGATACTTGCTCATCGACGACCTGTATTCGAAGGCCTGTCGAATAATAAACCGATCGTAGAACTGGTGATGCTGACAAGAATATTTCATACAAGCAGTAATTGGTGTCGGAGTGTTGGTGGGCCCACACAGCTGGCGGTGTGCTCATATTAGGGATAACTGGAAAAAGCTCGTACTTTGTAAACGCTTGAGGTTGATAGATAGTTTTAGATTGTTGGGGCAATACACGCAGCAGACTGAATACCATAATTGCTAGCGACAAGTGGTAACTTGCTACTGATGTATAGCCCAAACGAAAAATAGGCAATGCAAAAGCTTGAACCCAGGACTGGGAGAGAAGAGTTCCATAGTTACAGAAGAAGTTGTCCCTGTGCTATACCGGATCCGAATGTCGATATTCGCGATACATCAGGTTTTTAATTACCATACGTGGTTTACGACTGCCCTTATAGATGGTACTCTACTTCAGTAATCTCGTATGCTTTCACACGTATCTTTTAACTCTTATTGAGTGTCTGCTAGTTAATAAGTTAATTAGGCAGCACAAAACAGAACTAGAGGGTTGCCCCCAGCTAGCAACAGTATGTGTGTAATGTGGATAATCATAGTAGAACTCTGCTTTTAGCTGCTGGTCCATCTGACCTCAAAACCGTCGAATTTTAGGCTGAATTGAATCAGAGGAATTAAGCGCTGCAGGGCTTGGCTGATCCAAAGCACTAATTTATTCATTGACAAAATGAAAGCTGTACATACATAGCGAAAGGACAGAGTAGTAAATACGTGCATAGCACATATCTGTCTGTTTCTGCTACTAGATATACCTATCATATATGTAACCCAAGCACAGGATGGTTGCATGCGTGTATCTTGTGAAGAAGTAGAACTTATTGCTCTACCTAAGGTGAGTGATGAAGGATAACCTAAGAGAACGCTTCGGAAAGGAATATGATATCTCGTTGCACGGTCGGCAATAGAATGCTTTAGCAGCAATGCCATTCGTTAGTACACGTGAAAGCAGCAGCTACCAGCTCCAACGGCACTAATTTGATCAACTCT
This sequence comes from Varroa destructor, assembly GCF_002443255.2. Lineage (NCBI taxonomy): Eukaryota > Metazoa > Arthropoda > Arachnida > Mesostigmata > Varroidae > Varroa > Varroa destructor. Next base: position 1,739,005 of record NW_019211457.1, on the reverse strand, counting down.
ACTAGGTGGTGGCAGCGGCAACGGAACTAGAGGGGAACAATCATCGGATGTTTGGGGGGTAATCGGGGGTAGCCACAAATGCTTGTAGTGTGGGGCACGGAGATTCTCTATTGCAAAATTCCGACTGTAATTTTCCTGTAATACTTTTGCTATAGGCGACACCCCGACCATTCGTGGGGACTTTTAAAAAGAATTTGCCGGGTAACGACGGACGGAGGATGTAGAGAGAGAAACAGGGTGTATTCTCCCCGCACATAACCAGTGCCTCACCACTTTTAACTGTCCTAGTTAACATTTCCAAACTTGCCTGTCTGAGGTTGGCATAGCAATAGCACCGATGGAAAAGATGGAGATGACGACTGATGGTGATTGGCAACATCCCTCTTTGCCAGTCGAAGGTATCTACTATACACATACGTCTATAATAGTGGTGCAACTGTCGGTGCATCGTTGTTCTATCCTAATCGCTAGTACTAGCCTGCGATTTCTACCAGAAGGGCAAGTGGAAAGAACACTTGGGATTCGTCTCTTCTCGGCTCATGGCACCCTTTTTCTACAGATACACAAACATGCATCGCGTGAGCGCGAACGAACGACTGTGTCGGCGAGATAGGCCGATTTCAAGGTTTGGCGCATTTGCCTACCACTGCTACCCGCCTTCTTCGTATACCAGCTCAAAGCGTCAAACGGGAACAATGAAGGCCTGGCCTAGTGCCGCTACCGTGCTGAGCGATGCAATTGCTGCTTAACAGATGACCTAGGTTAAACTAGGTTACGTTAAGCTTTAGCAAGATTAGGTTAGTAGATCCATTTTAACTCGAGGTTTTTCTTTTCCTCTTCTGGGCTACTTATGATAACTTAACCGTTTGTGTTTGCTTGTTACGACGGCTACTGCTCCTGCCTTTGAACTATTGTGACTTCTATTAAAGCTACTAACATAACTGCTTTGCGCTGTCGCTACGATAGGACTGGTAGTTCCTCTATCAATAGCAGCGTGCATAAGTGCCAGTGCAACCTGAATTAGCATGACCGGTTCAAAACTGCTAGTGAATGTACGTAGAACTCTTTAGACAGATGGGTAAGCTTCACTCTAACAGCACGAGGGCTACAGGATACCTGTACCGGCATATATAGGAACCAGCATCAGCTGCCACGTCCGGCTAATGCATCGGCCGGACGATGCCTAAAAATGGTTACCCTCTGGGGGAAAGTAACTCTTGCGAAAGTCTTATGCAGCCGGGAGCTTCATGATAAACTAATGACGAGTGTTCCTCGATGGATGCTATGGATCTTCAAGAGAGACATTGAGAGAGAGAAGTAGCGACCATGAAGGGCAAAGCCGCCGAATGACGCGAGTAAACTAGTATTAGTTACTGACTAGAAGAGTTAGTTTCCTATGGTAGGGCAAGGATGAGGTCTGACATGATGATGCGGGTTGGCGGCCGCACAACACGGGTATGTAGGCAAAGGTAAGTTTTATGTGATGACGCGTTGGAGCTCAACGTAAGGCGAAGTCGTTTTTCTCTTCCCTTGAGATAGCCATTAAAATAGAGAACTTTGCCTTCGTTATGTGCCCTCCGCCGCCTCATTTAGGTTAACTTTTAGGGTCACCGACAAACGCTAAAACGCTGCTAGATGGAGGACAAAAGAAAAGGATGCTCCAGTGAGAATGAATATTGTTTATCATCAACGGACTTCTTATCGTCTGTTGTTACAATGCTAGTTTAAGCTAAAACGCATTGCGTAATTTAGCTTGTAACAAATGGGTTGCTGGTTATAATAAAAAAGGGGAAAGGATATAAAGAGACGGAAACGGCCAACGAAATCGCGTGGGGTTACTGGGGCAACGTAGGAAGGTTGGCGAGTCTAAAACACCGAGTCTTATACTATTGTTTTTTTTTTGTAAACTGAAACCTCCTATAAATAAAAAAAAAAAAAATGTTAACTACAAGATAAGATGTAGGAAGGATCAGGATAATTCTGAGCCGACAACTATAAATACACCAGCAATAAGATCCCTTTACCCATAAATTTTGCAATATTGCAACGCCTCAATGTGGGGCTGATTCTGAAACTTTGGTGAATTGCATTATCTTGCATAACATCCTTATTCTCAATTCTATGTTTGTCTATCAAAATACATACTATCGTGAATCCGTGCAAGACTCCGCTTTGCCAACAAATTAGCGAAGTAAACCTTGATGCCGGCGGAAAATCAAGTCGACGTGCTTTGCGCTGATCTTGCCATCCTTCTTCCTACTTACACACCTCCTCTTCCAACCTCTTGCCCCCTTTAGCTGTACCCTTTCTCATTCTGTCCTGATGTTAGCCTCCACTCCACCATCTGTAGGTTTTGACCAATTAGTCGCCGAGTTACTCAGAGTACCACAAAGTCTCCTTGAAATAGTCTGTTCCTAACTCCTTACTGCGTTCTCCTCCGATCTCCTGCACTCTAAGGCCTATACTAGTTGACTGCCTAGCTCTTACTTTGACGACCGGTAGCGCCGACTGCCACGGCCATATTCGGTAAACCCTGTAAACTACAGCGTCCAAAGATTTCTTACTCTCTTGGCCCTCACACTGTTTCTAATCTCCAACCACAAGCAACAGCAGTCTTCCTGTCTTGAAGCCCTTGTAGCGCCCTTGCGCGCGACGCGCCTCCTTTTAAAAGACCACGGAGGGCGGAGGGGATGGCAGAATGCGCAAGGGTCCAGAGCAGGAAGTCCTCTAACGAAGCTTTATTAAGTCCCTAGTTAAGCGAAATCTATCGTTCTCCTTATTTACTCTCTCTCTCTACCTCCCGCCTTCTCCAGGCTTTCATCCTCATTGTCGTCCTTATTTTTCTTCGTCTATCATTGCTGAAGCGGCTGAATCTGCTCGCGAAATTTCGCCTCAGAGTACCCGCCGTTGGCGCTGCTGACGCTGCTGCTAACAGCACTGTCAGCAGCGACAGTCGCCAGCGGCAGAGTCCTTCCATCGCAGCAACGAAGAGTTTGTCTCCTGCATGCCAAGCTCTGGCCAAGAGAATCAGCTACGAAGGCTTGCATGGCCCAACACACACGCACACACATGCAAACCAACCAGCAAGACGGTTACACTTAGCCCATAGGGGGCTAGAACAGAAACAGGGGGCGAAGCGGAACAGTTGCACACGCTATTCTCCTATATGTAGAAGAAAAGTCCTAAGAGAAGTCCTCTCAAAAGGAAAGGCGCCCGAAATCCTGAGTAGTCCCCTCCTTCCAAACTACTGCTGGTGCGCGCGCTATACTACAACGGGCATATCCGTGAACCACTACCCTATGCACTTGCACTGGAGACTTCCTGCTGTCTACTGCCCTGGATCCCAGAGTCTATCGTTTGGATCTTTACCGTCTCTCACTCTCTCGGGTTGTGCTGAACCCCCTTTGTGCAGCACGTCGTATGGAAGGGGCGTGCTGCTTCTGGGCAGCAGTCACTCGCGTTGAGAATAGACGAAAGCTTGTGACGAAGACACGAGACACGCATGCAGTGCGGCTAACCGTAACGCTTGAAGAGAAGTAGGATTCTGAGGTTCCGGGAGAAACAGGCCACCAGCGTGGCTAGGACTGGTTAGCAACTGAGACGAGTCTCTATGGGGGAAACCGACTCTGTGTTCTTTGCTATAGTCACTGGTAGCAGTTCTAGTGCTGGGTTTGCCGTGCCCTTTGCCGAAGATTTGCCGTTGTCGAGGAAAAGGAGTACTGGTTGGAGAGAAAATCGCCGAGAGAAAAACACACACAGAAAGAGAGAGATGGGAGAGTAGGACAGCGGGAGAAAATACAGTGAATGCTGATGCGTGCGCTGGGTAAGGTCTGGCAAGACTCTTCATTGTTAATTGACTCTAATTATTAGAAGGGTAGAAGGAGCAGGACAGCAAAGGAATAGAAGAGGTTTAGGCTTATGAGGCGCTTGCGTACGGAGAAGATAAGCAGGGTTCCGGCAGGAGGCGATGGGAAGGCGAAACAGCCCAAAATGCGAAAAGGGCAGGAAGACGGTAGGGGCAAGTAACTCGATTTACTGGCTGAGTGTATGGCTTGGGCGGTTCCGTGCCAGTGGTCGCTCCATGGACGCTGGCGCCATGTTCTGCGATGAAGACAACGCCTTCTACAACTGCGAGACTCATAGATGTTTGCCGTTCTGCGGGGTGCCAATGTATTTGGAGAACTGGGTAACTGTAATTCGGGTTGTATCCCTCCCTTCTCCCCCGCCAAAGGCATTTCCTGAACTGATACGCAACCACGAAACGAACAGAGCCCGCCATCAGATCGACTGATTCAACTAGCCGCTTACGACAACAAATAGGCGGAGAGGCGCAAAAGAAAAGCCTACTTTAAAGCCAGAATTTCTAACTGAATAATAAAGGGATAATCACGTAAATGTACACACAATCGTTATTAAATAGTGAACTAAACTGTATATACATGTAGATGTTCAAATGCAATGAAACAATTCTAATCTCTCCGTTATTGAAAAAAAGTGCTTCCCAGGACTCCAGCACAAACGAAATCTTCTTAGAAAAACCACCCTAATTTGCTAATGCATATGTACAAGTTCGAAGGCGAAAAATAATCCCTAAAAAAGCATACATAGAAATCTGTAGAGAGTCGGGTCGAATCGATCTCAGCAGGTGATATCGCTTAATTTCGATATTTCTAGATCGTGTACCATCTATTGCACTTACCCTAAATAACGCCCGCCCGCCATTTGCTCCTCGTAGGGTTTTACCGTCTGCTAGATGTGGTATCTAGCTAAAGAAAGCTATGCGTATTGGCTATCAGCTGCGGGACGTGCACTTCATCTTTAACTAAAACCTGGGATTCACATTTTTATGAAGAGCTTTTCAGCAGGACTTACGAGAATCACAAGACCTATACATATCTATGTGTGGCTTAATGAGAGAATGAAAGCGAGACTCTGTTTCGCGTGCTACACTCTACGATTCAATCGTCAGCTTTAAAAACAGAAAGTAAATACTAAGGACAATTCACTGTATATAAGGATTCGTGTGCAATTTGCGCACGAGTTCTCTTTTACTTCGATTCTCGAAACAGGCACACACACAAACGTACCTCCTTGAGCCTGCACACTTTGTGTGTCTCCTGGTCCTTGCTCCCCCAAACAGGCAATACCTCATAGGCTTCCCCCCGCTAAAAATAAATAAAACTTTTACCCCCGTCTCCTACAGAAGGAGATCCGCACGAGATCTCTTCCATTCTCTTGAATTCTCTCCGTTTAGTCGTTTCGTAGTCGCTTCGTTGCTAAGGTATAGATTCTAACGAGCAGCCGATATAGCGAGTGAGGGTTTCATCACTCTTAATGTCGGCGGCGGATTCTGGTGGCCCGGTATTACTCTGGCAGTGTAACTTTTTCTTTTTCGTTAGCGTTTTTAATCGTGGCAGAGCGAGAGAGAGAGAGAGAGAGACTGCTTCGTTTGGTATCTCTCCCTACATAAGAAGACCTCCGGGCGAATTCACCGAGGGGGAGGTGACGCGAAAGTCTCGTTGCCTAAGAAGCGTTCGCGGTGCGTCCGGTGTGAGTGAGCCGAGCCAGGCGCGCGTGCAATCCCGGGCTGATTCCCGGTCCCCAGGTTGACACTCGCGGGCGCTATTCTCTAAGAAGACGAAAAAGAAAAGACGGAACTGTGCCGAAGTAGAACTGCAACAACTACGACTTTATACTAGCTGTTAATAGAACCAGACGGCTAAAAATGAGTAGAAGAATGAACAGCACCAATCTGGCACCCGTATACACATATATAGAAAAACCTATAAGGATTCTGTTGAGTTGCACACGGTTCGTGAGCCAATTCTCATACCCAGCGACTAAGTCCAATGCAGCCTGACGGGAGAGAACTTACTCGAAATAGTCCCGCGGGTAAGAGCGTCGCTGCATCGGCAGGACTGTTGTTGCACTACTCACTATAGCAGTAGCCGTCGTTCGACTTCAGACGAAAAAGGCTCAACTGCTCCTTCTGGACGACTTCGATTGAAGAACAGAACAAAGCAGCGAAAGGTAGCTACTAGCAGCCTTTGTTACCTTGCCAGTGTGTAAATGCCTGTAGGGCTGTGAGTCGGTCTGTGTTTTCTTCGAGACGCGTGCGACAGGCGCGTCGGGAGGCAGCTAGTCCATCGCAACTTGGTTTTCGGCGTTGGTTCTAGTTCTCGTTTCTGTGGTGAAACTGTCGCTGCTGCCTGCGCTTTCACGCGCTCTCTGGCAACGGTCGTCGGAAGGGGCCCCGGGACTACTCTTCGCGAAGTCGCCTGCCGCTCCCCTGAAGTTTCATGGACATAACGATGCGAAGATGCGGCAATCGAGTGCAAGAGAGTGAGGAGAAAAACAGACGTAGAAGATCTAAGAGTTTTGTACTCTCCGGAGCTAAGATACGCTCGCCAATTGAAGCTGCGCTTCGACAGTCGGTGATGCGATCACCTAAAGGCTCGCGAGATTCGAGAGTACCGTGAATAACAGACAGAGAAAAAGAGAGGGACTCTGGACTAGTCTTAGACGTTCCTGGACACCAGAGTTTAGCTCAGACCCAGAGATGTGCGCACTCACCCCCCGCCTAGCCGGGTCTCCACCTCTGAGAACAACCCTTCGTTTTATGAGACGCGGCGGTCGGTCGGTCGGTTGGTCCAGTCTTGTTTATCGCGCCATATCGTCGTGCACCGTTGGCATTGGTATGAGCAGGTAGGCGCGTTCCGACGAGCATGCAATTACAAATTAAAAAAACAAACGACAGTCTTTTCAAGCGTCTGAGATGATGAATATTTTTTTGTTGTGTCGATGTAACCATCGAATAACTTAACGTAAAATAAAGATGTAAATTGTAGTGGTCAATTCTAGCTTCAAGTATCTACTGGATATTAAAATAATGCCGACTGTAACAATCCAGAGAACAATTTAATTAACAAAATGTTTGCTACCGATTTTTCCTTTAAGGATTATACACGTAGGAATGTTTTTGCTAAAATGTAGAGGTAATTTCGGATAGAGAGGTATTCAGGGTTACTCATCTATTCAGCTGAATTACTATGTTACAAACGTTCCATCCTGATCCCTTTACGCCTGAATCTTTATATCTTAGCGGTGTGCACGATGAGACATTTATGCCATTCATAAATACAATGTTTCAATACAAATATGAGAACGTTCATTGCAGCCGTGCAAAGATTATAATAGGAAACATTAGCTATTGGGGTCGATGACGAAATTTAAGCTTTATAGACCAAAGTCTCAATACGCGTTCGTACTAGCCGTTCCTATTGTTTGATCTACAGCTAGTACGTATCGACGAATGGCAAACCTTCAAGAGAACGTCTGTATAGACGGCCTTATTTGCCTGAATCGCAGAGTTGCATTTTACTAAGTCGATCATAGGGCAACCTCTGCCACTGACTTCAGGCTCGCGCTGCCTTAAAATGTTCGCATATACCCATTGCGAAATATGGAATTATTACTCATGACTGAGTGAAAGAGTACATTATTGGTTTGACTCGATCACCTATTCTAGATTTTTAATTGTAGAAATAACAATCTAATTGGTGTTTCTATTTCCTTTTTGTGTCTGTTTTTTTACTCAGTAAACTGTGCAGCAAATATTCATAATGGAGATACATTTATCTCTTTCAAACTAGCTTCTTAAAACACAGTTATATATTCCGAACGCCGTATCAGCAAATTAAGTCTATCGGTTACCGAGCCAATATAGCAGACTTCTATTGGTGACCCCTATGTACAATGTGGCCCTAGGAAAGCTCAAATACTGCAAATCATCTTCGATCCGTGAGCATCACAGCCGTTGTCGTGCAAGTCAACACCAGGCATCAATTCTTCATTCCACACTTGAACTCTCTTCTTCGTCCTTCCCTTCTGAGTACCTTTCATTGTTCCTAGGCGACATCAAAAAGGCAACGGCTCCTATAAGCGACAAACTCCTTAGACCTCGAGCTGATCCGGGCCCCGGAAGTATTCCAAAAACTCGATCGTCGTCGTCATCATCAACATCACGATCATCATCATTATCTTCATCAACAACGACGACCCCGTTGTTCGAAAGTACTTCGATTTCTGCGCTTTTATGTTCTCCTTCCCTGCTCAGAAGGTTGCCCCTTCTTCGTCCTCGTCCCAAAATCCTATCACCGGAACCTAATCATCGCATTCCAAAAGGGCCGCCCAAGAATCCTTTTGCTTAAAGCTTCTGCGCTGTCATGTTCGAGGTAGGGCAAGGAAGAAAACCGAGAGATAAACAGATATAGGGGAGAGAAAGCACAGAAGGGGATAATTTGGTAGGCTGTTTAGATGGCGCGTTTTCGTCGGCTGGTACCAGTCGCCGCGTGTCTCTTTTGCTGTCCCTCAGCTCATGCAACGGTCGTTGGCGTTTTGCGTTCACTTGAGATTCACATAGGCTGGGCATCAGTAACAGGAGAGAAGTTCAAGCAAGTCGAAGATTCTTCTTGTCAGCTCTTTTTGAGGATTCTTCCCTCGACTTTATCCAATACGCCAAATACATTCCCCTCTTTGATGTAGCCAGACAGGCCGTATTGAGCGAGCAAGCCGGTAAAGTATCGAAAGCCTGTACCCTCAAGATATCCGACCAACCGAGTCGGCCTGCCTAGACACATCAGATAATGTGTGGCCTCGAGTAGCGCAATGTCTTTGAAAATAGTTGTAGTTGTAATAGAGGGAACAGCATGTTTAGCATTTCGGGTCAGGCGAGCAGGAGTTGCACTCCGATATGACTAAGGAAAGTATAATCAGACACACTGCCATCTAAATGCATCTACGTAACAATGCAGCAGCAGAAGGCTTACTTTCGAGCTAGCCCATCTTAGTTCGAGAGAGTTCAGGACGTTTCAGGCCAAATGGATCAGCTGGAAGGAGCAAGGCAAGTATATTCGACCAGCACTCAGCGGCCAATAGCCGACCCACGGCGCGCACAAACACTAGGACTCGGGAAAGCCCTCGTACCTAACGGTGCCAAAGATCGGTGCTCACTGGCGTATTTTATGCCTTCACTCTTCTTTTGTTCATTTCCACAGTTCATCTCCACTGCTCAAACGCAGTTGTCTATTTCAAAAATGCGCGCGCTCTTGTCCTGAGCAGAACTACACTGCCGAGATTATAGCACGCTACCTAGGCGTTCTAACACTCTTCCAAAAAAAGAGACCACCTCAGCTTAGGAAAGCTCACGAATGAGCAAAGCAAGTTTGGTGGACTTTCCTGCTAGATATTTTCATGAAGGTATGGCGAGCCTCAGCTCACGGAGCATCCTCGGGGAATTCTGGAGCGGTTGGCAGTTGAGGCAGAGACGAAAGCTCATCGTCGGGTCCGCTACTCCAACCAGACTGAAGCACATGTAAAAACAACGCGGCCATATGCTATTCTAGGCCGCCGCAGCCTCTGGCGCAACCGCTTCAGCTAGTGTGCTACTCAGGAGAGGGGAGCTGCCAAAAAGGCGGTGTCGGAGAGAACCACAATGAGGAGCAACCGTCGATTTTCTGCTGAGATGAAACGTCATTTTACACAAGACACAAACAAGACGCAACCTTACGGCTTGTCCAAAAGGGAGATGTTTCCTAAACATATTCGTGGATGCTAAAGCAGCGTCTAGTGCTATTAGTAAAAGCGCTGGCCTAAAACGAGCTGGAGTCGTAATAGGACATCATAGGATCGTATAAGTTGATCCAACGCACTTTACATGTTGAACCTTGCAACACAGAACAGCGAAACATTGTTACCCGATTTGCCTGCTGTTTAAATACTAACGATCGATGCTGAAATAGGTGGATAAGTAGCTGGTGTGCTTCTTACTGTTAAGAAGCCGTAGAGTCATCTCATTCTAGCGCAAGCTAACCAAGTCAAAGTTAATTTATGAACAATGGCATTAACGATCTAGGCCGCATATCGAAAGGCCAATCATACATAATAAAAAGTAAGCAACTAAATGAACAAATCTTGTCTGCCGAGAGAAGAGAGGTCGATTCCGATTCTCTATCTTTTACTGGACAAAAACATTATAATAGGCACAAGGGTTTCAGTGCATCTAATGTACTCTACCCTTTAGGTTAAGTAACTTAGATTTACTAGCTATTGAAAAACAAACTGCCATTGAATGGCAATTACAGAACACCAATATTAAGTTAGAAAATTGTTAATAAACTACAGTATAATATGCAGACAAATAACTTTTATCTAATCGTATATGTCTGCATATTAATTAGCAATACTTTCTTTCAGTTTCCACAGCAGTTCGAAGTGACTGTATGCGGACATGGGTCTAAACAGTATTCCAATACTAAGGTCAATGCCTCTCTATCATTTCAGTTAAACCTTATTTAAATAAATCGCAATTGAATAGATATACAATTTATCAGCTTGTTCCTATCGGCCTTAGTCGTTAATTATGAAATCAAAAATATTAATGTTTAAAAATCTGCGTTCCGTAGATATTTCCTCACGATCCCAACCTCGCACTGTTCTCTGATAAGCCGCTAATAAGGAATGCGATTATATACAATATATAGAATTCTGCCAAGTATTTTCGTTTCTACGTTTTTGCTCCACATGTTTCCGTAATTTTGTCATTGCAAATGTTACTAGCTGTCCTTGTCCTGTCCTGTGTCCGTGCTATTTTAACGGCCATCACAATATAATCGTTGTGTTACCTTCCTTCCAAACTAGATACATTATTTAGAATTGGTCAGCTGTATGTATGTGTGTGTGTGTGACACGACCTGCAAATTTTCATTAAACATCTGGCCCTGACCACTGGGTCCTGTAAACTGTTCGCCGTCCGCTAGTTATCTCAACGTTGTGCTCGTTATTTTCTTCTAAAAGTTACTGTTATTAAGGCGTATCATTATCCTTATTGTCATTGATGTCCTCATGATTACTTGATCCGAATATGTGATTCTCTACCCATTAAAAAAATACCTGTAACAGATTCATATAGGGGTCTGTAGGCGTTAATCGATGCATCTACATGTCTGCACATATGCACGTCGATATTGGGTCATTTCTCGTCTCTAATACTAGCCCAGTTAGCGTCCTACCAGTCAAGACTATGCCAGGCAGTTTCTATCTTTCTAATGTCTAAAGTTATCCTGTACGTGTTTTCAATACTTTTCTTTCGTTTCATCGAACAGTTGCCGGTTTAAGCAGCTTTCTATCGTAAAGCTATACAGAGTGCTATAGCAGATCTGTGGAGGAGGTTTCTGATGGCGGGTACAGCGGCGAACAATCAAGAGAAGGCACTTACTGCTAGCGTTTCTGCAAAGACAGCCAGACGGCAAGCTTAAGGCTGAAGGCCGCATCTGCACTTGAAGGTCACATCAGAAGGTGAAGATAACGACAAGGACAGATATAGGACCTAGACGGCATGTTCTACTTCCTATACAATCCATCGAGAACGTCTCTTATTTGGGGATAGGCAATAGACAAGCGTCAAACCGATAGATTTTTATTCCCTAATTCTGATATGGTCTCCGACCGTAAGCAATCAAGGTGTGTGCTACACGAAGACGAAGTATCGACACACCTAGTCGAAGAACTTCCACCAAGCACCTACAAAGTATCTGTGAGACAAACGACGATAAAGATCCAGCAGCAGCGTTAATATTGAGGACACGGTGCACTGTCATCGCCATAGCGCTGTATCTTCAAAAAGAGGGGGTTTTTAGTTAGAGCAACACTTTGTAGGCAGTTGTTGCTCCTAGAGGTCACGAGTTCTTTCTTGATCTCGTTTCTTGAGCTCGCTCGCTCTCTCTCTCGCTCGCTCTTTTTTGCGGGTAGAAACTAGGCTGCTTAGGCGCTATTGGGCGCATCCACTGCTTCTCCTGTTGCACACGCTTCCTTTAGATCCATGTCTACTACTAGCTCATTTCGGGGTCGTTTCTATGCTCAGAGGCGAAGACGATACAGAAGAAAGCTTCGACTAGCCGATTGCCGAAGGCAAACAGACAGGACGACGGTTGAAGACGAATTGGGTGAGGTTGTGAGGTGACGCCAGCGGCGGTGGCTTCGTTCGGATAGTATATTGAGTAGTGTTTGGTGACGCTTGTTTTTCGCTTCTGACGACGGTACCACCCGATCTGTTACGATGAACACCCGCGTAGCCAACTACGCGAAACAAGCAGTGCGGCGAAATGTTGTACGACCTCCCCCAACATCTCCGAACAGACCAACAGCTAGAGGTGGCTGTCACAAAAGGTTATGGTTCATGCAGGCGGCTGAGGTTACTCCTTTGCGGCGAATTATAGAATAGAGGTCGATGATCGAGGTCGCGTGGCCATTATTGCTTTCTGTGGCGGCGGCAGCAGCAGCAGCAGCAGAATTAGAATCAGCCGCAGCGTTAGTGGCGGCTGTCGTCATGTCCGCTGCAGCTGCTGCTGCTGCTGCTGCTAAGCAATGGTATCGAAGAAGTGGAGTACAAATACGGCAGTGAGCCACGATGAGCTCTGAGGGCGAGGAGGAAAAGGAGTCGGAAAAGTAAGCTCCGAAAAGAGGAGCACGATGAGGACTACAGCGAGAGAGAGAGAGAGAGAGAGAGAGAGAGAGACTGAGATAGGGCGAGGAGGAGATACATGGAGGAAGATGGGGATAGAACATGAGAGGATGTCGAGCGGGTGATTCAAACAAACGTCCTTCAAGTAGGGGTGCTTCGTGATAGTCGTAGATACTACTGCTAGTTAAGGGGACTGCGGCGTCGAAAACTGAATAATGCATTTACGATAGCGCCTTATCGACAAAAAGGTCGCTGTCAATGTGCAAGCAACACATGTGGGCGGGGTTAGGAGGATTAAAACTGTGCACGTTATTACCCCGCGACATGAGAGAATGCACCGCTTTGTTTAAATTCAATGTTTGTTAAATTCAAAAAAGTAACGCATACAGATAATTGCCACTTACTTGTGTTGTAAGAAATCGCTGAGTAAATAGGTGATTAGTAAGGAGTTTTACACGCGGAAATGATGACCATTGGATGTGTCAGTGTATACATATAATAAGATCTATGTAGTTATGTGCATGCGTAGGAATTTTGGAGGGTTCCAGTATAATGATACTGTTGTTCCGTTATAAGAACACCATCTAGAAGAAGCTGAATATTATCTTAAAAAAGGATCTATCTAAAGCAGCTTTATGAGCACAAAGTAATGTTTTTTTGTTCATAAAATTTACAGTACAAAACACGGCGTTTTATATGGTGTACCCATGTGCTATATATACATAGAAGACAGGCGTTTGTAACACAGCGCGCGACACCCCGACGTCCGAAGCTCGAGTGGATTCGTAGCCAAGTTTGGGGTTTATTCGGTAAAGGCTGGTCCCATAGTGGTCCAGTGGTGACGTATGCACTTCTCCGCTAGGTTTAGGCACACATCAGGTGGTTTAGGTGTGCAAACATAATATGATACGAGCTATGCTGTCCTGCCGCTTAGCAAGGTCCCGAAATAGATCCGGCATTTGCTATGGATTTAGGGGAGTGCCATCGTTCTATTGGCCCAATTTAAACTTCTTTTAACACTTAATACAGGTGTTACTTTTTTTTTTTGGACCTTTATCACGCCCACGATGCAGGCATGTAATAAAATGCCAAGTAAATAAACCTTTCTATATGCAATTTAATTTTCAAGGCAGTCGTTGCCGAGCTAATGCCGTGCCCTGATCAATAGTCACCTTCAGTTATTTCTCTCCTTAAGCTTTCCCTGTGTCTAAAGGCCAACCGGCAGATTTTTGTCAATCTGTTTCCGTATTGCTTCAATATTGCCATCACGCATGTTACACAAAAAGAAGGATCATTAACTTTTGCGTGTATGGCGTTACTTACTTGCATTAAAGCTGTCTGTGCGACCGTGCGCGCTATATGGTTCTAATATAGGCTAAGTTTCTGTCAAACAGTGGAACTGATCATCCTGACACGATCATCACTATTATAATGTCGTGCGTTAGTTTTGCCAAATCATTCTATCATATTATTTGAGCCCTCTGCTCCAGCCGGATGATACGTTAGCAGTTTCGCTGCCGTTCGTTGATACTCAATCAGAACAAACCGATGTTTCTATCGTATTGAGAAATGTACCAGAAGGCGCTAACCTTCCGCGTGAACAAGCGGATTTGGGGCCTAACTCCGATGAGAATTGAAAAATAAGGCTAGCCGCTAATTTATCCCAAGTAGTTGTCATATGTAGTTCCACCTGTAAAGAGACAACTTTCGGTCGCGTGTTACACAGTTGTTAACTCGGCACATTTCAGATAGTTCGTGAAATAGCAAAGAAATTAGTCACACCTTAGATAAGTTTTCTCCTATCAAAAGAAAAAAAAAATCTGAGAAAGAGCGTTTGTTCATTGTGAATGTGAGAGACCGAAATAATACCGGATAGCCGTAGTGGCATGATAAAAATGTCCGAAACTCGCTACTCCGGCCCTGAGAGTTTATGGACAACTTCTGATTCGATTTGTCAGCACCGCTCGTCCCTCAGACGATAACCGAAGTTGAAACGCCTGATCTAGCGCCAAAGTTGCGCGTATTGCGCGAGGTATGTTACAAGCGGATACTAGAAAAGATCTCTTCAACTATGCTGTGTCAAGGTTAAAAAAACAACTTCAGCCATCAATGTTGCAAAAGTTTTCAACTGTTAACTAGAACATTTCAACTGGCATAATAGCAGTTAGGTGTATTAGACTATTTAAACTGTTATCGTTGCTTGTCTCAACATTGAACTTATTTAACTATTAATCATCAAGGTAATGTTATGCGCTTTATCTAAAGTTCCACGAAGCTTCATAGTCTGCCGCATTAACAACTGCAAAAGATCAGTTGGTATGGGATCTGGCAAATCAAACCTATTCCGATTGCTGATACCCTTTGACGTGTTTGATATCTCCTGAAGAAAAGCTCCTCTTTGCCCACTAATTTTAGAAACATTAGAAGTGATCTCGATTTGAAACCGAGCGTAGAAGCCCACCGTTACAAGCTGGGGACCAGTCGTGCTAAGCAATACCTAACCAATGAAGTAGGTCTGGACCTATAACTTCAAGTATATTTTATTTTAGAATAACTTCATACTAGAAATTGTGACGATGGCGCAATTTTATGAAGTTAGACCTTATTTCCTTTTTCATTAGCCTCGGTGCTTGCTTAGCCTTAAGTGTACACCATGTTTCTAAAAACTTCCTCGTCCCGATCTTTTTTTACATTGGGCAATTCTGCTGTAACCTCATCTTACGTGCTTTTATACACTGTACATTATGACAAAATGAAGGCTTTCTCTGTTCTTTCCTACCCTAGATCTGTTAGCTTTGTTCTGAAAGTTCCGTGTTGCAACTACGGTCCTCCTTCTTGCCCGAAACTTCTCGCCCCCTTTTTTCAAATACAAACTCTTGCCCGACTTAGATCTGATTCGAAAAGCCGCAAAAGTCGTTAGATCTGTTTAATCCAATCGGTCTTCTATTTTAACGGACGTTACTTAGTGTTAGTGGCTATATTGATAAAGGTACACAAAATTAATCACTATATAGTCTATAATCCAAGAGTGTGGTTCGCGCTAGTCGTCATCATCAGAGCCGTGTTGAGCACCAGGCAACACGATCATGTTTCGTGCCCGTCAGGACACCATATACTAGATGCTTAGGACGCTCAAGCTCTTTCGCACGTTCCTTTGCCCCTCAGGTCCATCTGATTGGTCTGTGCGTATACAGTCCTATACGTATGTAGTCTCGTAATTGCTTTCACCACAGTGTGCCCCCCACTTCGCAGAACAGCTTTTGCTTGGTTCCGCTTCAATGGGAAGGCAAAACAAGTCTCTAAAAACCAAGTGACAAAAAACGAGCTCTAAAAAACATACATCGCAACCAACAATTGTCACCATCTTTGTTAGGCCGCTACATTGGGGCTCCACAGGGTTGGTAGCTTTCTAAAACAATTTTCGCCGGTCTAACTCATCATCGGCCGTGCTCCATAGTCGAGTCGAAGAAGACTCACCCAGGTTCGAAAATGTTGTCGCTGGCGTCGTTGCTGATTTTGCCATGATTGTGTCATTCTGGTAGAGTTAGCCTATTTGTTCTTCTGGCCCTGTTTAAAGTGCCCGCCATGTCGTGCCGTGCGCTGTCATGAGGATTTCGAATTTTCAGGAGTCGTCAGTGAGCTCATCGATTGGCCCGAAGGTAGTCGTTTCGTTATTCGACCCTGCAGGCGATGACCGGATCTCAGAGCACAGGAGCACTCGCTAAGCTTATCTGGTCGTTGCCAGAGAACGAAGGGATTTCTACTGGTGCCGATAGCAACCGTCATCCGAACTTCGAATCGGAGTAGAACTAGGAACTGGAGAGAGGGACAGTCCTCAATAGCATCCCAAAAAGATGGCTGCTTGAAAAGCAGTACAACAGAATATGCTATGTACGTGTTTCCTAGCTGCGTATCGCGGGATAGCGCCCAACATCTCTGTATAAACTGACACTTGCAAAAGTAAAACAATAGAAGAACTAGGCACAAAGAAAGATATCCGAGAAATAGAAAAAAGACTTGGTACTCGAATGTAAGCGAATTTTAGGGGTACCCCGCTGCTCTAGCCGAACATCGTTGTACTTGGCTGGTACCGTGAAGTATCTTTATACGGCACAGCAGCAGGGGCCTTCCTGTTCGTCTCCCAGCTTTCTATTACTCTCGGTCTCAGGCACAGTCTTTGTTTTATTCCACGGTTCGCTATCACGAGTTCATGAACTTATCGAGCATTATTGGTATCACTGTTATTTTTTTTGAAAATGTCATGATCAAATTGGTGATTTAAAAGAAAAAACTTACAAAACACTTGTACCAAACCGAAGAATTAGACAGCTTGGACTGGCACTGTTTCAACAAGCCCCTAAAACAATACAGGATGCACGCTTGCTGCCTGAAAGCATCCTCCGAAAAATCGAGAGCTCCGGGCACGGTTCAACGACAACAGGCTTCGTGTTTAACTGCTGCTGCTGCTGCTGCTTTCGGAACGCGCGGCAAGTTGAAATATTTATTCGTTGTCCTCGTTGATTTCGTCGCTGTAAGAACATAATCCTTAGCCGTCCTGTTCTTCGTTAGCCATCGGTAAACACCAGAGATTCGTCCGATCTGTTTCCCGGATCTCTAGCGTAACATACGAACCTGTAGATCCCAGCGGGGTCGCTAATGATCATCGAAGCATTCGAGCCCAAATCTGCCATTGCCTGTTGCTCTTCTTTTCCACCGCTTTGTTTCTGAGGGAAGCGCGCCAAATTTAACCGCAGACAAAGCATCATAAGAATGATTTTTATGTGGAATATCTCAGAGCTACAGAAGGTCGACCCATAGACAGGTTGACACAAAGGTACATACACAAATAGTCTATTACCTACAGAAGGTAACCCTCGCTATGTGGAGGACTTAACATCGCGCCTGATTCTCTCTCATTGAGCCAGTACTTGTGACGATAGGATGGTATTAAGCTGGAAGAGGGCGAGGCGGGTTCAAAGTTGTAGGCGTTACACAAGTTATTGCTACTATACTTGACTATGTTAACAGGCGCTTGACGCATAGGCCATTTAGATCGAGGTAAATCAAACACGCTGGCGGAAATCCTTTTTAAATTTTGATTTTCAGACTTACCGATTAAGTTCATTGGTAAAATGTTGCGCATGCAAATAGAAACCACCTGACGTCGTTAACTTAACACAATATAATTAAATCATCTCAAAGTTACCCACTTGATACAATTAGGCTTTACTCATTACTAACATCAGGTTTTCGTATAATGAAATCAGATTTTTTTGTTCGTCCCAAAAACAAAGTACAGACTTCCTGGTACGAATCGGCCATAATTACAGGCCGAATAGCACCACCTTTTAGATCGCCTAACTTCGTTGGCCTTTGACACACAGTCCTAATTTTTTTTTATTGAGCATATACAAACTTTGGCGCATCGGCGATACAATTGCGAAAGCGTATTAGTAAATGTGCACTGAATGTTCATCATCACGGGCTGCGATGCCTGATTTGTTTGAACAGGCTAGCATTCGTTAGGAGCTCCATGAACGCCCACGAAGATAGTGTAGGCCATGAAGCTTACTGGGGTGGGTTGTGATTATGGCGATACTGTAAACGAGAGAGTATGGTCGACGGAAAACACATCGACGTATATATAGTTTCTCAAGGCAATATAAAGGCCTAACGTATTCTTATCGATTCATATCCTCTTCTAGTACTAGTGCTGCGGTAACTTGTATACGCCGCTTTTTTATCTCTCTTTTTTTTTTTTTTTTTTTTTTAATTCAATTTTTTCATCGCCTAATGGGCTCACCTTCAATTGGAAGATGACGTCCCGTTTGGTCGTCCAGAGCAGCGAAGCCGTCATCATACCACTTAATCGACATAGGATTCTCTATCAAAAGACATTGAATAACCGTTCAGCTGTCGTAACTGACTGAACTAGTTAAATACGGCTAGTAATAGATCCCACCGAAGCTTCTGGCGAGTCTTCATATAGTTTATTAATGGATTTGGTCATAAAAGGACTGCCAATAGTTTTGCAGCCCTTTCGACACTGCTATAGAAGTTTAAAGATCTTCATATATCGAGCTGTCGAAAAAAGGATGATCTCCTTGAAGTCAGAATCGACTTCGAATCGAATCGAAGACTAATGTTACTGAACTAAATGCACGCCCATTTTTATCGGTGACATTTTGCTATTTCTTTTGTAACATCAAAGTACCATTACTATGGAACTTCCGTGACTTCTGGGCACAGAATTGTGACAAGTGATTTTTACATCTCTTCATTGAAAACAGGTCAAAATAGAAATTCTGCAGAAATTGAAACAAACGATAGAAGCATGATCGGGCAAGATTCACGCTGTGTGGCGGACGTTAGCGATGTATATAGTCTGGCCTTACCATGATAGGAGGCGACGCGTTTTCTGGGCAGCAGTTCCCATCGATTTATTTCAATGGCTCGTTGTTATTAGTTTTGTTAGCCGCTGCCAGCAGAGGTCCGAACTAATCGTCTAGCCAGGCGGAGGCGGCGGCGGCGGCGGAGGCGGGTGCAGCGGCAGCGGTAGTGATAGCAGTTTGTAATGCATGATTTATCTCCAGTCCCACAAAATACACAACATCATCTTTTTTGATATCGGTCTGAATTGTACCATATACTACGGAATAGTTTTTTTATTACTTCAGTTTGTTTGTTGTGTTATATATTCATCTATATGATGTTCGTACGTGATCCATCCTTGATGATCCGTGATCGATTGGTTGCACCTTTATAGAGGTCTATAGATGGACGGGATACGATTGAGTAGATTCTTTAGCGTCAATTCGAAGTATTTTCTTGCAGTTTTTCATACGGCATTAAACTGTTTCGTGATGAATGATATCATGGTTATCTTCGTCAACTTTCATTGTATTGGTACCTTTTTCCGTAGTTGATTGACGACTACGGGAAACGTCTTTCAAATCGAAGGAAATTTCTACAACCACTTTTGAGCGACAGCTTCCGATAACCACGTTGACCATAATCAGCGTGTATTTTTTACGGGTCTGGGCAGTATTTCTGCCTTTATTGTAGTTAAATTGTAAGCTATAGCGATGTTCTTTTGTAGAACTCCACTCGTTTTCAAGGCCCTATACCTTGAACCTCAATAAGGGCATTCGAACAACTTTGGTAGACCTACTATCGTCTAGTTTCAGCCTCAAAGTACAACAATGCCGATCCTCATATTAGCTGAGATATATTGCTTTAAAAGCGTCTAGCTAAGAGACAATCAGCACTTTTCTGGGAGGGAAACCAAGGAATAGATGTTTTTCTATGCACAAAGAAAATACGCAGCGGGGTACGCCCATAATGATTCTCGTGTGCTGCTTGACATATTTCATACGTTGTGATCCTCCAAATCCTAATAAGTAACCCAAGCCCAATTTTCGTTTTCATCCTCCTTCATGCCTACCTTCCTACTTAGCCCATTTGCCCTTTTCCTTCTCTTATTCCGCGATGATTACCTATTTTCCGAGCCTATCTAATATAGTCGGTCAATTGCAGTTGTATATATATATATAT